>NW_006159764.1:1300849-1422758 GCF_000334495.1 Tupaia belangeri chinensis
GTGCAATGTGAAGAGGAGGGCAGAGGCTGGGCGACGGCTTTACCTGCCAGTGGTGACACAGATTTTCAGCCAAGTGTCGGAGTTAAGGGAGAGGCCTGGAGCAGCTCTTTCCACAGTGCTTTCGGAGGAGTGTGGCTCTACCAAAACGGCTTTCAGACTTCTACCAGTCAAAGTAGGAAACTATAAATGTGTTGTTTAAGCCGCACAGTTGATGGTGTTTGTCATGGCAGCCATGACAAATTAGGAGAAGCCAAATATGGGGCTCTTTCAGGCTCCATGATGAGTCCTCATGCCTTGATTCTTACCATACTGTGACTTTAGCCAATTCCATCTGCACCCATTGGCAGTGCTGTAATTCTATTTTTTTTCTGTGTTTACTTTTCTGTTTTTTAGTTTGCCTATTCTTTCTTAAGTTCTAGAGAGAATGAAGAACAGTTATAGAACTCATCATGCCTTGTTTTCCAAAAACCTCTGTTTTATAAGGATTCTACAAGGAGCAAATTCCAAGGGAAAAAAAAAAGAAATCTCACAATGTCTTAGTACTAGTCCATTGTTTAAAGCATATTTTACAAAGGAAAGAAAAAAATTATGAAGGAAGCAAAAAAAGAGAGAGACAGAAATATTTCTTGCCAGAGTATGAGTTCAGATTTCTCTATACACAGATGCTAAGGAGTAGGCAAAACAAAACTCAATTAATAAAATCTATTGTCGGGACCAGTAGTTGGCGTAATGGCTGTGCTATGTTGCTGGACTCCCATGTAGTCCACCGCGGTTCGAATCCCAGACCAGGTGGCTTAAAACTCACGCCAGGTGCGTGTGTGTGCAGGCCCAAGAATCAGAGAGGATAATGGAGGAAAAGGGATTGTGGGGTGGCCATCCCCCTGGGGGAGTGATTTCTCACTCTCTGTCTCTCTGTTTCTGTCTTTATGGCAAGCACACACACCCTCTCCAATAAGTAAATAAAATTAAATAAAATCTATTGTCATTTCTGCTTGCCTTTGATTCATGTTCATATTTTCTGAGCCACTGTTGCAGCCCTAATAGTTCTCCTAAAAATAGTTCCCTTAATTCCTTCACTTGTCAGCTTTCACCCATATGTCTTATCTGTATTTTTTTTAAAAGAAAAAAATATACGATATTAAATCAGGTTTCGTGAAAGATGGGTGTAGTTGATGCCAAGCTTCCTAGGTCTTTTGGGAAGTAGGGCATAAAGACACACTTTGCTAAGCAGAGACTAACACTCACATGCATTGGTGCTATTTCCACTGATTAACAGCTTGAGAAGGACTAGTTAATAGAAACCTTTCAATGATTCCAGATTCAAAGTGTCTGCAAACATCAGCCATGGCCCCAAAACAAATCAAAACAGCCTAAACATTTTTAAATACACTTGAAGTCACCTGGAATGTGCATTAAAAAGTATCTAATAAACCTAGGCGTTAGATCACACCCATTAAAAAAAAGAATAGTTACATAGAAACGTGAATTATTTCTTACAAAATCCTTACTGAGTTTTTATTATATTTTTAAAAGAAAACATTTGGGGACTATTACCTAACACCTTTTCAACTTCAGCTCCTCATTGGAGGGATTATAAATCTCTTTGTACGAGATGTACATGAAGGTAGGTGGCATTGTGAAAGAACCCTAGGTCTGGAGCTGAAGAAAAAAAAATTGCAGGTTTTATATTTACGGATCACAAGCAAATCTTAATTTTTCTAAGTTCCATTTTCTTCATCAATAGAATAAGGACTAATGATACCTACTGTTGACATGGTAAATTATGTGAATAACCAAGTGCTATTCAACAGTGATAATTTACATTATTATAAAAAGTTGGTAGGGAAAAATAAGTAAAAAATGGAGAACAAAAATAAAATTCAGTGTAGACTAACGATCTCCTTGAAGAGTAAAGCCACATCAGGGCACTGTTATTTCAACCTGTGAAAGGGTGTTCAGGGGTCCAGCCACTGTGTCCAGGCAGATGTAAGTGAATCGTTTTGGCTCAGAGAAGCTGACCTTGATCTTTCTGCTTCGTGGCCTGTCTCATCGTGGGGGAGTCAGAGGTCAGGATGTTTTGTTTCACACAGAAGGCCCAAGAGACCAAGAACACATAGGTTGAACTGAATCCCTATTTATGGATATATATTAGTGGCTTAAAAATCTGACTGTTCTTCACAGTGAATCATGTTCTTAGGGAGCTGATCTATTCGGGAAATCAAATTATAGATGAGAAAGTGGCCTTGTCGTTATGGACAAAGCAAGTTACTGCTGTCAAGCTGAACAAGGCCAGGGAGCTGCCCTCCTCTGTCGTATGCTATGTCCCCATTTGAAGCAGGATGGGCAGGAAAGCCGGGTTTTTCATGAGCAGAGTCAGAAACATTCAATTAGCCGACATTTTGTGTGTGTGTGTGTGTGTGAAGTAGTGTGCTGGGCCCTCGGTAGGTTTATAGACGTAAAGGGGGCTGTGCTCAAGAAGTTTTGAGTCTTAAGAAGACAGGTTTGAGTTCAAAACATTAACTGTAGTAAAGGTAAGGTGAAGTGAATCTTGTGTAAATTTTGCACGAGTGTGTACTGAGTGGAAAAAAAAAGAATTAATCTAACATTATTTGGGGCACTTGGAGTGGCAGGATAATAGGCTTTTCCCACACACCCCATTCCAATTAACCCTCCTAATAATTTCATGGGGTAGCAATATAACCCATATGTTAGGACTGGTGACCTTTTCCTTTAAAAATCTACAGAAGAGGGACCAGCAGGTGGTGTGGTGGTTAAGGGCGCTGGACACTCCCACATGGTCAACCACGGTTCGAGTCCTGGACTGGGTAGCTTGCTCTCTCACTTTCCCTTTCTCTGTCTCTCTCTCTGTCTCTCTCTGGTCAAATTAAAATAAATAAATGAATGAATAAATAAATTTTTAAAAAATCTACAGAAGATTGGCACCCATAGTCCTTCTGCTACAGAAGGTTGTCAGATGATGGGGTCTGTGGTAACCTGGGAAACTGTAGGCTCATTCATGGGAGACTGAGAGTCTTAGACACAGTAGGTCTTAGAGAGGGTAGTATGAATGTCCTTACTGCACTACTGTTCTATCACATGGGATAAATCACAGACATTCATTTTACGGACTGTAATGCTTTATGTTTTAATATTTATACATCATTATTTATGCACCTCTCCCCCCCACACACCTTTATTCTCCAAAGTGCCCTGGCTTAGGCCATAGATGTGATGATTTACCCTCCTCTGTGACCTATCTCACCTGGCCTAGTCACCTGGGCAGCAGTGTGTAGGGGCCCTCCTGGAATCATTACAACGGTCTTCGAAGTTTCATCCATTCATGGAACTCAGAATTTCCTTGCTCCCTGTTTAAGTGGAGTAGGCAATGGCCAAACAGTTCACCAAAACTCAGCCAGGACCAGAACAAGTTTATGTTTATTCACTTTTTTAAATAAACATTTTTATATTTGCTAATTTATTATGTATTTTATTGATCACTATTATTTCTTAATATTTATAATTTCCTATAGAGCATGTGTGCTCATGAGAGAGAAAGAGAGAGAAAGCAAGAAAGCAAGCCAGCCAGCCAAAGAACTTCAGTGGGCTGTCTGGGCAGGCTTAACCCATTGCTAATTTCATCTCACTGTGAAAAGAACAGAATTTTATGTCATTGAATCCCAAACGTTATTTTATTGTGAATATATTTCATATTATCTACTTGCCAAAGAAAAAGAAAATAATAATTATATTTCTCAGCCAAATTTTGAGACACAGTAATAAAAAACGTTGAATTTATAACTGTATTCATATGAAATGTTATAAAATCAATATATGCCTAGTAACACCATTAATAAACTGCCTTCAATAAAAAATAAGCTCAGGTTCCAGCAGATGGCATAGTGGTTATGTCACTGTACCCCCACATGGTTGACCACGGTATGATTCCTGGACATGGCAGCTTGAAACTCACACCAGGCATGTGTGTACATGCTCAAAATCCTGAGAGGCAGATGGAGGAGAAGGAAGGGACTGCGGCATGGCCATCCCACCGGGTGGGATTTCTCGCTTTTTTTCTCTCTGTGGTGGGTGCACACCCCCCACAGCAAAAAACATCTCTCCCTCAAAAAAAAAAAAATAGCTCATATTAAATCAGGATATCCCCTGAAAATTTAGGTAATGTCTTCATTTATGTTAAAAAAAAAAAAAGGAATGCTTGGAGTATGTGGCTCCAAATTATAAATCAGGTGATGGATCCTCTTAAATCATTCCAATTCTTCTCTAGTTTTAGAAAAATCTAACAACCTAGATATGAAAATAAATCCTCAAATCACCCCAACGCCTCCTTAACCTGAAAGGGAGTATTTCTCTCTATGTTAATATTGAACATAGCAAACTAAAATTAGCATAAACTGAGCAATAAAAATTTCTTAAAAAGATATGGTAGACTCGCTCAGAGAGTAGCGGCGACATAACACGTGTCCTGCATGGAGTATCACTGGAACGGTTTGGTTGGACCTGGCATATGGCAATATCATCTCTGCTCGTGTTTGTAACCTCACAGTCACAGCGGCAGCCCGGGAGGGGAAGCCAAAAAGCAAATACATGCATCAAAGTGACAAACAGATCCTGCGATGATTCCCTCTAAGGCAAGGCAGGGAAGCTCTCTACTTTCTGTGAGTAAAATAAGTAGTCCTTCCACAGGGACTAAACTCGCTGTGCAGGGCAGGAAAAACTGCCATTTACTGAATTAAACCCGAGAGCAGAGAAGTTAATTTATCTGATTTTGTCCTCCTGGTCTCTTGCGAGATGAGATGATCACTGGGGATGAGGCAATGAGGACAGTCTTTGCAAGCGCAGGGGGAGACGATTTCACGTGTGACACATGTTTGTAACTTCGACCTTCCTCTGGTCTAATCATCTCTGGGAATTTAAAATCATTTTTGATACATGATAAGAAATTAATATATTCATGAGTTAAATATATGTGATTTGGGCACCAATAAAAATAAACAAGACTACATTAATCAATGTTAATGTCAATCCTTTTCACTCCAAATCTTAATACCTGATCTGAAATGACTTTATTTTTTAGTTGCTAAAGGGGACACTCACTCACCAGAGAGAGAAATGGAGAGAGAGAGTAAGAGGAGGAGAAGGCATCCCTCAATAGGATGAGGTCACACTGCAATCCCTTCTCCTCCATTTCTCCATCCTGTTGGCACTGGGGGTAACACACACATGTGCCCAGTATGTTCTCTGAGCTGCCAATGCCTGGTTTTGAACTGTGGTTGACCAAGTGGGATCCAGCTTCCTTACCCAGTAGGCTATGGGGCTAGCTCTAAAATGGCTTTAATGGCGTAAGTGACACTAAAAACTGAGAGTTTTCTAAATCTAATGTCAAAGGGACATCAGATATCTAAGTTGTACAATACAGAATGATTGTTCAGTAATATGTACAACAGAAAAAGATGACTAGTATCAAGTATGTTAGGTCCCTTGTTTGCTGTTTGTTTGTTTGAATCCACTACGAATGCTGCTAGTCCAATAATGACCTGGGTTTTCCTTCAGGTAGCTAACAAGAAATTAATTTGCTGTTACATGTTTTAAATTTAACAAGTTTATATTTTATCAGTTCTTTAGTTTGAACATTTTTACTGTATGGAAAATATTATAAATACTCCGAAAATTTAAGGAAACTTAACGGTGCCATTTAGAAAATATTTTGCTTTCATTACAAAAGTGTTCTACGTTCTCATGAAAAAAAAAAAAGGAAACCGTGCAGAGAAGAAACAACTAAAAAGAGAATTCTCTCTCTCTTTTGATCACCCTCGCCGGTCCTTCTAGGCTACAAGGTCACACTGTTAATAATGTCTATAAATCCATCCAAATATGTTCAATATCAGTTCTAATTCTCATGTGCACACACACACTCAAGGGTAAAAATAGTGTGGGCAACTTTTCATCTCAACATGGATTACCACCTCCTTATTTTGGGTACTTACCTCATACTTTTAAAATTTTTTTTATTTAGTCAGGATAGTCTAGGTAAGAAATACTTTTGTAACTAGGTTTGATGACCAAAGGATACCCTTCCAGATAGGGAAGTGAACAGAGACTATGACTTAGAAAAAAGGCGGTCACACCCGATGACTTCGGGAATCGTCTCTCCTGTGACGAGTAGATGGGATGGATTTCTGCTTTTTTTCTTTTGTAAAGTATAGTCGATAGGGAAAACTACGTGAGCAAGGTGTCATTTGTAAAACTTCTGTGTTTTAACAAGCTGAGGGGTACTTTTCTTTTAATCAACTCTTTCTTCCTATGCAGAATAGCTTAGAAATGCAGGCATTTTCAATGAGCTATGTATTTTAGGAAATGAAGACAGGTCTGTCCTTTGAAAATAAGAACAAAATGCAATTTTGTTTGTTAAATTACTCTGAATAGCAATCTAACTGTATTTTTGAATAATTGAGCTTCCTGTCCCTTCAGTTCCTAGGCATTTAATATTAAACAGCCCCACTAACATGTCTGCAGATAATCATGCCTAAAGTACTGCTTAAAATTTGACTGTTAATGAGAGTGCTAGCAGATCTGAGTTTCTTGTGAAATCTATTATGGATTATTTTAAAACTTTATTAAGGATATCTCAGATGGTTCCATAAAATACAGAGATGTGTCAATACAGAATGTGACTTTTATTATTCTTCTTGTGAAAAATGGCATCGGTTTGATTTGAGAGAGCAATAAAAATATATATAGCCTGTTCTAGAGAGTACATTTCCCCGGATTGTGAGATTTGTGATTAGTAGGCAAAGAATTTATATCACAAAGCAGGCAAGTAACGGACAAAGTAAGATTTACCTTATCAAACATTCCCATTAAAAGTCAAATCAGTAGTCGGGCGGATATGGTATTCCTTTTAATATTTTCTTTAAGCACAATTCAAGGATTATATATATTCTTCTGTCATGCTTAAGATTAAGAATGAAATGACCCATTTATAGGTAATTAATAGTTATATATGTTCAAAACTATCAAAAATGGTTGAGAATTTCACACCATCTTTAAGATATCTGGACAAACGAACGTTCATGCCATTATGATAATTTGGAATATCTTAATCTATGCATTTTTCATCTTTCTCTTCTGTAAAATAAGGGCAGTATTCCATACATTGTAATAAAGATTTCTGTGTTTTTAGGTTTATATACGAGGCATACCTTTCTGTCCTGCTAACGTTTCTGCTCCTGTCCCATTCCAGCCTAAAGTAGATTTCTTTTTCAAAGAAAATTGCTGTTACATTGTGAAGCAGAATATCACAGTTCTTTCTGGTGTACTTTTAAGAAACGTATAAACTTAAAAATAAGAATTTAGGTGTTCGAAATTAATCATGCTTTCTAGAGGTCTCCTTAAAAACATATTCATATCCAGCCTGTAGATTAATATTTTACACATTTTAATATGAAATTTTTATTGTGCTACATCCTGGAAATAGTCTCTTAACATTTAAGAAGGTCAAGGCTTTATTAAAGCCTTACCACATTTGGGGCCAGCAGGTGGTGTAGTGGTTATGGTCACTGGACTCCCACATGGCTAAAACTGAGGTTCAAGTTCTCAACCTGACGGCTTGATAATCACACCAGGTACACGGGCATGCATGCCCAAAATCTCAGCAAGAGAATGAAGGAGATGAGATTATGGTGTGGCTATTTCCCCGGGGAAGGATTTCTCATTTTCCCTCTCACTGTCATACTCTGTTTCTTTCTGGTGAGCTCATGTGCCCTATGGCAAAAACCTGAAAAAAAAAAATACTATCCAATTTTGTTCTCTTCCAATGACTTTCCTCTGATGTATTCTCAAACCATCCATCCGTTTATCTAACAGTAACTGAGAATCCGCTCTATGCCAGGTTCTGTGCAAAGCCTCAGTCTGAACTGTTAGGCAAGGAAGGCATGGCCCTTCCCTCTGAGGCACTCAGAGTCTGGCGAGAGAGACATTCAATCTAATGAATAAATGCAGTACGTTCTACTAAGTGTTTTGTCCAAAGGCATCACAGAGAAAGAGACTAAGTGTTTATAACATGTAATGGGGAAAATCAAGTCCAAAAGAGTTCAGAGACAACCGGGAGCTATGTGTACCCATGTCCCCCCTCTCTCCCTACCTCCAGTCACCTACTAAGCCTCTCTCTCATCATTTCTTCCATCCTCCTTTAAGTGGCAATACTGTGTTACTGCTAAGGAGCTTTGCCACAGAAATTTCTCTATTTGGTTGTAATTTTTAAGTGGAAGTCGGAGGATTTGTTCCTTCCTGATAGCACAAATTATAATCAGGTTTTATTTTTTGTTTTCTATGTGTATTTTTCTTTAAGAAAGATTTTTGCTATAGGTCATGAGCACTTGCCACAGACAGAGTAACAGAGAGGCAGAAAGTGAGAAATCATCTCCCCCCCCGGGGGTGAGGGCTGGGTGGACATGCTACAGTCCTTTCTCCTCCATAATCCTCTCAGAATCTTGGGCATGCACACACATGTGCCTGGAATGAGTTTCAAGCTGCTGGGTCTGAGACTTGAACTGTAGTCAACAATGTGGGAGTCCAGTGATGAAACCATTACACCATTTGCTTGACCCATAATCAGAGTATTAATGACCCCAGAAGAAGTCATTATATTTCTACTTACACATACCTATAAGGTCTTCCACAATATAATCCTTTTTTTAAAAAAAATTTCTGTAGTAGGATATAGTTTGAAGATCTTTCTTCTAATTAAGTCTTACTGCCTTGACTAGGCCCTAGGTTCAAAGGGATATAAGATGCTATTAACATGTCATCAGTCCATCATTTCACAGTACCCAAAACTTTTACCTGCGAAATGACCTTTACTATTTAAATATATTTTTCACTGAAATAGTGGGTCATCAGAAAAGTCATAAAGCATTTTTCTTCTGAAAAATATAGTAATATATGTTATGACTTTTTTGATGACCCAATATTAACTGGAGTCTCAAGAAAAAAAATCTTATGAGTTTGATAGGGCAGATGTCAGTATCGCTTGGTGTGTTTTCCAAGCCACCAGGTGTGTCAAATCAGCTGCGAGAGATCGAGAGCCTTAAATACTATGACACCTGCTGGTCCCCAGTGTTCTATTTCCCCGTCTAAAATTTCCTCTAGACTGACTACTGATCTGGATAAATGATGGTAATAAGCTCAAGTGAATATATTGAAGACAAGATCTAATGCTGGAGAAATTCAAGAAACTTTTTTTTTTTTTTTTTTTTTTTTTTGGAGAGAGGAACACACACACACACACACACAGAAAAAAAAGGCTTACATGGGTAACCAGAGTACCTTAAAACTATGCCAGGAAAGCCAGGAGGAGTACATGGCATTGAAAATCTGGTAAGGTTTAACTGTTGCTTATACTCTGCTTTTTGCCACCCTCTAGTTCGATATAATCTCATGTTTTACCAGGTATCTTAAATTCTCTGTATACCTGTGAGGTTTGTGGAAGTTGTCTTCATGCTGTCATTATGGCTTCTAGAAATATCAGTATCTTTCTGACCTCTTTCATAAAATTCCACCTTTCAGATTCCATTACAATTATAGATTTATGATATGAATTATGGAGTTTACAACCTGGAAGAAGTGCTTGAGAGCTTTCCACTTCAAGGATTTGACTTTATGGAATGAATGCCCAGAGAAGAGTAGTTGTACAGTGTGGGACTAGAAGACATCACCAAACTGTCTTTATTATGTCTGAGATAATATGGCGAAGTGGATGAATCTTTCTAGAAACCAGAGATCACCACTTGTGAAAATGGAGACTTATAATAATTTAAGCAGCCACAACTGTGGGGGACTGGACTCTCACATGGCCACCCTCATGGTTTGAGTCATGGACTCGAGGCTTGAAACTCTTGCGTGTGTGCATGCAAACCCAAAATCCCAAGAAGAGAATGGAGAAGGGACTGTGATGTGGCAATACCCTCAAGGGTTGATTTCTCTTTCTCTCTCTTTCTCTCTCTGCTTCTCTCTGTCTCCAGTGAGCGTACATGCCCTACAGCAAAAATTTCTCTAAACAAAAGTAGCTACAACTAAAGAAAGACTGATCAGAAGATTGTCTGCATGTTGTGTATTTATGCTGACAATGGGGAGCTTTTAGAGATCAATATTTCTACCTAATTTAGGAACTATTACTCACCTTTGTTGTGTTCATCTTCATAAAAACAAGAGTATATAATTAACACTGAGATTATATTATATTATGTGTGCTCTTTAGGCAAAAGGGTTTTTTTTTTTCCTTGTTGGTTTTAAGCAAATGTTCTTTTTTGTGTGTTTGCTTGCTTACTTATTTGTAATGTAAAGAATATTAAAAAAAAAAAAGCAGTCATTGCTAACTTCTCTTTGCAAACCATCTGGCAATTCCATTTTCCAGTGACATCCAATAAAAGGGAAACAGTGAATCCAATAACAAGTACAAAAGTAAAGACAGCTCATCGCATCAAAGGGAACACTTATTTACAGCCATATCTGAGCAGTGCTAAATATTATGCCCCAAAACATAGTTAATAACATTCAGAAATTTCTATCTTTAATCTTACTTCTCATTAATTTGAAACTCATTTAATTTACAATTTAATGGAAAAAAAGAAGAATCAGCATAAAAAGAAAGCCAAGGTTCGTAATGAAGACAGAAAAGACTCAGCCAGATGGCAAAATGAAAACCCACAGCAGAGCCATGCTCAGGAGTCATGCACCAATTTTCAAACAAGAAATGAGAAGGAAACGGGTCGGAGATATTTGATAATGGTAAACAATTTTGTATAGATAGTCTAAAAAAATCTGATTGAAGTGTGATCTCACTCTTCAGGGTTTTTAAGACACTTATTCCATCATATTGCCATTGGCATTGGTGCAGTCAATAATTCATTCCACAGTACTTATCATCTTAATTATGAAGACTTTGATACTTCTTGTTTCCCTAGGGCCCCGTGTGTCATCAGGACTTACTGATTCTTCCCTTTTCACAATTTATGAATGTTAGTAGCTAGAAAATGGTACAGTGGACTACCTCATAGCTATCAAAAATCTACCAGGGGACTACTTCATAGCTTCTGCCCTTCTGGGTCATCCTGCACACCACAGCCAGAACAATATTCAGAAAGCACACTTCCATCCTATAATGGCTCTACTCTAACATCTCTCCTCAAAATCACAGCCCAGGGCCAGAAGGTGGCACCGTGGCTAAGGTTCTGAAACCCCACATGGTCGATTAAGGTTTGAGTCCTGAACCTGGATGCTTGAAAGTCATGCTGGGCATATGTGTGTGCCCAAAATCCCAGGAGGAAAAAAGAGGAGAAGGGATTGAAGCATGGACATACCCCTGGGGGGCATTCTCTCTTTCTCTCTCCAGAAAGCACACGTGTCCTAGGGCAAAAACAAAAAAAAACAAAAAAACAAACAAAAAAAACCAAACACAACCCTTCCACAGCCCTTCCACTTACCTATAAAATAGTACTATTGAGTTGGAGCCATCATCTCTAGTCCCAATAAATCATCCATTAGTTTCCTGAATATACTGTCTGTACAATCCAATAGGTTTCTCTCTTTTTTTCTTTGAAATAATTATTTCTATTTAATGTTTATTTATTTAAATTTGATCAGAGAGGAACAGAGTGTGTGTGTGGGGGGGGAGGGGAGAAAGCAAGCTGCCAGGTCCGGGATTTGAACTCCAGATGGCCATATGGGAGTCCAGCATCCTCAACCACCACACCACTGCCAGCCCCCAGTAGATCTTCTCTTTATCCCCAGATCATACAATTAAACCATTTCTCAAAATACATACTTCCAAATACTAAATTCTTGAGTTACAACTATTTTACTTTTAAAGATTTCCAAATATGTTTAGAAAAGCTGAGTTAAACAAAATTAAATGGTTTCTGTTTTACCTGGTTTTCCTTAAGAAAGTTTTATTATGTAAGGTTGTCCCAAATTATTTGACTATGGACCCTTATTTTATAAAGTCTATTGTTGATATATATTTATCTATATGCATACACATACTAATATCTACATTTTATATTTATCTCTCTCTCTTTTTTTTAATTGCCCAAAATATCTGAATTTGCCAGAGAGAGAGAGAGAGAGAAAGAGAGAAAGCACCCCAGTGGAGTATGGTCATATTTTAATCCGTTTTTGGCCATTTTTTTTCTGTCTGGGTTTCGGGCAGGTATGCACATGTGCCCAGCATTGTTTCTCAAGATGAGTTAAACAAAATTAAACGGTTCCTGGGGCCAGTGTCTGAACCATGGTCAGCCATGTGGAATCTGGTTCTCAGTGCACTGCACTTAACCACTGTACAATGGGACCGGCCTACCCTATATTTTACAATCTTATTTATTTTTATACCAGAGGGCACGTGTACACATGTGCACTCAAGAAAGGGAGAGGAAGCACACCTCCAAACAGAGTTTCATCATCCTGCAATGATTTTTCCTCTAATACTCCACCCCATCAGGGTCCTGAGCATGCACATTTTTTAAAGTATGTTTTGTAAGCTACCAGGGCTGAAACCTGAACTCTGGTTGCACATGTGGAATTCAGCTTTCATTGCACAGCACACTGATTTTATGTGTGTCTTTTATTCCCAGGCCTTATATATTTACCTAAAATTCTTTTAAGGTTTTTGCCATAGGGTGCATGTGCACACTGGACAGACAGAGAGAGACACTGAGAAATCACCCCCCAGAGAGGATGGCCATGCCATAATCCCCTCTCCTCAATTCTCCTTCTGAGATTTTGGACATGCGTGCACACATGCTCAGTGTGAGTTTCGAACCACCAGTTCCAGGACTCAAAACACAGTCGGCCGTGTGGAAGGCCAGTGCTTTAACCACCATGCCCCCTACTGGCCCCCTATATGTTTCTTATTTTAAAATTCCAAAAGAATTTAACATGGAGATGCTATCTAATCCAGCAATTCTACTTCTAGGTATACACCCAAGATAAATAAAATTTAGGTTTACACAAAAATTTGTGTGCATGAATATTTATACCGATATTAACCTTAATGGCCAAAAGATGTAGATAACCTAAACATCCATCAACTGAAAAATGGACGAACAGAACGTAGGATGTCTACACAATGAAGACAACATATTATCTGGTCATTGAAAAGAACTGAAGAACTGATGCACGCTATAATATAGATGAATATTGACCACATTATACTAAATGAAAGGAAGTAATCACGGAAGGCCACGAATTACATGATTTCACTTATAAATAGTCCAAAATGAGGATATCTATAGAGACAAAAAAAGTACATTTGAAGTTGCTTAGGGTTACAGGAGTGATGAGAGTTTAGAAGGTAACAGTAGAAGGTATGAGTTTCTTTTTGAAGTGATGAAAATATTCTCCCGTTAACTGGGAATGATGGCACATATTCGTGAATACACTAACAATCCCTGAGTTGTACACTTTGAAGGGATGAATTATATAGTGTATGAATTCTATTTCCATAATCTGTTTTATAAAGAGCTGCAGAGTAGCAGAGACCGTATTTCACACCATTTTATATTGCCTCACCACGGCTGGGTTTGAGTTAGCAAATGCTTATTAATAACCTGACAAATTGACCAAAGAGTGGCCTAACGAGCTTTCCTACTCAGTGTGGTCCATGGAGTGACAGCACTGCATCCCCTGGGGACTGTAAGAAATGCAGATTCTCAGGTGACCCGACTCCTGCTCAGTCAGAATCTACATTTTAACACGACTGAAGGTGATTCATATCTGCATTTAAAGTCTGAGGGACTCTACAGTAGTGCGAACCGTTGTGTCTTCTAATTGCTGAGCAGACTAAGCTGTTACACAGTTATTTTGCTTTCTCATGCCTTAGGGCTTTTATAGAGATTAAAATCAATTCACTTTTAATAAGGACAGCATCTACTGAATTACAATTAACCTAATTTTCTCAGCTGCCGTTTTAATGTGTTTTCCATGGTTCAGTCAGGCCTCCAAAATGTGGTGCTTATTTAAGATACAAGAATCATACAAAAAGAAATAGACAATAGATAACTTATTCAAGTCTTCTAGTCCCTTGAATTTTACAGAAATGCCATCTTTTATAATCATTGATTTAAATGCAGAAGCTTCAGTTCACTTGCTCAGAGGTGCATCCCAGATTATTTTAAACCAACTTACTTTCTCACCAATGAAAGGAAATTTTTAACAGCCTCTTTTTGTATATACTATTGTCAACATTTTTTGATGAATTAGCACAGGGGTCGTCTCGATCATGCTGAAAGCAGAGGAAAGACTTTTCTTTTGGCAGACCTTCACTGGATGGTTGTGCCATTGCTGGGCATGCTATGGGATTTGAAGCATCCCACTTCTGTAAGTTTGTCAGAACAAGAGAACTTTATAACTTAGAAATGTGCTTAATTACAGCATAAACTATACCTCTAAGGTGCATTCCTTTTAACAATTCTTGTCTCTCCTCTTTCCATGCTCACTTCTGATCTCCTGTGCTCACAAAACCAAGGAAACCAGGGATATCCTAGTTCTGATCTCCAGCCTATTTCAGAAATGAGGGTCAACAAGACCTAGTGACAAGCTGAGACCAGCGAAGACCTTTCCCCTTCACCAGTAAGAGCCGTCTGTAATAGGCAGTGCCTCTTAGCATTGTTAGGTAGTCTTTATTGAAGTCTAATCAAAGGGTTCTGTGAAACAGTAACTAATTTTTCCCAGTCCACAGGGTAGACTCAATATGGATTTATATTTGGATGACAGTAAGTAATTTATGATCAATTACTCTGAGCATTTTACTAAATAATCATAGTGCTTTTATACAAAGCCAGAGGCCCATTATGTCCCTTGTTAAAATGTGAATGACACTTTTTAGGAAAATTCTCCAGATTCTTTAAATATTCATTCCTATTTATAGGAAATGTGAAATACATGGGCACTGATGTTTATAACAGCACAATGCGCTCTACATGTTTCCAGTATTTACTATTCTTAGGAATATACTTTTGCCAGTGAGACACTTACATAAAAGAAATGAAGTAAAAATATAATAAATATGCACACTTTTATGTGTTTGGCTGTACTGGTAATGAATGTGGAATAGATCAAATGTGTCCCTTGGGACAAATAAGTAATATATTTTTATTTTGATATTAATTGGAAATACAGACCTAGTCTGTTAACAAATTAAGAACTAGAACAAATAAGAAAAACAAAGAACTTACAAATTAAAGTATATAGTTTTTCAAAACGAGTTGTTCATTTCTTTCTATGATAACCTAGCCGAGGATGCCTGCTCTTCAGATGGCCACTACAAGCACAGACACATGAAAACCAGTGATGAAATAATAACTTTAACTGGCTTATTTCCTGTTTAAAATCCTACATATGTTCACAAACACTACTCTGATTTTTAAAAAATTATTTATGTATTTTTTAAATTTGTTATAGGGCACATCCATTCACAAGAGAAAAAATAGAGAGAATGTAAGGAAGCAAGCCAACAGTTCTGAGACTCAAACCACTGTCGACTATGTAGGAGTGTAGCACCTTAACCACCACTCCACGCTCTGGCCTCCACCCCGTTCTTAATAAGTCCTTTTGGAAATAAAAATCTGCATTATTCAGAAATTGGTGAAAGCATTTCTTATAGCAAGGAAATATAAATGCCAGTCAGCCATGATTTCTTTTATGAAGGTCATAGAGAGCAATACAGATCTTATGAGATTGGGACCAGCCCTCTATTCCTCAAAAATCTAAGACCTTTCTTTAGAGTATAGGATCACACTGATGCTCTGTAAGTGAAATTTTGTAATCCAGAGAAATATCTAGAGAGTAAGCATATTTCTAAGGAATTCACAACAGGATGGTTTGGTGGAAAATTTTCCTTGGAAACAAATAAAAATTATGAAAATATAATCTTTCAAAATGATCAGCTCATTTTTAAGACTGTGGAATAGAGAAGCTCAAAATAATTGTGACTAAACCTCTATTTTATTTTTCAGAACAGAAAACCTGCATTATGCTTCTTGATATGTGGCAACATTTAAGGCATGTGGGCCAAGTTTTGAAAGAACTTGTCTGGCTGCCCACCACACCCAGACGAGCCCACAGAGCCACAGCCCCGATTGGGGGCTTCTGTTTCATAGTCTTGGCGAGGGTCAGGGCTGCTAAAGCTGTGGGTCCACTTCAGGTTAATTTTTGCCCTGGGGTTTTAGCAGTAAAAATCCTCTGTGAGTGATACCGTTTCTTTTTCTCATCAGCAGACTGTGGGACCTATATTTTTCCTAGTCTCCCTCTTTTGGCACTACCTGTAGAAATAATTGCCATACATTTGCATATCCCTAAAAGTCTCGAAAGTGAGCCAGCTCATCTTGGGGACTTGGTATCAGCTACGATCTCTTCCAGCTTGTCTCACTTCTCAATATGCCGTTGACTATATTAAGTGTTAGCTAAGGTGTTGAAATGATTACTCTGAATTGTTATGGGAGAGACGAGGAAATTTATTTTAAAGATAAAGTAGAGTGGATATCTACTTTCACAGCAGAGTTTCAGATTTCAATTATATGTGTTTTCTCTCTAGTCTAAAAGATACAGATATTTAAGAATACCCTCAGAGTTTCTGCAAAAAATATCTAGGGCGTGGCGATGGCCTCTTTGCCACTAAAATCACCGATGAATTCCAGTGTCGATCAAGACAGAAGAAAGAAAGGAGGAAGAGTAGCATTGGGCAGAACTCCACGGGGGAATTTTAAGGAAGTGAAGGAAGTTACGGAAAAGAAAGAAGGGGTGTCAGGACCAGGACTGAGTGAGTAGGTCTGTCCCTGTTCTCTGCAGTGTATTGTCATTTGGCAGTGGGGTCACCTCTCTCTCCACCCCCATAGCACCGCTTGTGCTTGCTTTCATTTACTCCTCCTATCTCACACCGCAACTGTTTGTGTGCCCATCTTATCTTTTTCATTGAACTGGAAACTCCTTGGAGAGAGAGAGATAATGCTGCACATAGTTTTTGTTTAATCTTCCACAACACATGCATAGGAGAAAATTTTAAAAAAGGAGGGGAGAAGTAAAATTTTTCTGAACATCTACGATGCATTAGGCAAATGTAATGTGCCGGGATTTGGAGATGACCCAATAACAACTTCACGTCGCCTGCTTAACTTTTTAACTAATTGAGAGCTAATTCAAAATAGGCAGATGAAGACATAACATTAGCTTTATTTTCATTGTAGCTGGAACTGAAGAATAGGATTTAAGGACGCGGCAACAATGGATTTCCTTAAAATGTACTCAGAATTAGGCAACGTCCCACCTGGTCACAGATGTGGCTGGCAAATTTCCTCATGTGGGGTCCTGTCCTGGTTAAACATACATCATAGCAGAACAGACCAGGATGAAAGCTTTTCTGCAGATATCTGCAGATTCCAAAGAGAAAACAGGAATGGGGCCTTAACTCCAAAGTCCAATTTCTTTCCCCACTCCCTAGTGAGGTGATTCTCTTCTTCCGCTGGAAGAACAGAGTGAGGAAATGGAGAGATGTCAGGAATGTTTTATCAGCGAACATCCTTTCATAAAATGGGAAAGGCAGTCTGCTCACTGTCAAGATGTTTTCATTCAACCCTTCAGCCTGTGCCAGGTTAGAGACTGTTATGCACGTTTTACAAATGAGGACGAAAAAACCCACAGATATTAAGCAATTTGCTCTAAGTTTCACAGCTAGTAAATGTCAGAGTCTATATTTGAACCCAGTGTTTGTGCTCTTTGTTTAATATGGTGCAAGTTCATGGGTCAGATACACGTTTGTTAAACGAATGAATGAAAAGAAAGAAAATTCTGAATACATTTACGTGCTGACATTGATAAATTCCAAGAATTGTAAGTGGTTCAAGCTTTTGAAATGTAATGAACTCAATATTATAAATGTGCTTTGATAAATTAAAACAGGATGATAACCTTTTCTTTTTTAATCTCTCTCTCTCTTTTTTACTAAAGGGTGTGTCACTTACTGCAGAGAGAGAAAGTGATGACCATACTGCAATTTTTTCTACTCCACTCTCCTCTCAGGGTTTTGGGCACACACCTGGTGTGTTTTTCTGACTGCTGGCTCCAGGATTCAAATCATGCAGTCAACCACATGGGATTCAGCCACTTTAACAACCAAGCCACTGACTGGGCCTATAATTTTTAAATTTATATTTCATTGCTGTAATCTTTGTGCAGTACAATGTAGTTTTTCAAAGCATGCATGCGATGTGTGATAATAAAATTGAGGGCTATTACCATATTTGCCATCTTCAACAAAGAAAATTACATTATATTGTATATACGGTAATAGACTATGTGGAAATTTTCTCAAATTATTTTCCATTTTTTAGTCTCCAATAGTCTGTCCCCTCTTTGATGCCGAGGAATGAATGCTACCATGCCATGCTCTGTAATACTGGCAGAAGGTCAGGGGGCCCTTTCTAGGTGACTATTAAGAGAATGGCTGTAGACCATTCCTTTTTATAAGAATCTCAAGTTATTTTAGTATAAACTCAGAACAAACATGCATGCATGTGGGTATACATACATATATATATATTTTTTTTTCAAATGCCAACAGTTTACAGTATTTGACGAAACAAATATTTTTACCATAGTGTGGGAGAATTACTGTGAAGGAGGATTCTGAACTAAGAAGAAAACAAAATCAAAGAGGCTTAAACTTCAGCTGGAGAATGCTACTACCAGGATAAGCAGCCAGTTGGTTTAGATACAGTGCTGTTCGGAGGGAAAGCTGGCCCGGGTGAACTCTCAAAGAACATACTTATTTGTACTTTCATTTAAAATCTCACACAATAATGTTATATTCAGGATGCTTAATGATACTGATACCCCACGAAGGAAGACACCGTGTTTTGTACTACTCTAGTTTTCTCAATTACCCATGTGCTGGGCACATGACAGGTACCTGATAACTACCTACTGACCAGACTGAGCAATCAATTGAGAAAAGGGGCAAATGGGAAAAGCTGAGCTGGATTCTGTTCCTAGTTCGACAAATACATTTTCTGGAACTTGGAGAAGAGCAGTCAGTCTCTCCAGATTTTCATTTCTCTCTTCTGCCAATCAAGCCCTCTGTGAGTTGAGGGCCTCTGGGCCTTGGCAACACTGTGAACCCATAGTTCTGATTAGTCTGCTCTGAATCCAGTTTGAGCTGCCTATCAATCTTAATGTCACTTTGTCCACCAACTAGCATTATGAGTTTGCTCAACTTTTCTGATTTTCCTGGAATTTCTTCTTTGAGATCCCCCCTCCATTATTTTGTTATTTGGGATGGAGCATTGTGCATGGAGAGACAGAGAGAGAGAGAGAGAGAGAGAGAGAGAGAGAAAGAGAAAGAAAGAGAGAGAGAGAGAGAGAGAGGAGAGAGAGAGAGGAGAGAATTGTTATAGCGTCCCTCCTTTTTTTTTTTATGTGGGAGGGAGCTGTGTGCAGAGAGAGAGAGAGAGAGAGAGAGAGAGAGAGAGAGAGAAAGAGAAAGAAAGAGAGAGAGAGAGAGAGAGAGAAGAGAGAGAGAGAAGAGAGGGAGGACCCTTCCCAGCTCGCCGACCTGCTGTGATCTCCTCCTTGCAGTCCTCCAGCCCCGAGGATTCTGGGCATGTGTTCGTGCGTTACGCTGCTGTACCAATAATTTAGACAAGCCATATGTCGAAACTTTTCAGAAAGTTCAAACTAAGCCAAAAGTCTTTGATTTGCTTCTTAGAAATAAAAATAGGATTTGCCCTTTTAAATGTAGCAGACTTGTTATCAGCAAATATTTACACTAAGATCTACTGAAAACCAAATGGTTTAACTAGTCAAATTTTAAATGACAATCTCAGTATGATTAGAATCTGTAGATAAGAAAAATGAATAAATGGTGTGTTGACTCTACGCGTGTATACATTTGAATAAATAAATGATGATGAATAAATTTATCTGTGCATTCATTCATTCATGTAGTAGTGAGAGTATGGATTTCTGCTAGATACCAGACAACTGGGAATGGGGGATAAAACAAGTGATAAGGTCTTTTCTCAGGAGATATTACAAATCTAATTGATAGCACAAGTGTGTAAATTTGCACTCTGTAAGAAGGCCTATACCAGAGATATACAGAACAGAAAACGACAGAGTGTAACTAATGGCCTCGAAATAAGAAACAATAGAGTTAGACAGCCCCAAGGACCATAGATGTTGAAATCAGATACAGAACGTAAAATGGTTATATATATGAAAGGGTAAAAGAAAAAGATACAATTATAATAATGAGAACACACACAGAGAGGAAACTACAGATTTGAGGAAAAAAAAGAGGATTCTAAAAATGCAAAGTTAGATTGTTTAAATATGAAATTCAATAGACTGGTTGAACATACTCAGAAGGGAAAGAAAATAAAGCATACAAAAGAGAAATGGAGGATAGCATGGGAGGGTGAGCAGACGGACAGTTGGGCCACAGAAGAGGAGGTTTAGCAACATCCTGGCCTCTACCTACAGACGCCAGCAGCACTCACGCCCCTCGGTCATGAAAATCAGTAGTCTTCACGCAGTGGCAAATGTCTCTTGGGAACAAAATCATCCTCACTGAGAACCATAGCCTTAAAAAATATATAATATACATAAACATAAGTACCCCAGCCCCCAGTGGCAGGCAGTCCTTTGGCCTTTTTGCCCCTTTAACCTGTACCTTGGAAGACTCTATTTGGACTATGAACCGGAAGACAATGGTCTTTCACTGGTTAACAGCCAGTGGAAAAAAATGTAAGTGACCCATCAGTGCACTCACACTCACGTGAATTGGAAGGCTCATTTGCATTGGCTTTAGAATGCAGTGGATTTCAAAATAAGCTATATTATTTGTTATTTAATGGCATATATAAATAAATCTGAAATCCTATGTTCAACAAATGAGCAAAGTGATTCTTGGCATTACCATCTCTACCAAGTAGTCACTTAACCAAATAAAAAATAAAACTAAGATGAATGAGACCGAGAGAGGTCGTTCTTTGCTAATGAGGTGTCTACTTCCTAACACTACCTCTAGTTCTGCACTCAGTATGTAGGTCAATGTTACTTTATTGTATCAAACTACTGATTCTTGAGTACCAGACCTTTAATTCTCACCAATATTGACATTATTCTTACTTGGCTTTTAGAAATGGGCATCAGCTAAATGAAAACATGGGTCGCTCCTCAAAATATTTTGACATTTGTACAAATAGCTGAAACTAACTTCAATTAAAATATGAGATAAATGAATGTAAATGAACTAGTGGGTATGAAGTTTAACATGCCTATCAACCAACCTAATAGCTATTATAAAACAATAATAACCATTGTCATACCTAACAGTGTCTAATTGCTGTGCTAGGCACTTTAACTATATCTATAGTAATAATAATGGTAATAATAATACTTAGCCAAAGGAAAGGAATATGTCTCTACCTTTCAGGCAAGGGAAGGGTCATAGCCAGCACTGTTCTTATCGTACAGATGTTTTCAGTGGTCATTGGCCCACCTTTACCTTGGACATCATTGAGCTCTTCTTTTCTCTGATACGGATTCTTACTGGGAACACCATTGTCAAACAATTGTATGCAGACGTAATTAAAAAAAAAAAGCCTGGGTAATTAGGACCCACCTTTGTGAATTCACACCCTTTGGAGGACCTTGCCTCAGAGGGCGCCTAGCCAAGAATAGCCCAGACTTGATTGCCACAAAACACTGTCTGCCTGCCCACAGCCCTTCCTGTTGCTGCCTGCCCAAGCATTGCTGGAAGAGACTGACAAAGGGAATCTGACACATGCTCCAACTTACTCACTCCTACAGCTTGTCTTAGGCATTCTCGGACAGATCCACAGCCAGGCACTTCAGTGGGGATGGTTTTTGTTTGTTCTGTTTTCTCCTATCAACGTATTCACTATGCACCAACCAGAACAGACATTGTTGGAGTTTGGTGGGGTTAATGAATGTAATTTTATAGATCACTGGGAAAACGTGATTAGAATAAATTCTTTTTTACTGTAATCTCTAAAAACAATATTCAAGCACTTCAATTGTGTAAGTAGGGAAAAATCAGAAAGGACAGTTAAAAGGCAACACAGGTCATCCTTTTAGTCTATAATCTCCCCTTGGAGAGATTAAGAGAAAGAAGCATTCTCTGAGACCAGCAGATGGTATAATGGCCATGTCGCTGGACTCACATGTAGTGGACCACAGTTCAAGTTCCGGACCTGGCGGCTTGAACTCACACTGGGCCCGTGTGCATGTGTGCCCAAGATCCCGAGAGGAGAATGGAGGAGAAGGAATTGTGGTGTGGCCATCCCCCACAAGGGGGTGAACAAAAAGAATCCTTCTCTGGCTCCTACTGCATCTCCAATATGGGCAGCAACTGAATTTATAAATGGAAGGACAAGTCCTAGCTAGTATTTAAATACCTACTCTACGCCACTTTTCATGCTAAGTGTTTTTGTAGATGTATGTATTTACTTCTTCTCTGAGGGAAAGAAACAGACAGACAGAAAGCCCACTCCCAGCGGGTTTTGAAGCTGCTATTCATCCCAGCTCCAGGCAGTCCTCGTTCACACACACACACACACACACACACACACACACACACACACACACGTCTCTGGATGCCACCCAGACCCTGCCTGTGTGTGTCAGCTTCCCAAAGCATCAGAGTTTCTTGTGGTGCCACTCCTTGGCCCTGAGGTTAAGTGCTGCTGATGCATTATCTTATTTAATTCTCACAGCAATTCTTGTGGTTTTAGGAACTACTATTATTCTACATTTTACAGATGAGGAAAGAGTCTTAGCGAGATTAAATAACTCACCCAAGGTTACACAAATCCTAAATGACAGAGCTGGGACTCAAACCCATGTTTCTTTGAATTCAGTGCACTTAACCCCACACAATAAAGCTTTAAAACATCATTTTGTAAGACCTGGGCTTATGTTTCCATCTCTGCCTCTAATCAGTGAGCTCCTTCAGGGCAAAATTTATTTCTCATTAAATTTTATATCCCCAGAGCATGGAATAATGCCTGATACAGAGCAGGAACTCCATGATTGTCAAATGAATAAAATGATAAATTAACAAATAAAGGGAGGAAGGAATTCATTCTAAAAGAAGACAGAAAATTAAAGTTTTCGGAAAAAGCTGATTCTACACCAAGAATACGATTCCTGTGGTTAGTTTCGTGCCCCTCTACTGCTATTGTAGCGACATATGAGTATTTTATGATAAGCACCATTTTTACTTTAGAATTAAATGAAATGCTTTCAAAACTATGTACTTTACCCAGGGATTTAAATAAACTATTGAAATTCCATAATCAGAACATGACACAACCAAACCGGCGTATAATCATATGTTTCCTATAATAAGCTACTTGAAGTGTTCTTAGGGTTACAATTTTGTAATCTAGACATGAGAGGAAGATCTGTGCTCTTGACAACATTCAAAATAAGCACTTCAGCTGGCTCTGGATAAAAGACAAACCCCGTTTTCTGCATTCCATAGATGCTCTGTCTTTCCTTATCAGTAAGCAGACAGTCCTGTTACCTTCACATCCTCTGCCATCTTCCTCCAGCTTCTGGCCAGGTGGGCATCTGCAGTAGTAACTGCCGATTGTATTACAGCACTGGTCCTGACAGCCACCGTTGTCGGTGGTACATTCATTTATATCTGCAATCCAATAAAACGGAAGGAGCCTCCAGTGACTACATGCACACTAGGCAACTCAGTGACTCTCTAGAGATGAAACATCACAGAGTGACATCATTCTTTGACTTCAGATTAAATAGATAAAATGATATCTCATTTTAATTAGCACGAATGTACTCTCATTTTGACATAAAGAGATAAAGCCATGCTCTTTGATATCTAAAATATTACTTTTGAACAGTAAATTAAAGCTTTCTAATCATATGGATTTTAGAGGCTTAAATATAGATCTAATATTATTGTTTTGTTTTGTTCTTTTTGCCAGAGGGTATGTATTCTTGCCAAAGAGAAAGAGAGAGACCGATAGACAGGGAGAGACAAAAAGAGAGGGAGAGAGAGAAAGGACCTCCCAAAAGAGAATGGTCACACAACAATCCTTTTCCATTTCTCTATCCCATTGGGTTGGACATGAATGAACACATCCAGCATGTCTCCTGAGCTGTGGGTCTGGTACCAAAACCCTGGCTGCCCATGTGGGCTCTTGCTCACTTAACCATTAGGCCATGGATCTACCCTACAATCCAGAAATTTTATACTCAAGTCATCATTTGAGGATGAGATTGAGAACAGAGAGAGCAACTCCAGTCAGAAATGGGATTATTTATTCTCTAAATATGTCATTGGTTCTCAACCAATTATTGAGCATCTGTCACTATGTAAGTGGCATTGTCCTAGGCTGTTTGAGGAAGGTAAAGGGTAATTTCATGGTTCCCAAAAGTTAAAATCAACTGGGGTTGGGGACTGAACAGAAGTGTGCTTTGGATGTGTCTGTGCATAGTGGATATGCTAACAGACCACCTCTAAGCCTGTTTTGAAATCATATTTATAGAAGAGCACCTCAATTTTATGTACTTGGCCTGTCTAGAAAGCCACTGGGTTGTATCCCAGCCCATCTGCAGGTTCCTAGTGGCCTGTGAGGTAAACTGACACTCTATTTCTGATCAAAAAAGGCATCTCTACTGCAGGTTGACTAGATGACCTGATAAATCCTTGCCTCATACGGTGTGGCTGAAAGAGATGAGGGATACAGAGGGCCACGAGGAAGTGGGGAATGGCAGGTAAGGATGGAAGAAAAAGGAACAGGAAAACAGAAAGGGACAGGAGAAGGAGAAGAACAGGTTAGGAAGAATGGAAGGAGAAAACAAAGTAGAAGCAGAAAGGAGAGGAGCTGGGTTTCCATAAAATCAGGAAATAACAGACAGTGAAAAGAGTAAGAGGCAACAGGCAAAATACAATGCATCTTGACTGACTATAACTTGTTTTGTCTGACCCCTGGCTACGCAGTTGTTGAGACTGCTTTTGCTTGTTCTCAGTTAACTTTCCATTGAAATGTGTTGTACACAGAGAAAAGTACACAATTCTTAAGTACACACTTTCATAAATTTTCAGAAATATGAAACCACAATGCATTGCTAGAGCATCACTACCATCCCAGAAGCACCTTGTATATTTGAAAGCAATGACCATCCTGACCTTTAATCACTACAGATTTTTTTGAACTATACGTAAACAGAATCATGCCGTGTGTGTGTATGTCTGTGTGTGTTTAGAGTTTTTGCCTTAGCACATATGTACTTGCCGAAGAGAGATAGAGACAGACAGTGAGAGGGAAAGTGAGAAATCACCCCCCAGGGGGATGGCCATGCCACAATCTCTTCTCCTCCATTCTCCTCCTGGGATCTTAGGCATGCATGCACACACACCTAGCGTAAGTTTCAAACCCGGACCAGGTGTGGGACTCGAACCAAGGTCAGCCATGTGGGAATCCAGCAATGTAACCTCTACACCATCTGCTGGCCCCATTCTGACACATGTCTTAATGAACTTACATATATATTTCTGTTGGGTAATATATCTGACTGGAATTGCAGAGACAAAAAATATGGTATGTTCTCCTTTCACAGATACAGCAAAATAATCTTCTGAAGAGGCTATTCTAATTTACACTCCCACCTGTGGTATATTAGAGACCAGATGCTACTTATTCTTGCCAACATTTGGGATATTCTGGGTTTTTTTAATTTTAGCTCTTTGGAGGAGTTTGTAATAGACTGACATTGTGATTTTAATCTGTGTTTTCCTGATAATTCATTAGGTTAAACACATTTTCATGTTATGGACCACCTGGATAACACTTTGTTACAAGGTTTGCTTAAATATTTTTCTCATCTGCCCAACTTTTAAAATATGATTCCTTTTACATATGGGTCCTCAAGAAGGATGTGAAGTAGAAGTGGTGCCAATTCTTGCTTCAGATCTCAGAAACATAGAGTTTAACGTTTTACAATAGGCATGGTATATACTGTCAGGTTTATGTATACTTATAAATCAGTTTTATCAGATTAAGAAAGTCCCCTTTCACTTTTACTTTCTTATATGTTTCTCTCAGCTCTAGGTGTTTAAATTGTATTTATTACTTTTTTGCTAAATTTATACTTTCGTGGCCCTTCTTGTCAATTTTATTACTATGATGGATGTCAATTTTATCACTTACGATGAATGTCATTGACTGATTTTTGTCTCACTGAAATACACTTGGTCATGATGCTAATCCTTTTTTTATATGCTTGGTTTCAGTTAACTAATATTTTGTATAGGATTTTTGTTCAAAATAGAGATTTGCCTGATTTGGTTTTTGTTTTTAACATTGTTTAGTTTCAGCATCTAGGCCGTTCTGGATACAGAAGACAAAGCCAAGTTGGAAGTGTTTTCTTCGTCCCTTCCCTGTAAGAATCTGCGAAATTGGTGTCATTTCTTACTTAAATGTTTGGAAGAGTTCAAATATGATGCCATCTGGGAGGGGCTGTGATTGATTATGTGTGTGTGTGTGTGTGTGTGTGTGTGTGTGTGTGTAAAGATTTTCCATTACAGATTCAGTATCTTTAATATTTTTTAAATGTACTGGATAAATTACATGTTTTAAAGAACCTGTTCATTTCATGTAAATGTTCAAATTCACTGCTAAGGTGTTCACAATATTCTCATACTACCTTTTTAAATGTCTGTCAAATTGGTAGTGAAGTCTCCTTTCCTATTTGGAAATTCATAATGTATGTTTCTTCTCCCTGATCAGCTTTGCTAGGCACAAATATTTCTCTCTCTTTCTCTCTCTCTCTCATCTACCTATCATCTATCTATCTGCCTATCTATTAATCTATCTATCTGCCTATCTATTAATCTATCTATCTGCCTATCTATTAATCTATCTATCTGCCTATTTGATCTATCATCTAGTTTAGTCTTTTCTAGGAAAAAAGCTTCTGGCTCTATCGAATTTTTTAGTATTGCAAATTTTTCCATTTAATCTACTTGTGGTATAAAGTTTATCATTGGCTTTTCTTCCACTTTCTTTGGATTTAACTATTCTGCTCCTAATCCCTTAAGATGGAAATTTAGATCATTGATTTGTAGCCCCTCTTCTTTTAAGATATTCCTGGCTATCTATAAGTGTGTAACAAACCACCACCAACACGAAGTGCTTTAAAGGACAACTTAGAATTATCTTTCACATGCCTGGGGCTCAGCTAGGGGTCCTCACTTGGAGTCTCACAGATGATAAAAGTCAGGTGACATCCAGAACTATACTTTTGAGATTTGGAGACATATGTTTGGCTTGTTGGGAGCTCTGTCCATGCAGTCTATCCACACCCTAGACTCAGTTCTCTTCCTACTCTGTGGGGTCTTGGGGTAGAAACATTTTACATGGTAGCTAACATTTCCCAGAGAGACCATTCCATAGGATCTAAAAGAAAATTGCGGCTTCTATGATCTAACCTTGGAAATCATAGAGTACCACTTTTTTTTTGTTTTCTACCTGCCTTCATTACTTTCTTCCTCTTTCTCTCTTTGAGAGGAAGACAGACAAGCGCCCTCAACAGGGTCATAGTCTGTGAACCTCCAGCTTCACCTCGTAGATATCTGTTGTTTAAATCTGTGACAGATAAGCTGACTTTGCAGAAGGTAGAGGAATTCATCCCCTCATTGAGGGAACTGTATGTGCATACAGGGAAAGAAGTGATGCCAGTCTTCTTAGGGAGAGTATGTGACACTGCAGTGCTCATTTTCCTAAACTAAGGTATTAGCTGCATTCCACACTTTGATGTACTGGGTCATTGGAAAAGTCATAACACATTTTTGCATTGAAAAACATAGAGAAATAGGTCATGACTTTTCCGATGACCCAATATTGTATTTTAACTGTAACTCAACTCAAAATATTTCCTAATCTGTATTAACATTTCTCCTCCAAGTTATTTTGAAGTTTGTTTGGGAGATTTTCAAAACATTGGAGGAATTTTTAATCATCTTGTTATTATGAAATATTATCGATTCTTGTCATGGTAGATAAAGACTATACACTGCATGATTTCAATTCTTCAAAGTTTGTTAAGATTTGCTTTATATTACAGCACACAGTCCCTTTTTGTTTAAACATACACACACACACACACACACACACACACACACACATACAAAGAAAAAAACTATGTTGGGCCAGTCAGTGGTATGGTAGTTAAGGTTATGGGATCCCACATAGTTAACTACCTGGTTCAAGTCCTAGACCCAGCAGCTTCAATAACATATCAGGCACATGTGCAGGCATGCCCAAAAGCCCAAAAAGAGAAATGAAGAAGGAATTGTAGTGAGGTCATCCCTCCTAGACTGGTGCTTTCTCACAGTCACTTTCTCTCAGTCTCTGTCTCTTTCTCTCTCCCTTATGGTACGTGCAACCCTACAACAAAAACGAAAAACTGGGGCCAGCAGGTGGTGTGAAGGTTAAGTCACTAGATCCCACATGGCCTGCCTGAGTCTTGGACCCAGCTTGAAAATCACACTGGTGCATGTGTGTGCATGTGTACCCAAAATCCCAAAAGGAGACTGGAGGAGAGAGGACTGGGTGTGGCCATCCACCCTGGAGACCACTCGCCCTCTCTCATAGTTTTCTCTCTCTGGCAAGAGCATTTGCCCTATAACAAACACTGAAGCAAACAAAGTATGTTTACTGGACAATAATGTGTATTCTGCAATTTTCAGGTGCTGTGTTTTCTGAATGTGTACATGTGACTGTATATATTTTATCTATATATAATTTATATCTATTTTAAATATGTGTAAATTTGTATTTAATTGCTTTGTTTATTAATCATATTTTTCATGTCTTTTTATCTTTAGAGTTTTTTTCATATGCTTGTTCTATTGATGAGAGAGGCATAGTAAAATCTTTTCATCTGATTTTACATTTTATGACTGCAATTTTTGTTTTCTATAACTTGAAATTCTCTATTATGAGAGGCATACAAATTCAGAAGTGTCACATATGCCTAAGTGATTAACCCTTCATTGCTATAATATTTTCCTCTTTATATCTAGTTATGCTTTTTTCATTTAAGCTGACTTTTTGTGATACTAATAAGCTGTATAAATTTTCTTTTGATTAGTGTTTGCATGACATTTTATTTTTTTCAATTACTTTTAACATTTTTTATTCATACAGTTGAGAAATTCTCTCTCTCCAAATACATACACACACACACGTAATATATGTGTATATTCTATTTTAATATATTCTAACCATCTTGTATTTTTGCTATGATATGATATCATTGGCTTTAAATATAACATTTATTGACATATTTGAATTAAATTTACCACTTAACTAGTTTCTAAATTTCTCATTTATTTCATATTTTACCCTCCACTCTTCCTTTCAAACTTATTATTTTCAGTGTTCTATTAGCCTTCCTTATTAGATTGTCAGTTACACAGTCCTTTATTACTCTTTCAGTGGTTACTCTAGATATTACAATATCTATTATTAATGTCTAATATAAATTAGTACTTTAACCATTTCCCATAAAGTGCTAGAATCCTATGCTTCAGCTTCTTTTAAACTTTTCCTACTTTGTATATTATTGCTATCATGTGTTTTATTTCAGATATGTGAACCTCATAAGAGTTTACTGCTATCATTTTACACAATCAATAGTAACTTTGATTATCTACATATTTACCTTCTGTGGTATCATTATTGCACCTGAATCTCTGTGCTTTCTTTCTGGAATAATATTCCTTGTGCCTGAAAACTGCTCTTAGTGTTTTTTGATATGTTGTCAAGATTTCTTTTTCATATTTCTTATGTCAGAAGTAACATTTTTTGCCTTAATTTTTAAATAAAAATATTTTAGAACAGTTTTAGATTTACAGAAAAACTGCCAAGATGGTAGAGAGAGTTCCTATATACTCCATACATCCCATATTTTGCTCTTATAAACATCTTACCTTAGTATGAAAGGTTATATATATAGTATATATATATATACTCTCTCCAGTATCTTCATTCCTCCAATTTTGACCTCCCCATTAGTTCTGGATTCCAATTTATGGCTCCCAACTCAGTGGGACTTCTGCCTGCTCTGCACACGTTCTGTTTTTTGGCAGACACTCTGGGGAGGTGGAGTGTGAGGCTGCGGCTATGGTGCCAGCAGGTGGCATGACAGTGCTGACACGTGGCCGTGGGGCCAGTGAAAGGGCCTGGATATTATTTTCTAAGTGGGGTTTGCTGAAAAAGAGGAGATGTGTTGGAACAGCTCAGGTATCAGCAGCCCTGCAATTCCACTCTTAAACATCCACCCAGAAATACCTTACAAAGGAACCGGGCTGTGTTAGACATCTTTCTGTATGTAATATGCCAAGCTCATGAAGAACTGGTAAGATTTCTTTGAAATTATGTTTATTCAAAAAAGGATGGTCAAGCTGTGCCCACAGCCTGGTGGTTAAGGGAGTCAAATTTCTCATGGTTGACCTTGGGGGTTCAAATGCCAGCCTTGGTGGCTTAAACAGCATGAGTGTGAAGAAATGGAGAAGAAGGGATTCCATTATGACCACCCCATGGGTCTCACTCTCCCTTGTCTCTCTCTGGTGAGTGCATGTGCCTTCTGGTAAATTAAACACAAATAAAGCAAAAACTGTATGACCGCTAAAAACTAAAGGTAAGGAGGTTGGCAGGTGGTATGATGGCTGAGACACTGGACTTCCACGTGGGCCACCTGGACTTGGCAGCTTGCTTTCTTACTTTCCCTTTCTCTCTCTCTGGTCAAGTTAAAATAATAATAATAATAAAATAAATAATTCTAAAATAAACCCTGAAGTTGAGATTATATGTGTGTGTATGTGTGTTTCTGTGTGTATACATATAAAATCTCAAAAACCTGTGTAACAACTTGCACGTTTAACAAAATGGGAATAATTAAATGAGTGGACTGGAATACTTCAGTGCAGTCATTAGAAGCTGTAATCATGGGGGCTGGATGGTGCCACAATAAAACCTGACGTCTGAACGGCTGACCCCCATGGGACTGCTTCGACACCATGAGTGTGCTGGCCTGTGCCTGCCCGGGATCTGGGACTGGCTGAGCTGCGGTGGGTCACAACATCAAGACTCCATTGCGGAGCTATATCGTTCTCTCACCCTCTCTGTCTTCCTCACTTCTGGAAGAAATAAATAAACTATTAAAAAGCTGTAATTGCGATGACTTATGAAACAACGTGTAAAATTGTTACCTTCAAATGTATTACAAGTTATTCTGTGGTTCAGCTGCAAAAAAACAAAACAAACAAACAAACAAAAAAACAAAAAAACCACCACATATCCTAATAGTTAGTATTTGGAAAGGTTAAAAAATAAATACTTTTACATGTAACAATGGTAGAGTTATATCTTTAAAAGTTTTCATTTCTGCTGTAATATTGCTTATGCCATTATTGTTTAAAAAATTGGTCTGAGATTTCTGATGGGTAACAAAAAGAATAAAACAAAGGTTATATAATTTTCAGTGGCTTTCAAAAGGGAATATCAGGTAGTCGGAAAAGTCATGATACATTTTTGCGTAGGAGCAATATTTGATTTTTCAAGAGTAATAGGGTTTGCTGGCATTAAAATCTTATGAAATATAAAGACCATTTGATAAAATAATGGCAATTCTTCAAGAGTGATTTCTCAGAAAAAGCCAGAATTTTCTTCATCATTTCCTATGTGTTGACCTGTAGTAAAATGTAATACTAATGTAAGCCCACACTATGGCAAAATTATTTTTGTTTTGTTTTGGTAATTTGCTATAGATGTATGCATTTGTTGGACAAAGAGATAGAGACAGAGAAAGTGAGAAATCATCTCCCAGAAGGAATGGCCACATTGCAATCCTGTCTCCTCCATTCTCCTCCCAAGATTTGGGCACACATACATACATGCTCTGTGTGATTTTCAAGCTGCCAGGTCTGGGACTAGAACTCCCACAGTCCATCATGTAGTATCCAGCTGCCCCAACCTCCACGGCACCTGCTGGCCCCAAAATTACTTTATGTTTGGAAACCTAGGTTAATATGGCACAATATGTCTGTCTGGCTTTACCTGAAATAAATGCAGAATTTCAAAAATCAGAGTAATGTAGTGTTGTCAAGTCCCTGCACAGAGCTTTGGAAAATAATGTATACTTTGGATCAAGCGCATATTCTGTGTCAGCGTCTTGCCACAACATATACCTTCTCTCTGGACAACCTCACTCATTTATTTGACTGGCTCTGACTTGACTCTTCTGGTCTGGGAGACTTGGCTTCATACCCTGAAGGATTTAGAGCCACCCTCAGGGCAGGCTAGGACAGAGACAGAGGAGGGTGATAGGAAAGAGGACCACAGTCTGTCACCTCCAATTTAATAAGTGAAAGTTGCTTTACCCTGTTTTACATACGGAGTAGCTTTGACATAACATTTGTTTGAATAGAGTGGCTGTTTTCACTAGTAAAAATATTTTTAAATCTCTTGCTCAGACTGTCTTAACAGGAGAGTTGAATTCGATTTCTTTTCCACAAAACAATATAAATAAGTTTATGAAATAGCGTGAGAGAAAACTATGGATAAAGAAAACAACTATAACTCTGAAATATTAAAGTAATGCATTTTATGTGAAAGGGTCGCTTTTTACAAATGTCCATTTACCATAGAAGTAAACATTATGGGAGCCAGTAGTTGGCGTGATAGTTAAGACACTGGACTTCCACATGATCAATCACAGTTCAAGCCCCAGTCCAGCAGCTTGAAAACCATATGTTCATGTGTGCCCCAAATCCCAAGAAGAGAGTGGAAGAGAAGGGATTGTGGTGTAGCTCTACCCACTGTGGAGTGATTTCTCATTTTCCTATTTTCTGTCTCTCTCCAGCATGGACCCTATAACAAAAATCTAAAATCTAAAAAAAAAAAAAAAGTAACCATTACTTATGTTACTAACAAATGCTAAGCTAAATCTGGTCTTTACCAGATCAAACTGATAAAATAGTACTTACAGGACAGTCACTATAGCCTAGTGGTTAAGGGAACTGGATGTCACATGGCTAGGGGTTCAAGTCCTGCCTCAGTGGCTTGAGAAATATGCTGGGTACATGTGTGTGAGTGTGCATGCATGTCCAAATCCTGACGGCATGGAGAAAGGGAGAAAGGATTGTGACATGACCACACACCCCACTGGGGGCTGCTTTCTCCCTTTCTTTCTCTCTGGCAAGCATATGAGTCCTCTGGAAATAAATAAAATAAAATAAATATAAAGATGAGATGTGGGGACCTGCAGGTGGTGTGGTGGTTAGGTACTGGACACACCCACACGGGTAACCACAGTTCGAATCCCAGATCTGATGGCTTGCTTTCTCACTTTCTCTCTCTCTCTCTCTGGCCAAATTAAAATAAATGAATGAATAAATAAAAATTAAAATATGTAATTCTTTTTAAAAAAAGATGAGATGCACTTATTGGTATGAATTAAGAAATAAACAAATTAGAGGTTTTGCTGGTCAAAATGATTAGTATATAAAAATGACATTGAAAAGGATTTAAAATCTTCCCCCCCCCAAGAAGAATTTTTTTTCCTTTTTTTTTACATTCCATGACTAATATTACAGCTTAGACAATGAATTTTCCCAGCATGAACACACTGTACATTAGCTCAGTTAAAGATATTACCATACATGTTACCATCAGATGATTTTCTATTTTTAAATGCCCCTTAAATATTTTGCTTCTTTTCCCCTTGATTCCTTCCTTTCCTCGAGAAGAATGTTAGTAGCACGCAAAACAGCTAAAGATATTTTTCAAATGTGTTTTATATTTTTGAAGATAGAAAAAGCACCAGGAGTGAAAAGCATACACAAAAAGGCCAATAGAGTTCTTCACGCAAACTAAAATCCCCATTCAGAGATTTTGACCAAAGTTCAAAGACAAATGAATAAGACGACATTGTCACATACAAGGAGAAGGATAAAAATCATTTATGTATGTGTGTATGTGTGTGTGTGTGTGTATATATATATATATACACACGTTAATGTAAATCAATCAAGAAACACTGAATCTTCCCACACAGAATTTTGACTAATGAAATAAAATGAGATGGAAATAAGTAAGAAATACAATAGTCTACATATGTCAAATGTTGTTGAACCCTCATAGATAATTTTAAAAAAATGAAAATTAAATCAACACTTTTCTCTATCAGATTCACAAAGACTAAAACCAATGCTAATGTGTAGGGCTGTGACAGAGTGGGATAAAGATGCAGCATATTCGGTTAGAAAGAAAGAGCAGAAGGTAGGAGAGACTTCCTGAGACTGGCTCAAATAATATGCATATCCTTTTCTCCCCAGCAATTCTATTTTCAAGAATCTCATAAGGATATAATCACAATATGCATAATGCTTTCTATATATTTTAATACCAGAGAAAGAGAAATGAAACAACCTACATATCAAACAGCAAAAGTTTAAGTAAATTATAAGACACCGACCAGTGGCCATTGTCCAGTAATTAGCAATCATTCTCCAGAGGAGTATTTATTTACCTCTGCAAATGCCTTGACATGTTAAGAGGGGATTTATTACTTATATTTACATATACGATGGCAATCCCATGTATCTTCTTATGTATCAATACATGTATTACGAAAAAAGCGAAGGACCGTCAGATACGCTGAGTGACTGTCTTTGAATGAAATGATTAGGAATGGTGTTTGTTTTGTTACTCTGCATGTGCCTGCTTACTAACTTTTTTGAAATAAGAATACTTTCAGAAAAACAGCCTTATAAATGCCAAAAGTTATTTAAATTTAAGGCTAAAAGTTCCTACTTACCCTTCTCTCCTTCTTATAAACTCTCTGATCTGTTGCACCGTCATGTCACTTTGGGTACAAAATTTGGTACTTGAATTTTACAATGTAAGGTGGTCATTTCAAATAAATGATCTTCATGATTTTGTTCATTAAGTTTCTTCTAAAAGAGCTTCAGGCTGTACAACAGTGTAAAATGTCATGCTTTATTCCGGTCATTTTGACCAAAGGCTACCTTTCATCCAATCAGTTGAATGCACCACACTGGAGAAAGTAGCAGTGCCTGTGGGTGCTTCTGACATCTGGAGGACTCACGTTAAAATGACAATGAAGGCATTCTAGAATACTCTCAGTGGAAGATATAGAAGAGACCATTTTCCTGAACACTGGACTGACTTGTGCTTATGTACCAAAGATATGCTAAAAGGAAAGGATGTCACACTGTCTACACTGGGAACCTTCTCTCAGAGCTAAAGCAGAAACCCTTTGAGCACAACTAAATGTAAAGGACATGTAACTTTCCTGGGCAAGCAACAATTCCAAATGGCATGGCTCTCATCTGGCTTAGTTAGGCCTTGAATTGCTCAAGTACAATGAGCAGAAGACTGTTCTTTTAGAAAATGTTTGTCTCTAACTTCATAAGTCTACCTTTTGCTACCTTCCTGTGAGTAAAAAGAAAGTAAGTTTATAAGACTATTATGAGAATCTAATTATATAATACATCTAAAACAATGAATATGGTTTACAGCATAGAGTAAGCTCTATAAAAAGCAACTCATTATTATTATAATTATTAGCGAAACTTTAGTTATTATTATCACATACTTGAATATTCAAATCTGGTTCACAGAAGGTGCTCAACTGCTTTCTTGAAGTAACTTGTATTGAACATGATTTTGTTTTTTTGGTTTTATTTGGAAAGGTTTTTGCTATAGGGCGTGTAAGTTCACCAGAAAGACAGAGACAGACAGAGAGACAGAAAGCAAGAAATCACCCCCTAGGGGGGATGGCAACGCTGCAATCTCTTCTCCTCCATTCTCCTCTCGGGATCTTGGGCATACACACACACATGCCTGGCGTGAATTTAAGCCACCAGGTCCAGGACTCGAACCGCAGTCAGCTACAGGGGCGTCCAGCAACATAGCCATTACGCCAACTGCTGGTCCCATGAATTTGGTTTTAATGCGGATATAACTACACCTCATTGTAACATACCACACTTCTTGCTTTATAACATGGGAAGCTAAAAAAAATCTTGCCTTTCCTCTGATAACACTATTGTCATAAAATTCTGCTATATTTATGTACACTCAGATTTTTAGAAAATTGGTTAAATGATACAACCAAACTTGGTTAGATAGATAGATTACATTACTGGGACTTTGTTCAGTAGTAAATTGTACACTGACATTAACACATAGAAGGCAAATAGATACATTTCTGATTCTGTTTTCTATATTTCTTTAAAAGTGAACAGGAAAACGTGATGCCATTTGGTGGCCTCATGTACTCAGAAAAAAAAATAAATGCAAATATATAATGTTACCATTATCAACTGAAAATCAGTGTTCATAAGTAAAAAATTTGAAAGTCATTGGCTTTGAAGATGGTTCTGAAAACCAGGTCAATACTTCAGATTTTAAATTGCAGTTTTATAAGACACTCACTGTATGATAGATTTCAGGCTGTTTCATATGTCCAATGTCATTCAAGGTTGCAAATAAATTTGGCCTCTCAAAAGCGAGATGAATGACAAAAATTCTCTGACATATAGCAAGTCTTCCAGGTTAGGCATGACAAAAGTTCAATGATATCATCAAGGCTATCAATCCATCTGTAATGGCATTCTGCAGTCTCTTCAAGAATTAAATATAATGTTTGCAAGAGCAGTGTTGCATTTCTGCTTGTAGGACCAAAAAGAAAAAAAAAATCAGTAGAACTGCAAACACATAAAAGATCTATTAAATCAACTACACAAATGAGCTATTAATTTCTACTTTTAAACATTTGTGGATTTGCGCCCCCTACATTTGATCATTTTCCTGAAATACACTTTTCGTTTTACGTCCTGTGATCCATCGGTTCTTGGTTATATGATCGTTTTATTGATGGCGTGCATTGCTTTCAGGAACTTGGCAAATAAACTGAACAGACGTGGCTGTAATACAAAGTGAAGAGGGGAAATGAGACGTGTTTGCATTTAATTTACATTTTTCTCCAAACCAAATATATTTGATGCAGCTCAACATGTATATTTTTTTCTTTTTTTTTGAAAGGGTTGTATGTTTGCTTTGTGAATATTACCCCAAACTGTGTACACACATTTTATATATCATAGCCATTTTCAAATCAATGGGCTTTATGAAGTGATGACCAAAGCTTCTTATTGCAATTAGTTTTTACAGCAAATCAGTCCATTTCTCCTTAGGTCTCAGCCTTAATATAATACCCCTGAGGGGTGATTTCTCACTGTCAGTACTCTCTGTCTCTCTCTGTCTCTCTGGCAAGCACATGTTCCCTAAAGCAAAACTTCTAAAATATATATAATATTCTCTCTTCTTTTTATTTTTAAGTGTAATTAATTGATTAAATTAATGATAGTCCATGGACATACATGTGAAAAACAAAGACAGAGAGAAAGAGAGAGAGAGAGAGAGAGAGAGAGAAAACACTTTCGACAGTGTCTACCACCTTGTGACCCCACCTTCCTCAGCTCTCCAATGCCTCAGAATCTTGGGCTCTCACACATGTACCTGACGTGTTTTCAGGCCAACCAGGTATCCAAAGCAGTTGGCATGTGACTGCCAGCCTTCGAGGGCACTTGCGTCACTAAAGTGCTACAACAACAGGGCTTTTTCTTTATTTATTTATCCTTTTTAAGGTTTCTTCCTTCCATGAGAGTGACTATAAGTAGACACATGAGAGCAAGACAGACACCAGGGGCAGGGTTGCATCCACTGTGACCCGCTTTCCCCAGCCCCACAGTGAGTCAGGATCCTGTGTGTGGGCATCCATGGTTGTTTCAGGTGACCTGGGATCTGGACCTGTGGTCGGCCATGTGGCTTCAGCACTGCAATTCAGTGTACCACTCCCTGTGTCACCAAGGATGGGCACTTGTTTTTCCTTTTTGTTTTATTGGGTGGTCAGAAAAGTCATGACACATTTTTTGTATAAGAAACATAGAAAAGTACTTCATGACTTTTTTGACTACCCAATATTTATAGCAAGATAACCTTCCAGGATAATTGGCTTTAACTCAAATTCTCTGTGCAGTTAGTTCATAAGGAATCTCATCGAGTAGCTGCAATAAAATAGCTCCATTGTATGATGAGGTAGAGTCTGCAAGTTTGTGGAATACATGGACTTACTGAATTATTGGTTCTTCTCTCTGAAAGCCAAAAGTCACAGGAACAAGTCTACATCACAACCAACAAATCCAGTGAAGAGATAAAACCAATTTGCTCTTTTGGTCTATATTTTCCTTATGTTGTTACAACATGAACTAGTCATGATTAATAATTAAAATGACCAGTATAAATTGTTTCACATAACACTTGCATATTTGCATCATATTTTCACATTCAGGATTGCACTTGAACTTCATAAAGCATGGTGGCAGAGTAGACCTTATTATTCATTTTTAATTTTGTAAGAAAGCATGTGCACTCACTGGAGAGAAACAGAGAGAGAAGGGGAAAGTGCGAAAACACCCCCCATGGAGCCGGGTCACACTGCTATCCCTTCTCCTCCATTTCTCCTTCCTTTCAAGATTTTGGACACACACGCACATGCACCTGGCATGTTTTTCAAGCAGCCAAATCTAAGACTTAAACCACATACTAGGCCATGTGGGCTTCAGCTGCCTTAAACACTATGCCTTGGGCTGACCTGGCCTTACTATTAATCATGGTAAAATGTAACTCTGATTTGTGGCAGCCATGGTAGGTAGACTTTCAGCCCAAAAGAATATTAAGAAATCACATGAGCCTCTATAGCCTGAAGTAAAATGGGGAGGAGAGTACTTTCTCATAGTTCTTTCTCTCTTTGTTGGGAGTACACATGCCTTCTGGCAAAATAAAAAATAAAAAGAAAGAGATAAAATAAAGAAACTCATGCTCTAAGAGATTATAGTTATTCCTTCATTTAGTAAATATTCATTGAATGTCTTCTTTATGCTGAGCCCAGGTGGTCCAAGGATCAATCCCATTATTGTTTTAGAAAACAAGCCATGCCAGCTAAGCTTCCTGGCTTGTGTGAGAAATGCAATTCTACAAATGGCTGTAAATTAACCAAAGGCAAGACTGACATTTAACCTCGCTAAAATCCAAGCTTTCCAGCTTCAGCGTTATCAACTCCAAGCTGACTATTCAAAAATTATTGCCTGGTTAAAAGGAAATTTCCTGCCCCCCACCCATCTAAATTGCCATATCATTTTAATACGGTTGGAAGGCAACTCAGATGATGCAGCATAAATCTACCTCATCGCTGGACAGTCAGCTTTAACAGCTGGGACAGTTCACGTGTTTAGGAGCCCATTATTTTTTCTCTCGTTATTCCTTCTTTAAATTTTCAGTTGTAAAAGAGAAAGCTCATGATGCAAAAATATTTCTTGCACCTCTAAGTAACGATTTCAGGGGGAGATTTTTGTACATATTCATGCAATAAGGAGGTTTTATCTACACCTGAAGGAATATCCTAAATCCTCTTAAAATTTGTTTTCTGGCATAGGGTAAGAGAGTAGCTTTGGAGTCAGACTGAATTCAAATCCAGGTTCTCCCACACATTAGCTGTGGGATTGTTCCTGTTAGCATTGCTGTGTAACAAACCAATCTAAACTTTGGTGGCTGGAAATAATATTTATTTTTTCATCTTATGATCTCTGTGGATGTGGAATTTGGAGCAGGCGTGGCTGGGCAGTATCAGCTTCGGATAGCTCATGCAAGTGCAGTCAAATAGTGGCTGAAGCTGAAATGGCATAAGGGTGTGTACCTGCTAGAGGCTGGTCAGGCATCTCTCACTCTCTTCCTGAAATCTCTAGTTTCCTCAGGTAGACTCTCATATGGGTTACTTTGAGCCTCTTCGAAGCACAACAGCCTTGGGGCAGGTGGATTTGTAGTGGCAGCTCAGGGCTGCAGCATGTGTTCCTCTGATTAAGGAGGACAGGATCTTCTTTCCTGACCTTGTCTTGGAAGCCAGCCCAAGTCCCTTCTTCCACATTCTGTTGCTTTTATGCAAATTTCAAACCAATTTGGATTCAAACAAAGAAATTAGGCTCCTCTTTTATTTAAATTATATCTATTTTAATTATTTATTAATAGTTTTATTTGACTAGAGAGAGATAGAGGCAGAGAGAAAGGGGAAGTGAGAAAGCAAGCCACCAAGTCTATGCCTTGAACCACAGTTAGCCATGTGGAAGTCTAGCACCTCAACCACCATGTCACCTGCTGGTTCCCTAGTTTCCCCTTTTAATGTGGTAATGTCATGGTTTGAGAAGAACATGTTGTTACATCCATTTTTGGAAAATAATATCTATTTCAGTGTTGTGGGTCAATTTCCCTAACTCCTCTGTACCTTGATTATCTTTTCTATAAAATGGACAGCTTATGAAGCACTATTTTATATCCATAACTCGTTTAAAGGAGTTAATACAGTTTAAGTGCTTAATATAGAGTGTGACATAGAGAATGTAATCTCAAAATTTTTAACTATAATTAGTATCTCCAAGTCTCAGCTCAACTATCACCTCTTCTATGAAGCCTTCCCCATTATTCTCACTAGTTTTTTAACTTGCTATAGTTTGAAGTTACTCTGTACTACTAGACATTTTTAGATTTTATTAGACTTGTGTGTTCACATGCTTTTACAGTATACTACTTCTCAAGAGCAGGAGCCAAAATGGTTGCTCAGTAACATTGATTACTTTGTTTGAGAATGACTCAGTTTACCATACAGCTATAAACAGCAGCAATGAAAATTCAAATTAAGGACAATAGAAAAAAAATAAAATAAATAAATAAACAAACAAACAAACAAAGTAGAATAACATGAAGAAAGTGAGGGTTGGCCCTCTAACCTAGCAGTTAAAAGACCTGGATCTCACGTGACCAGCTATGGTCTGCATCCCACCTTGTTGACTTGGAAAATACACCAGGCCCATATGCAAGCATGCCCCAAAGCCCAAAAGGATGGAGAAATGGAGAAAGGATTAAGGCATGACCATGCCCCATTGGGGTGTGCTTTCTCTCTCTCTCTGTCTCTTTGTTTCTGATGAGCATGCATGCCCTTTGGTAATCAAAAAAAAAAAGAAGAAGTGGAATATACACCAGTAATGAATGTATGACTTCTAGTTTGGTTTATTTTTCTATCAAAGCTTTAAGAGATACAACCATCTTAATAACGGGTAATAGGAGAAGGAATTTCCAGATGAGACAACGGAGATGTGAACTGGAAAACCCTGGTCTCGAATGAACATTTAGAAAGTTGATTAAATTTGTTGTAATAGATTTGCTAAAATTTAACTAGCTTTCCTATCACTGTAGTATAGCATTTAAAGTGTGCATAATTAAAAACATTTGTTGGAAGAAAGCTGCATTTCAAATGAACAAAAAGCTTTGAACCTGTAAATGATATAAACCTCTGGCATCCTTTTAGAAGAGAAAACAACATTCATGTCAATCGATTGCAACAAAAGTATCTGTCCTTGGGTATCATATATAAACCTACAAAATCTTTATCAGTGAGAAATCAGCAAGCTCCTTTTACCAACAGAAATATACTTGTAAACCAGAGGACAATACCATGAAATCATAAGAAAGACTTGGTTCTCTGCTCTGGGAGTCATCAGTTAAATTCAACAACAAAAAAATCTCAGTACATGAAAATTTCAAAAAAAACATTTGTGAATAATATAGCCCTGGAATTGCATTTGTTTTATTTTTTTCTTTTTTCCCCAGAGCTCAGAGATGTTTAAAAATGAATTTGCAGTTGAACTCCAGGAATGTCAGATCTCAGAAACAACAGACGAAGAAACTCTAACTAGCTGTGATGAACGCTGATTATAGAGCGCGGATATAACAATGATTACAAAAGGAAAAAAAAAAGAGGTGATGCATCAGTCCCACATATCAAGTGTGGTTGTGTAATTAGAGAAATTTAATCACAGCAGGCAAATGTGATGTATCTGTGGTTGTACCATTTTGTGGATTCGCAGGCAGAACTCAACTCAGAAAATACAAAAAGAATAAAAGCATTCCTGTTTTATATGCTTTATCTCTAAGCCATTTAATTCTTCAAGGTCTTTTCTTCTTTTTCATTTTCTACCTCCTCCCTCTACCCCATAGAAATCCCACTTCTTTCTCTGCAAAATACTCGGGACTGTCGCCCTTTTACAGTGCTCTTTTCCAAATGTCCTTAGTTCATTAGGATCAAGAGAAGACACACACGTCTTCACACACATGTTTTATTTGAAATAACTTGTTTTCAAGATAGGGTCCCTCATTTGAATTTCTGAAAAGGAACAGAATATAATAGCAGTGTCTGCAGATGAAGCCATGGCAGCACTCATGTTCCCAAGTCCTATGACATCGGCCAGAGCCTTGCTGGTTCATGAATATAATTCTCGATAGAAGTCACTTGGTCATCTGAACTCCCACAGAAGATTCGGTCACCTGTTAGGAGGTCACACGGTTTATCGAGAACAAGAGTCTGGTTTGTAGCTTCCTGTCTTTTGATTTCTTGATGAAATGATGGATGAGAAGAAGAGGTCACCCAGGCAGTACAAAACCAAACCAACACAAAACAAAACAAAAAATCCTCATAGAAAACTTAGCTGGCTCACTTTCTTCCTAACAAGAGAGTTCTGCTTTGTACTGATGACTCAGAAAGCCCTTTCCCCAAGCAATTTTTTTCCCACCATTGTTTTATCATTAGGTGCTTTTGTTGGAATTAGGAGCAAACATGAGAAAGCTGTTCTCGCAATATATTTGTAACAGGTATCTCAGTTATCATCGGTAAAATTGGATTAAACTATATAATTTGTCATGATGACACAGAATCTGTGTTTGCCTTGGAAACTCCATGTAAGTATAACAAAATAGAGAAATAACACCGATCATTAGAAAGTTATACACACACACACACACACACACACACACACACACACACACACTCCTTATAAATGAATACTTCATATGGTTTCTTTAGCATCTATTTATAATAATTTTTCTAGATCCAACCTGGTACAGTGCAAATATATTCACCCATATGATAATCTTACTTAAGATATTCAAGATTCCATCATCCTACAGTTTAAGCTGCAGAAAAGCTTTTCTCTGATAAAAAAATGAATTTTGGGACAAACAGAGTGTAGAAAATGAGCAAACATACCCCACGTTCACCTACGTGCACTAAAGGACTTCTATGAGGCAGATTCCCCAGTTCCTTTTAATGGGCGTATTCATAAGAGAAATGAAGTGTTGTCCTTCCCCTCCCCGACACACACATAAATCATCTCTATTTGAGTAAGCCTCTGGAGCTGGCCTGGGAGTTCCAGTGCCTACAGGGACAAAGCAGGCAGCAAATATGAAGCTGGCACTGGATGCCAATGACCCATCTACACCACGAGTGTCGGCCACACACACACACACACACACACACACTCCTTATAAATGAATACTTCATATGGTTTCTTTAGCATCTATTTATAATAATTTTTCTAGATCCAACCTGGTACAGTGCAAATATATTCACCCATATGATAATCTTACTTAAGATATTCAAGATTCCATCATCCTACAGTTTAAGCTGCAGAAAAGCTTTTCTCTGATAAAAAAATGAATTTTGGGACAAACAGAGTGTAGAAAATGAGCAAACATACCCCACGTTCACCTACGTGCACTAAAGGACTTCTATGAGGCAGATTCCCCAGTTCCTTTTAATGGGCGTATTCATAAGAGAAATGAAGTGTTGTCCTTCCCCTCCCCGACACACACATAAATCATCTCTATTTGAGTAAGCCTCTGGAGCTGGCCTGGGAGTTCCAGTGCCTACAGGGACAAAGCAGGCAGCAAATATGAAGCTGGCACTGGATGCCAATGACCCATCTACACCACGAGTGTCGGCCAGCGTAAGATTGTCCACAAGAAGAAAGCCATTTCAGATGGTCAGATCTCTTGCTTTGTTAAGAGAAGCTGTTAATTTCCTATGAATTCTCTCGATCTTTACATGGCACAATTTATATCGAACAAACAAAGCATTCTTTGGGCTGAATTGGCTCACAGGCTGCCAGTTTATAGTTCTGGACTAGACTATAGGTGCTGCCTAGAATACCAAGTGGTGAGAGCACTTCAGTTACAGTCGGTGGCCAGAGGGAAGCTTTAGCAGGTTACAAAGCTGAACCAAGCCTGGTAGACCCTTAGCCGCAACCACTTCATGGGAAAGCCTACCTTTGGTATGGAGCACTTCAAACTAAATCACGCCAATTCAGTAACATGGAGATCACTGGATGGGAGACAAAATGTAGAGAGAGACTGGGGAGAGGGAGAGAGATGGGGGGAGAGGGAGAGAGACAGAGAGAAAGAGAGAGAGAGAGAAATGCCAGGGAAAGCAGGCGGTTCCTAAAGAAGAGAACTGAGGAAGGTCAACGAGATGACAAGTATAAGTCACAAAGGGAGAAACAATAAAGTTCCGGGAACGGCACTGAGAATGAATGAGCTTTAACAACGCTCAAACTTTAGTGAAAATCAAGTCACCCATCTTTGCTTCCTAAAATCGTGGCTACCAGGATGAGCCCTAGAAAATGGGTTGATAGAACATGTGACTCAGAAAAATCTGTCACTGCAAATGAATGTTTTGCTGGTGGATAAATCAATTCAGGGACAAATAAAATTTGGAATTTAGAGTTGGCATGGCTGACATGGCCAGCTTATGGCTAAGTGCATGGTTCAAGCTCTAGACCCGGAGGCTTGAGAAACACGCATGTGTGTATGCATGCCCAAAATCTCACAAGGAGAGAGAAATTAAGAAGAGATTGTGATGTGTCCATTCTCCATGGGGAATGCTTTCCCTGTCTTTGTCTCTGGTAAGCACACAAACCTTCTGGCAAATATTAAAAAATGAAAGAAACAAGAGTTGTCATAAATTAATGTGCAGGAACATGTTGACTGAAATGTGTGAGTCTTCTTTAATAATGAACAATTACTCATTTTATGGGTCTTCCCTAAACGTTGAAACATTAAGATTAAAATTAACCCCTTCAGTTTTTTTCTTAATGTCTTTCAGTATTCTCATACTTACCTGTAGGAAGAAATGAGACAAAACCTACTATGCTATCTTTAGAATCAGCTCACTAAAGTGAAGAACATCCTTTATAACTTGAGAGCTTTTCTAGAAAACAGAGTTTTACTGCCTTGTCACTCTCAGAGGGCTGGAGAGAACTGCTTGTCTAGGTAAGAATGCTCAAAAGCAGGTTGTTCACGAGGTCACCAGGGGGACAGATTGAGCAGAGTCGTGTTCAACTTGGAAGACAAGCAAGGGCAAAAACAACACCGTGGCCATCTCCAAGGTAAGAGAAAAATGAGACCGTTGCCTGGAAGAACTGCTCTTAAAGAGTGAAGGAGAAACAGGCACCTGGACTGGTAGGCAAGGTCAGGCTAATAAAAACAGTAAATAGAAATTGTCACTCTGCCTAAAAACTAGCACCAAGATTTCAAACTAAATTAAGTGCTACCTTGCAAAGCCTGATCTATAAAGGAAGGAAGAATCAGACTGCTTGTGACATTTCTCTAGCTAGCTTTAGCTCTTTTCTGCAGTTCCAGCAAAATATGGCTGTAAGAGTTAACAGTAGACGAAGCACTGTTCAGATATGGAGCTGTGCTCTCCTTACCTTAATTCTGGCAGGCTGTTATGATCTAGGTATTCCAAAAAGGAAAATCAAGCTAGTTAAGTTATGTGCTCATGCTCCCTAAGCTGGGAAGTGGAAAAACCAGGATTAAAACCCAGTAAGTCTTTAGATGCTTAGTGTAGTGGCATTTTAAATGAACTCTCATTTTTGTGCTAGACCGTGTATATTCTGTCAACGTTCTCCCTGTTTGTTATGTCCCTTATTCTGATCAGGATGCGTCAATTTCTCTCTTCCTGCTCTCCTTGGTTAGTGCTTCTGCTGTGTCTAAGGGGTCTAAGGCAGTGCCATTCACTGCATTAGATCCTGGTATTACAGGGCAAAGTGACAAGGGGCTGTTAAGAGATTTGCTGGCAGGGCAAGCAGGTGGTTAAGGCTCTGGACCTGGTGGCTTGCTTTCTCACTCTGCCTCATTCTGGTGAGTGCACATGCTCTACGGCAAACTAAAAATGAAAATAATAATAAAAAACTAAAAGAGAGAGAGAGAGAAAAAGAGATTTACTGGCTTGCTCACCAAAAAGTACAGGACAGAGACAAAGACAACAGGAAAAACAACAAAAGCAAATCCTTAAAATGAGGAAGACACATGATACTGCCACAGCGATAGGGTTGGAGAGAAGTCAAGGGCCATGGGAACAAGAACCCAGGGACTGAACACTGAAGACATGAGCATTAAGATAAAAGCCAGAACGTCGAAATTTGAAAAAAAAAAAAAAATCTCTGAGGGCCAGAGAAAAGAAAGATACGCAAATAATCAAAACGAATTTCTAATGACTGTGTCATATGTCCATGAAGGAGCATTAGGGACTTTTAGGCGTCATGAAACAGTGGCCAACGGCCTGCAGAGCAACATGCCTGAGTTGTATTGTAACTGCTGAGATACCTCACCCACGATTCTCCACCGTGAGAAAAACACACTGCAGTGGTAAGACACACAGAATGTGAAGGACTACCATCAGAAATGGATGGAAGAGCAGGCTCAAAGCCTGATTGACAGAACAACAGCTTCCTTTCAACAAGGGAAGGTACCTCCTACTCCATTTTCTGCTCCTCCTCCTGCAGGGGCCATGATCCCACCAACCCCCAGTCTCCCGGGTCCTCCTTCCCCCCTGGCATGATGCCAGCACCCCATATGGGGGGGCCCTCCCACGATGCCAATGATGGGCCCTCCTCCTCCTGGGATGATGCCAGTAGGACTTGGTCCTGGAATGAGGCCACCATGGGAGGCCACTTGCCCATGATGCCTGGGCTTCCAGTGATGAGACCTCATGCCCAGCCCATGATGGTGCCCACTGGGCCAGGGATGACACAGCCAGACAGATAAGGATGAAAGGAGGCTTCTTTATGTCAGTTTTATATTAACTTGTTCTACTTTACCAAGAGATCATGATGTTGTGACTCTGGGTGTTTTCTAACAGCATGTCAAGGAAGATTTTCTCCCCCTTCCTATTAAAACAAAATTAAAAATAAGTGCAGTTTTGGAGGAGAGAAGTAAGGCAGGATAGTGCAGCATTCATTTGTATTGTGAAATGTGAAAATAAAATTGTCAACTGCTTTAGTTAAAAAAAAAAAAGGAGTATTGGGGAGAAGAAGCAAGTTGGCAAATGTATTTTTTGTGTTTAAACATCAATTTTGATTTGTGATAGTTGTCTTTTAAATATTACATTTCTCATAGCTAGAAAAATATTTGAAAAAATAAACTTGCTAAACCATTTATGAGTTAACTCCTATTTTGATTTCTAAAACAGAGAAAAGTTTCAGTAAGAGTAAAGATCCGTGGTTAAAGTTAAAAATAGACACTGTGCTGAGTTCATCTTTAAGGACCAGGATCTTCCAAAAGCATAACCAACTAGAATTTGGCAAATTATAAGAGACCCAAATTTAAATGATCTTTAGTAAATAAACAAACAAAAAGAACAAGTAAACAAGAGAAATGTGATTTAAAAATAAATATGTACACACACACACACACACACACACACACACACACACACAGCATCAGTGTAGGAAGCTGAGATCGGTGAAGACATTTGCTTTTTTGAAGGGTGGGAAATGAGAAGTGCCTCTCACCTTTCACCTGCAGCCTCATTTCCAGAATGAGAGAGCTGCTATTGAACTGCTATGGTCCCTTATGGTGCCTGGAAGCTAAAATCCAAGCTTGGATTGCTGGTGGTTGAAGAGTTCTGACTAGGCAAAGGGAGACGGTCGGATTGAGATCATTGTCTAGCAACTTAGAATACTTCAACTCCTGGTCAACCTGTATCTTTCGAACCTAAACATCTAAAGCATTTTAGTTGCAGACAAGTTTTCAGTATAAAAGTCATTTCCTAGTATGTAAGCAAATTAGTTCACTTTGGTATACATGCTGTTAAGTGCCTTCCTTTGTCTTTTCCCCTATCCTGTAAGCTTTTCTTTCTCTTTCTCTCTGTATATAGGTAGGTAGGTAGGTAGATAGACAGATAGATGAAAGATAGACATATCTTTTTTTTTCAAGAGCGATTTTTGCTATAGGGTAAATATGCTCACCAGAAAAACAAAAAGAAAGTGGGAAATCAAGAAATCATTCCCTGAGGGGAAGGCCAAGCTACATTTCCTTCTCCTCCATTCTCCTCTTGGGACTCTAAGCATGCACACACATGTGCCTGGCGTGAGTTTCAAGCCTCTGGGTCTGGGATTCAAACCTCAGTCAGTCATGTGGGAGTCCTGCGAAGTAACCACTATGTCATCTGCTGATTCCAAATCCCCTCTTTCTTCCAGCAATTGATACCTTGAATTCCTTTCTTTCGAGGGCCAGTTGTGGGTATACAACCTGACTCACGGAGGGTGGGTGTGAGGTTCAAAGGGAAGAAACATTTAACAGACAAAAAAGTGTCAAGTACTCTGTTAAAAAAAATAGATTGTACACATCTTAATGGGGATATATGTAAAATGTGAAATTAATCTGAAAATTTTTAAAGACTCATAAAAATATTAATACACAGTCTATTTTCCTTTTTTTGCTTTCCTTCTGGTTTCTTTATACAAATCAAGAACTGGCTGCCGCTTGCTTTTAGAAAGGGAAACAGAGAAAAGGATGTCTCCATTTACCTCTTTATATGGCTCTTACAAAACATCTCTTGCTTTGAAGAAGTAGACCCGTTCAAGTAACTGATCATCAGAAAATAGAACCATTTGCTGAATCCTCAAATATATAATGTGCATGTATAATAGTGAACCCCCCAAGCTTAAGGGCTGGCTACCTACTTGGGGAATTGACTTTTTAAGATCTGTACTCTCAACTATTTGAATTCTTCCTCAAAATCACTAATTTCACTGCCGGGACATATTTATCTTTGTTGTGCATTACTGTTGTATTGTAGTGAATTTTGCATGACTTAAAAAAAAGTTTTAAATAATTGTGCTACTTCTTCTGACTACTTTTTCATTTTTCTGTTCCTGCCTCAGGCCCCATTCCTATATACCTATTATATTTCTTTATGTTCCCAGAAACTTCCTCTTCAAACTCCCCTCAAGCTGGCAGCTGTTCTCATGATTTTCTGAAAAATACAGTCTTAAAGTTAGCAGAAGTCTCCTATTGTAAACCCAATGGCCTTTTCTCTACTGTAATTTGTCTTAAACCATACTAGGAGAAAAAGGAAGTTCTTGAGTAGATGTCAGGTTCTCCACACAATATGAATACTGTCTCTTTGTCTCCTTTTCAATTTGCCATGCCCATCTGATGCTTGGTTTTCAGACTAATTCTCCTTAAAAGGCTCTTGAATCTTATTACTCTTTTACTCTGATGCTATCAACAGCTCTCCTTCTAGTCCCTGCATCAAATATTTCTGTTTTGCTGGGGTTTTTTTTCCCTTTTTTGTTTTAAAATTATTTATTTACATTCATTCACTATACAGCCTTATAGTATACAAAATAAGATTTTTCACTTAGAATACACAGTATTTTGGCTCAATCAAGGTTATTACTATATGTGTTATCATCAACAAATAAATTTCCATTTCTTGTTCCTTTTTTTAAAGAATTATCTTATTTATCTTTTAATTTGATCAGAGAGGGACAGAGTGAGAGAGAGAGAAAGAGTGAGAAAAAGAGAAAGTGAGAAAGCAAGCTACCAGGTCCGGGACTGAACTGCAGTTGTTGATGTGGGAGCCTGGTACCCTTAACTACCATGTCACCTGCTGACCCCCATTTCTTGTTGCTTATATCTTTTGCTTAATTTTGGCCCCATGATTCTATACCTTTCATCCTCTGCCGTTTTATACTCTCATCCCACACTGTCTCTGGTATCTACAGTTGCTTTCCATGGCTTTTTTCCCTCCCCACATTCTATCGATTTACAAAAGATTTAATCACTCTAAATACTTTCAATAGCAAGTACAGCTGATATACATATCTATGAACACATTTCTGACTTTAGTGATTAACCTCAATAAATAGAATGAATATACCATAAAGTAGCACCTAGCTGGGGCTATATAGTTTACTCCAGTCATTAAATAGGTATTTTTTAAATGCATTTTTTAATTTCAAGAAAAACAGTTCTGGTTTTGATAGATCAAATCACAGAAATGTTAAGGGAAATTTGCTTAAGACTTAGAGCCAGGAAAAAGGTTAGAATTCAGTTCAAGCAGTATGTTAATAAACCTATCAACAGTTCAAAAGAAGACAAAAATCCTTAAATCTGGGGGAAAAAAGCATAGAAGAAAAATCAGTAATGTTTTAGCCCAAAGACAGAAAATTTTATTTTACCAGTTCAGTCTCATGTAATTAATCTCTCTTTTGTTGAATCTGCAGTGTTACTGTGGTCCGATCTTTCTGTTTAAGTTCTGCAACTTTCAGTGTTATTGATCTTTTCAGGCTTGACCCTACCATTAAGTTGGCCATTCTCTTGGTTATTATACTCTTATTTCTGTGTCTGATTTTAGCTTTTCTAGTAAAGCACTCCATTCAGAACGTCTTAGAGAGCTGGTGTTGGTAAATTCTTTCAGGTTTTGTTTATCTGAGAATGTTTTTATCTTTTCTTCCCATATTAAAGATAACCTTGCCAGTTTTAGTATTCATGGTTGAAATTGTTTGTCACTTAACACTTTGAATATATTTCCCCATTCTTTCTTAGCTTGCATTGTTTCCGATGATAGGTCCGCTGTTAGCCTGATGGGATATCCTTTGAAAGTCACTTGATGTTTCTCTCTTGCCAATTTTAATATCTTGTCTTTGTGGTTTTGGTCAATCTGGCTATTCCACAAAAAACTTACCCTGCATCAAATCTAAACTCATTTGCTTGCCCCACGTGGTCCTCTTATCAGTTTGGGCACCAAGTTGTTTATGGATATCCAAATTTAAGCAAGACTGACCTGGCTGTTTGTATGCTACAGCCATTTCTCATGAAAAAGAAGACTACACAGGCTATAAAAGGGAAGTATTGAGTCGTCTTTTTCTATGCAAAAATGCATCACGATTTTTCCGACAACCTAATACAATTCCTTATCAGTTTCAGTTGGATTCATTTTTAATCTCAAATTTCAGGTTATTGCCCATTAGAACTTCAGTCCTTACAGAGAAATAAATTACTTAGAGGGAGAAAAAGGTTTATAATAGCTGAAGTGTTCATAATCTTCATAAAGTTATTTATTACAGATTTCTTCAATTGTCTTATTTTCAGGAAGGCTCTGGAGGCTAAGAGTTTCAGATGTAAAGCTCAAAACTACTCATACATAAGTCTACAATTATCAGATATAACATAGGGAAATGATTGTCATTATGAATTCAATTTATTTGTTAATATTTCATTAATTTCATGTTAATATTTCCTCCTTGAAGTCTAACCCACATGGAATTTCATTACCACCACCATTCAGGTGTCAAGTCTCTTTCTAAAACAAAACAAAGGAAAATATTTCATAAGCAAAGATCTTTAGCTTTGTAGACAAAAGAAACTGTGAAAAAGAAGATTAAATCTTCATCAGTTTAACTCACAAAGCAAATGCATAGGGAAACAGCATTACTCACAATTTAAATTGCTTAATTAGTCTTGGGAGTTTCTTTAATCTGTCCAAGGTAAAGGAATTCTACACCCAGTTATGATAATGCTAAATTTCTACATAGTTGATTTTAGTAAATCCTCCAGATTGGAAAAAAAAAATCGCTTCTGTGCTGAGGAAGCTCTATTAAGATATATCTGAAAGATCTATCAAGCCCTGAAGTGAAATACTTATATTTTAAAAGGATAAACATAGGAGAAATTGTCTGTTGTGTTTTATGGTGAATATACTCATCCAAAGTTTCCAGAACTCCCTGACTTACCCTCAAATAACAACCTTGATTCTTTAAACATTGTTTATGGTGGTCAAATGAGAACATATCCAGAGTTTTGATATGAGCTATCTGCCTAGTAGACTTCCTTTTGTGAGTAAAACACTCCGAAAGCATCATTTACTTTCACAAACAGCATATGCTCACCATGTGGCACTGTTCTTGTTAACACCAAAGTAGCAATTTGAGTTTAACAGCTTGAGAGCTCTGTTTATAATAATAATAGTATGTGATGTCAAGTCCTCAGAGTCTCAGATGTCAAAGGTGATCATGAACATAAATGCAAATTCCCAAAATCTGCTCTGCTGGGGAAATGATTCTTGCCAAGGCCAAAGAAGCCATTAGACATTCAAACACTTGGTCTCAGGCTTCTTATAATAAGCCCAGGAATTGTCAGTCCAATTTCACTGCATCACCTTCATCTGGTTCTAATATATACACATGTCTAGTGAATTAGTCCCCCTTGGGGGAAAATTTTGTTGTCTCAGAGCTTGAGATTTTCAATGAAGTGTCAATGATCTGATACAAATTGTTGAAAGTTTTATATTGTAACTGTTCTTTATTATTATGAGCTGGCTGTTTACTTTCTGAGCACCTTCAAACCTACTAGCACTTCAGAATAATGTTTAAAACATGGCATTATTAAGAAACTTTAAGATTACAGCTGTAAAAACAGACCTATGTCATTATAATCAGCGAGAAAGTCCCTTAACTGGGATTTCAGAATATAAAAGGAGCCCATGCAGAGAATTGGCAGGATAAAAACCATAGAGAAAAAGAAAGAGGAAAAAAAAAATCAGAGGTGCAAAGAGAAGGGGTGTTTCTATTCTTGACAGCACATTAGAAAAAATAAAAATGATTGAGTTTTCAGTAGAAGACTTCTTTTACGAAGCAGGGAGGATATAGTTACTCACTGCATTGACTTGCATAATCATTTTACATATAATATCTATTAAAGCACTTATTCTTTCTATTTTAGATGGTTATTAACCTAAATGGTTTTCATGTAGACTGTGAGTTCTTCAAGTGTCAGAAGACAGGTCTGTACATCTGACAAGCCAGCACTTAGTAGACAGCAGTTATTCAATATTTGTATTTGAAAAAATGATAGAGACTAGAAAAAGTATGGCAAAACACATTTTTGATCCAACTGAAATGCAGAAGTAGAAAAATGTTCAGGGAAGAAAAAATTACGTATGCATTGCATTGATGGAAAGAGATGTTCAATTATACGAATTAAACATGCTAAGGAAAGATGAGCACAAATAATGAGAAAATTCTGTAACATTCATTTGGGAACCATCCTCTCTCAGGATAGCCTGTGTTTGCCCAATGGTGTATATTTTCGCTTTGGTGTGAACTCCTTGGGTTGTAGGTGTAGAGGAGGAAAATGATAGTATTATTCATGTGCTTTGGTTTTGCAGAATGGGGTCCTGATACGTGAGGACGATAAGACATTCTAAGGTCCTCCTGAAACAGTAGTTCAGGTAAGTGCAAACGAGATAAGAGTGAAGAAATTCCAAAGAAGAAGCTGATGGACTGAGAGACAGAGAAAGTGGATTCCGTTTTGGGTAAGGCCCAGACATTGCCTCTCATCTCTTTTCCTTGTCATGACTTGTTGAACTTCCAAGTCCTCATAGAATTGTAAGAAATCTTCATCTCTCTCCTCAAAATCTACAGACAATGCTTGCTTCTCTTATCTTCTTCCGTCTCTTCCACCCCGAAAAAAAAAGCCATCTCTTTAGTCTGTCCCCATGAGAAACGTTGTCATGTTCATTCTTTTCTTTTCCTTCTAATATACACTTCTTTGGATTAAATGTCTTTACTTCCACACTGACCCTCTGACTTTCTATTTATTAGGCTCTGGCTTGCAGAACCATTATTTTGAAGATACTGTTCTTTTAAGGCCACTGACCACCTCCAAATTGCCAAATCTGTGGCCACTTCTAGCCTTTCTTGTGATGATGGCCTCTGCCACATTTAACATTGATCCCTTCTTCAGTCCTTGTATTAAAAAGCTGACAATAATCAGCCAGGTAGAATTATTACAAGCAAAGTTTTAGCACAGATTTTGCAGATACTATGGGTTCTAGAAAATGTTTACTAATATTCTTATAGTATCATCTTTTTCAGTTCCCTTCAGAATGCCTTTGTCCATGTTCATCCTTTTAAATGTCAGTGACCCTTGCCCTGTGCCCTGATCACCTACACACTCTTGCCGCGCAAATGTATCAGTCTTTCGATTTCCCCAGCTGCTGTGTTATTACCACCACATCTCTATATGCAATCCAAGTCTCTACTAAACGTTCATATGCACATATCTGATGTCATGATGGAGATCCTCATCTCCACTAGCAAATGCCTCCTGAGGGTTAAGTCACCTCTTGTGGAGAACCATTAGTTAATTGTACATGGTTATCTGTACTTTCCCTCCAGGGACTGTAACCATCCAATAAGCCAACACGATGTCTTATGTATCCCTCCAACTTCTCTCCTTTCTTTTTTTTTTTTCCAGACATGCCATGGAGCTGAAGTATAAATGTAACTCACAATTTTAAGGACCTTACTTTAATGGGAGGTTATAATTATTTCTCTCTGTTCAACAGTACTTCCCACACAGACTATAAAATGTAGTCCTTTTTTGTAAGAGAAGCATCTGTAATATTTCAATAATTAGAAAACCACATGTAAAGTGAATGATAACTAAAATGCTGAGATAAGAGTATATTCCTAAATTTAGAAATCAGAAAAAAATTCACTTCAGAAATGGTCTGAATACTAATATTCTCTATTAAAAGAATGATTTGCTGGCTTGAAAAAAAAATAATCCAAGGAAACAAACTTCTAAAAATTTCACAGCAGCCTAAGACTTGAAAAAAAGCATAAAGTAGTACACCAGATATGTCTGAAGCCATCACATCTATGGCTCCACGTCAATTTATAATGGTAAATGTGCCACTGAAACCAATTTGTCATGGGAATTTTCACAGCAATAAATATCACAGTCTGGTGGCTGTGGATGGAGTTATGGATCACACCCTCACAAGTCTAAGACCTCGTTTAGGGAATGTGACATGTGTAATTCACATTAGCTGAGACCTTCAAATCTTTTTATGCTTCACAAACTAGACCAGACTGGCTGAGTTGAACATATTTACTGCAACACAATAAGTTGTCCATTTAAGCCACACCTCAGCTGACTGCAGAAGACAAATGATACCTGTAACCAGATCTTCGGACCAATGTGAGAGTGGAAATGAGGACCAATATTAAAATCATTTTATCCAAGAATCAAAATAGTCTTCTTTGCCTGAAGGTGTAAAACTATTTAAATAGAATATGATTTACTAAGAACATCATTAATGAAAAGATTTAGTATCAGAAGCTCTAGATTCCAAAATTAGAGTATATTGCTGACCTCTAACTTAAGAACTTTATCATTGTAGCTCTCATATTGCACCTCTCAAGCTTCCTTCTCTTGCCTCATTCTCTCAGCATCTCCCCAAAATACTTGATCACTTCGTCATCTTCCTTTTACAAACTGTTCCCCTCTTTTTAAAATTTTTTTTATTTAAGAGAAAAAAAATGTCTACAGAGTATATATATGCTTATCTAGGATGGGAATAAGGTTCTTCACTGTTTGTAGGTCAAGACCGGTACAAGTGTTTGCCACCAGAAGTATCAGCGGAAATTTGGGCCCCAGGGGCCAGGATAGCAAAAGGGAAAAGTAGAGGGCCCTCCCAGGGGAGGAAATATAAACATCAGGGAAACAGGTCAAAAGGAAAAGAAAATAGATAACTTATAACTCTTACTTATCTAATAATTTTGTTGTTGTTGTTTTGTTTTGTTTTCTTTTTTTTTTTTTGAGAGGTTTTCGCTATAGGGCACATGCACTCGCCAGACAGACAGAGAGAGACATAGAGACAGAAAGCGAGAAATCACCCCCCAGAGGGGATAGTCACGCCGCAATCCCTTCTCCTCCATTCTCCTCTCGGGATCTTGGGCACGCACACACACGTGCCCGGCGTGAGTTTTAAGCCACCAGGTCCAGGACACAAACCGCGGTCAACTACGTGGGAGTCCAGCAACATAACCATTACGCTAACTGCTGGTTCCCCTTATCTAATAATATGAAAGCACTTTTTATAACAATACAGTTCCTTTAATTTTATACTCATTTATTTGATCAAAGACACATTAAGTAACATTACCAAACTAACCAGGAAATATAAGAGATGAAAGCATAGATGACTCTTAACATTTGAAATAAGCTAAGCAAAGGAACATAAATATTTTTTCTTTTTTCTTTCTTTCTTTCTTTTTTTTTTTTTGAGATGTTTTTGCTATAGGGCATGTGCCCTCACCAGAAAGACAGAGAGAGACAGAGAGACAGACAGAAAGCCAGAAATCATTCCCTAGTGGAGAAGGCCATGCCACAATCCCTTCTCCATTCTCCTCTCAAGATCTTGGGAACACACGCACGCACATGCGTCCAGCGTGAGTTTAAGCCCCTGGGTCAGGGACTCAAACCACGGTCCACTACTTGGGAGTCCAGCAACATAGCCACTATACCAACTAAATCCCCATTAAATCTTTTTTCAAGGATGATAATTGATGTGTTTTTAATGAATATGAATTAGAAGTCTCATAGTAGAGGGCTAAGAGTCTATGGTCAGTGAAGGTGCTTATAAGTAACTTCAATTTTATAAGAAATAGACAATAGTCTGGTTCTCTAAGCCCACAAAGGGACTAGAGATACCCAACAGCTCCTGGAAGACATAAATGTCTGGATTTCTTCTAGAGTCTCTCCAATTAAAATATCTTGATGACCAAATGAAATTTCAGAGAACCAGGTAGTAGCTCTGCTTGAAATATTTCTGCTTCATCTGAGGCCACTAGGAGGTTGGACCCACTGGTGTTCTCCACCACCACTCCCTAACCAAGAAGAAACAATGACAAATACGGCACAGATATATAATATATAAAGTTTTGACTTTGGCTGTTGTGCATTTGAGGTAAGCTAACAAAAGAGTTTAGAAAAAATTCTTTCAACTCACCAAGGTAATTTTTTAAAAATAATTATTTATTTTATTTTATTTTATTCATTCATTTATTTTTTATTAATTTGACCAGAGAGAGACGGAGGTTAAGAGTGAGAGAGAAAGGAAGTGAGAAAGCAAGCCACCAGATTCAGGACTCGAACCCTGGTCAGCCATGTGGGAGTATGCAGTGCCTTAGCCACCACACCACCTGCTGGTCTAAGGTCATTTTTTTTTAAAGTGTTTATAACAAGATAGTATCACCCTGAAACAAACAAAAAGCCTTGATCTGTATCTATCTCTGGGATAAGAAAGACTTTGGGAAATGGACTCCAAAGAGTAAAAATTGCCCAAAGACCCCCATTTATTTTGAAATATGCCCTTTGCCTCTTTTTCTACAGGTATCTTTTAACTCTCACGCAAGTATTTATTGTCAGGGATGTAACGAGAGAACATCATCAGAATTTTATTTCTAAATTATCTCCAAGTAATGGAGTTGCGTCCGTTCCCTTCTACCCCTTAGCACACAAAGAATTAGTCGGTAGCTCAGAAAATACATATACCTATAATAAGGGGGTACATTTTAAAAATTTACCAAGGTCATTAATACACCAAATGTAAATGGTCTCCCATTCATCAAATGCCCTGGAGAAATGAGGAGATAATTGAAATGATAGATGAAGAGACGAAAGTCTAGGCTAATGGTCTGTATATCAATAAATCAACGTCACATTTATGAAAGCTTTTGCAAAATGATTTCTATTCTTTGCTTGTTTTTAAAGTTTTAAACTCTAGGAAGGTAGGTTATAGGAAGACTAAAAATTGAATTAAAAAGAGACCCCATCCATCCATCAGAAACATTTCTGCTATGATTTTTCTCGTGATAATTTGCATTTTCCTATGCTAATTTTAACAGAATTTATTATTATCCTCACTTTTTTTTTTTGTATTTGTGGTGTCTTTCATTTTCTTCTTTTTTTTTACCTTGCGAAACCATCAGTCTATCAGTTACTATAGTATCTCACCTAGGATTAATACTCCTATTTCTTTCCCCAAGAAAGTTACAGGGACTTGATGTAAAAGAGAACAGAAAAAGATTAGCATGCTGAGAAAACATTTTAAAATGAGAGTCTTCCAATCTGATTTAAAATTAAAAATATTTTCTTGGCAAAAGAAAAATCATTGAGTTATATTTAAGGTGAGCTAAACTCCCCAAAGAGAAACTTATTTTGTAGAGCAGATTATTTACCGTTTAAATCAGTCATAGGCTCTGTGAGAAACAAATGAGGCTCAGAAACAAACTTGCTCTACTCTAGAAAGTGACAAAGAATTGAAATGGAAATCCAAATAGCAGGTAAGAGGAGATATGTTAAAACACAAATGTAAGTCAAACCTGTAACAAGTTTAAGGAATGACAGAGGTGTCTTCCCAAGGCACATGGGGTTCTCCTTTCATTGAATGAATGTGTTTAGACACCTCTAATTGATAGTTTACAAAGGTGTCTGTGATGAGTAGTGTTTTCTACAAGTCAGGCCCAGACGCTGGGGCTCAGTGGCTACAAGAGCGGTAAAAAAACAGAAGCACTACTAGTAGGTGGCTGTGGGCACAGGCCATCAGCCTCAGAGGAGGGGACCAGCAATCCAAGGACAGGGTCACTATCTGGACAGTCGTTTTCATCAGAAGCCACACAGGATATGGTCTTGCTGATGATTTCGACAGGCAGATGAAAATTGCCTCTCTTAGGACTGGCGGTGGGTAGCCTAGGCAACCAAGGTCAGCCAAAAGGGCAGGAACTGGGGACTTAAAGGGAATAGTTGGCAGGAAAGGCCTGGAAGAACTCTCTTAAAAACATTTTAGATTCTAAGCTCTGAATAATACTTGGAAATCCAAAATCCCAGACACAGCTCCCCTATAAGTTCCCTAAGAGAAATTTAGTTTCTTTTTTATTTTAAAAGAATTATATATATTACTTATTTTATTATCATTATTATTCTTTAATTTGATGAGAGAGAGAGAGAGAGAGAAGAGAGAGAGAGAAAGAGAGGGAGGGAATATGAGAAAGCAAGCCATCAGGTTTGGGACTCAAACCGTGGTCGGCCATATTGGAGTCCAGCACACTAACCACCATGCCACCTGCAGGCCCTTAGAAACTTAGTTTCTGATATACACACTAGTTGTTAAAATACTAATGTATTCCATACCAGCTAGAAAACAGTCTTTGTCACAAGGTATCTATCTGCCCCCTGCCACCCCCCCAGCTTGGATCCCCTCATCCCATTCCAAGACTTCCCAGACCCCTTCCAGCTTGGACAATAAATGATTGATTAATAACTGGTAGCAGGGGGCCTCCAGAACCCTAACAGCTCTGGCATCTACCCTGAATTTGTCAATTTTCTGTGCTGTACAGGATAGTAAATATTTTTAATAACACTTTTGCAAAAAACCAACACTTACAATGAAACCCTATGCATTTAATTGGTTTTCCCATTCCCTCTTCACCAAATCAGCCCTTCCTTTCACACCAGTCTTTAGTACACGTCATAAACAAAAGCATCTTTCCCCACCATCACCCTTATTTTTAATATGAACAAAAAGGAATATCAATTTCATTTTTCAGCCCTGAATTCAAACTTCAACAATTGGTTCCAATTCCAGTGGTCTTTTGTTATTTTGTTTTGCTTTTGTTTTTGTTTTTGTTTTCGTTTTTTGAGAGCTTTTTGCTATAGGACGTGTGTGCTCACGAGAAAGACAGAGACAGAGAGACAGAAAGCGAGAAATCCCTCCCCCCCTCCCCCGGGAGGAATGGCCACGCTGCAATCCCTTCTCCTCCATTCTCCTCTCAGGATCTTGGGCATGCACGCACACACGCCCGATATGAGTTTTAAGCCACCAGGGCTCAAGTCCAGTGATACAGCCATTATGCCAACTGCTGGTCCCCCAGTAGTCTTTTCTGAGATTGGGGCAGCAAGCAAAAAAGCAAATATGAGATGTGAGTGCAAAGTGGTGAGACTGACTGCCCTGTGCGGTCTGTGTGATTTCCCGGCTGCTCTTTAGTCATGTTTCATGTTAAGAGGTAGGTAAAACTAGTTTTCTGAACAAAAGATTTTTCTTTTTTTTTTTTTAATTTGCCTATAGGATATGAGTGCTTGCTGGGGAGAGGCAGAGAGAGAGAGAGAATGTGAGAAAGCACAGCCTGATGGGAGGTGATGGCCACATCACAATCCCTTCTCCCAGGACTTGGGTCACACACACACATACATGCCTGGCACGTTTTTCAAGCCATAAGTTTTAGAACTTGAACCAAACAGCTAGCCATATGGGGTCCACCCACCTTAACCAAAACACTAATGGCTAGACCCCCAAATTTCTTATATAACCCAAAATAAACTGTGTGTTCTCTTTGTCATGTTTATGAGAGTTTTTTCTGTAAAAAAAATTTAATGTTTCTAGAAAACTCTAGAGGCCAATTAGTCTTTTTTTTTCTTTGAAAAAATAATTTGCTCTAAAAGAAGAAACAGAATTTTATCTGGCATACTAGAATACTATCAATGTGCCTTATCCAAAATGATCAAAAGAGCAAAGCCATACACAGTTTTTATGGGGATAGAATTTTCAAAGGAGGATAAATACATTATCCTGAACCATTTGGTCTTATTACCACTAATTCATTATATGACTCTCCAAACATCAACCATGAAGTATGTAAGAACAAAGTAAAAGGTGCAACAAAAAAAAGTTAGTATGGCCACTTGAGGATGACCATTTTCCCAGAGGTGTAATTATTGGGATACTCCTTTTCTCTTCCTTCTGCAGAGTTTAGTAATTAATGCGATGGTATTTTCAGGTGTGCTTGAGAAGGTAGTGTATGCTTTCTGAAATTTTATCACTGGATTTTGTTATTTATACCACCAAAGAAAGCTAGGCAGTAGCATTTGCTGGTGGATTTGCATTTTCTTTTCTTTTTTTTTTTTTTTGTTTGTTTTAAGTTTACACATTTACTTCTTCCACGAATGAAAGAGAGAGAGAGAGAGAGAGAAAAGGAAAAAGAGACAACACCTCAAACAGGGTTTCAATACTACGATTCACCCCCAGCCTCAACCTGCCCCAGATCCAGATTGTAGGCACACTCTTGCCTAGCATACTCAGGTCTCCAGACATGAACCCAGAACCTTCCTATGTGGTTAGCCTTGTGAAGCATCTACCACTGTGCCACTGTCTGGTCCTCAGAATTTCGTTTCTTTCTTCTTCTTCTTTTTTTTTTTTTTTTCTGCCCCTCAGAATTTCGTTTCTTTCTTCTTTTTTTTTTTTCTTTAATTACCAGAGGGAACATGTGCTTGCTAGAGAGTGAGGACAGAGAGAGAGGGGAAAAAAAAGAAGAAAACGGAGAAACTACTGTCAATGTGGCTTAGTCACACAGCTATCCATCTTCCTCCATTTTCCACCCTGTTGGGATTTGGGGCACATACACACATGCACTCAACTTGTTTTTCAAACCACCAGGGATGGGCCTTGAACTATAATGGTTCATATGAGATACATTCGCTTACCTTCTAGGCTAAAGGCCAATCTCAGAGTTTCACTTTTGATCTAAACAAAACTCCAGTATCCTAAGGAAGTGAAATATAGTGTTTCATGCTGTTGAGACAACCTCCAAAGTAATGTCACCTAATACCAATTTATAGTAAGATATAATCAAGGAAAGAACCAGTGCTATCCTCGTGTGCTTAGGTAGACAAGTACTATATCCTCATGATGATGATCAGGCAGTCTCTATAATGTGTCAGGTATGTTTCAAACAATTCCCCCTCTGATGTACGTAATATAGAAAGTACTTATGTACACAGAAAGTGTTGAAGTATGTAATACAAACTACGTATTGCTTTACCCCATGGGATCACACTGTGCATTCTCCTTTCTGAATTACTTTTTCTAAAACTTCGTAATATTTTATGAGTATACTTCAGATTATGGCTATTCTACAGTCAGTTTTAATAACTGTAAGAAGTGCCATGATTTATATAGATTTCTATTCATGAATTTTAATTATTGCTATTTTTCACTATTATCAATTAATGCTACTACAAAATCCTACTATCTAAATATCTGTGAGAAATTACTCACACTTACAGTATTCTTAATGTTGCTGAAAACAAACTTGTACAAGTGAAGCTAACTTGTCCTTTCTCTGCTGGTCTAAAATCTCTGTTTTCAAAAGAAATAGTTCAAGTATCCTCTGACCTTGATACTCCAACAGTGATTTCAATGTTCTTTCTTCAGAGAGCTATTTCAAAGTGTCTACAATGTGTACCCTGAATTAGAAATGAATATCATAATATTTGCATTAAAATTTTTGTTTTGATTTTTAAATTTTAAATTTAAAGTAGTTATTTGGACCAGAGATGGTATATTTTCTATAAAATCTAAATCATGTATAGAGCATCACAAATCACAAGGGAATAGTAAATTATTTGAAAAACTATGTTTGAATAAATAATTAGCAGTCTTGGTGAAAATCCAATTAGAGCCTTGCTTCATACCATTTACCAAAATAGATTTGGGGGTTTATTGTTAAATAGTTTTAAAGATGAATTATTGAAACCTTGGAATTTATTTATCAAATCTCTAAAGTGAAGTGCAATTTCTATGGCTATACATAAGAAAAATCACCAAAAACTTCAATAGTACTGTGCTTATAAAATTGATTTTATAAACTTCTGCATGTTATAAAAATACAGGTAAGATAAAATAATAAACTCTACTGTTTGAAAATACATTAAAAATAGATTACTGTTGCCCATTTCAGGGACCAGTGTCATGGCTAAGAAGCCACTGGCCTAAGGCCCTCTCCTCCAACCTCACCTCTTAGACCCAAAGTTAAAAAGGTAGGGAATGTCTCTTTTCCTTTCCTTCTCTTTTTTCCTTTTCTTTTTCTTTTTCATCTGAGGTTCCCTGCCCATTGTGTGCTGTGTAATTTTAATTTTTTAAATTTTTTCCTTTATTTTTTCTCTTCCTTTAATAAGCAGAGACACAGAATCTAAATGACACCATAAATCAAATGGACTTTACAGATGTCTTTAGAACCTTCCACCCAAAACCCATGAAATATACATTCTTTCTCACCTCTGCCTGAAATATTTTTGAAGACTGCCCACAAAGTAGGGCACAAAACAAGCCTTTACAGATTCAGAGGGATAGAAACTATATTAAGCATCCTCTCTGAACATGATGGAATTAAACTTGATACTAATTTCAGAAAAAAAAAAAAACTCAAAAATACACAAATGTATGGAAACTAAGCAACCTACTCCTGGATGACTTCACAATTACCGAAAAAATTAAGACTGAAATCAAGATTCACTGAAAACAATGATAATGAGAACGCACACATCCATAACCTATGGGACACAGCAAAAGCAGCCATAAGAGGGATGTTTGTCGCAGTCAGTGCACATGAGAAAAAGATGGGAAGGTGGCAAATGGACAACCTAACATCGTGTCTCAGGGAACTGGAAACACAACAACCAAAAAACCCAAAAAATGACGAGAGAAAAGAAAAAATAAAGGTTTGAGCAGAAATAAATGAAACAGAAAATAAATGACATCAAAAGCAAGTTCTTTGAAAAAATAAAATTGACACAGCATTAACTAGACTAATTAAGATGGACAGATTCCTGGATACATATATTCTACCAGGAAGACATGGAAAACCTGAATAAACCCATAACAAGCAATGGGATTGAATCAGTAATAAATAACCTCCCAACAAAGAAAAGTCCAGGCCCTGATAGTTTCACTTCTGAATTCTACAAAACTTTTTTAAAAGTTCTACACAAACTATTCTACACAAACTATTTAAAAATCCAGAAGGAAGAAACCCTCTTAAATTCATTTTATGGCCTCCTTCGCCCTAATCCCCCCCAACAGATAAGGGCATGACAAAAAAGAAAAACTACAGACCAGTATCTCTGATAAATATAGACAGAAAAATTCTCAGCAAGATACTAGCAAATCATATTCTACAACATATAGAAAGATTATACATCATGAGCAGGTAGGTTTTATTCTAGGGATGCAAGGGGGCTCAAATATGCAAAACTGTAAATGTAATACACCATATTAACAGACAGAAAGATAAAAACTGTATGATCATATCAATTGATGAAGAAAAAGTATTTGATAAAATACAATATCCCTTCATGATTAAGATTCTCAGCAAAATTGGCATAGAAGAGATCTTTCTCAACACAGTAAAAGCCATCTATGAAAAACCCATTGCTAAGATCATACTGAATGGGGAAAAACTGAAAACTTTTCCACTAAAAACTGGTACAAGACAAGGCTGCCCACTGTCTCCACTCCTTTTCAATACAGTGCTGTAAGTCCTAGCCAATGCAATCAGAAAAGAGAATAAAATAAAAAAGCATTCAAATAGAGAAAGAAGAGGTGACATCATCTATATTTGTAGATGACATGATTGTATACATGGAAGACCCAAAAATAGCCACCAAAAATCTCCTGGAAGCAATAAATACAGTAAAGTGGCAGGACACAAAATCAACATATAAAATTCTATAGCATTTTTATATAAGAACAACAAACAGACTGAGGTAGAACTGAAGAAAGTAACCCCATTTATCATAACTACAACAAGTGTAAGATTTCTAGGAATAAATCTAACCAAAGAAGTCAAAACCTCTACAAGGTAAACTATGAATATCTAAAAAAAAAATTGAAAATGACACAAAAAAGTGAAAGGACATTCCATGTGTTTGGGCTAGAAGAATTAATGTAATCAAAATGGTAATTCTACTCAAATTAATCTATATTTAATGCGATCTCAATCAAATTACCAGAGACAGTCTTTACAGATCTAGGGAAAAAAATCATAGATTTTTTTTTCTGGAATCATAAAAGAACCATATTGCCAAAGCAATTCTGTGCAAGAACAGTGGAGAGGGTGGCATCTCCCCCCCAACCCCAAAATATATTATAAAGCTGTGATAATTAAAACAGCATGGTATTGGCACAAAAACAGATATGTGGACCAATGGAACAGAACTGAAAGCCCAGAAATAAACCCCAAAACATAGAACCAACTGACTTTTGACAAAGGACACCAGTCAATTCAGTGGGAAAAAGAAAATATATTTAGCAAATGATGCTGGAAAAAAAATGGGTATTCATATGCAGAAAGATGAACCTGGACCTCTATCGCTCACCATTAACAAAAATCAACTCACTGTGGAACAAAGATATAAACTTAAGACCTCTGGTGGAAAACACTGGAGAAACTCCGGGAGACATTAGAGCAGACAAAGACTTCTTAAATAAGACTCCCAATGCATAGGCAATAATCCCCAAATAATAGATAGGTGGGATTACATCAGATTAAGAAGTTTATGCACAGCAAAAGACATAGTAATCAGTATGAATCGATAACCCTCAGAATAGGAGAATATTTTTGTAAACTATGCTTCAGACAGGGGGCTGATAGCCAGAATACATAGGGAACTCAAATGGCTTACCTGAAAAAAAAAAAGTGATCAACCCAATTAAAAGATGAGTAAATAAGCTGAGCAAACAACTCAGACAGACATACTGAACAGCCAAAAAGCATATGAAAAAAATGTTTAATCTCTCTCATCATAAGGGAGGTGCAAATCAAAATCACAATGGGATACCACCTAACCCCAATTGGACTGGCTAAGAATTAAAAAAAAAAAAAAAGATAAATGTTAGTAAGGCTGTGAAGACCGAACTCTCCTACACTGTTGGTGGGGACGTACAGCCATGGTGGAGAACAATATGGAGGTTCCTCAGAGATCTACAAATAGAACGACCATATGATCTAGCAGTACCACTCCAGAGTATCTACCCAAAGGATAGGAAAACAATCAGAAAAGTGCTTGCACATCTATGTTTATTGTGGCATTATTCACAATTGCTGAGATATGGAATTAATCCAAATCAAATGTCAAATGTTCATGATCAGAAAAATAGATTGAAAAAGTGTAAAAGTGTGGCACATAAGCTCTATGGAATACTACTCAATCCTAAAAAACAAGACCCTGGCATTTGATAGAAAGAGGACATATATGGACGTTTTACTACTGAGGGAAGCAAGTCAGGCTATGAAGGTAAGACACTGTATGTCTTCACTTAATATATACGACTGTCCACACTCTATGGCAGAAACTGAAAGATTGGAGGATATAGAGGCATAGAGAATGGTTATGGATACTGGAGACAGTGTGGCAAGAGGATGGAAGATGGGGGAGAGTGAAAGGAAAGAAATCAAGGAGAAAATAGAGAAGACATTTGGGGGACACAGAAATGGAGGACTGTCTGTCAATGATAACATGTATGGTACCTTCCACTGGACTGGTGTGACGTGTATTCATGCTGAGTAATTCATTTGACAAGCTGTAGTGATGTACAATGATTGGATGTATAAAATACATTAGAAAACTAAAACAATTACTATCCTTGCTAGAGAGAACATACTTTTTTTTTTATTTGTCAGAGGATCATGTGCTTGCCAGAGACAGAGAGATAATGCAAAGAGAGATAGGGGGAACACAACCTATCAAATGAAGCATGGTCACAGCACAATATCCTTCCCTCCATTTCTCCATCCTGTCATGATTTAGGGTGTGTGCACACACCTGCTCAGTGTGTTTTTCAAGCCTCCAGGTCTGGTTTTCAAACCACGGTTGGCCATGTGGAATCCAATTCCTTTAACCACCAGGTTACAGAAAATCACTAAATAGGTTAATAAGGACATTCTATAAACAGGCTTCCAAATTCACGTAAGTTTGTAGTTCCCAACCTTATCAAACATTTAAAGATTTTTCTCAATAGAAATCAAACCAAAGCGAATTAATACAATAATGATACAGCATGGTTTTAACCTGTAAAATATGAATTTAAAACACAAGATAAGGTACAATGAAGCCATTCTTATTTTTCCAATATTGCTGATAGAAATACAAATACAGAGATATTTAAATGTTTTAAAAGATATATGTCCATGTGAAGCAAATTCTATAATCAATGTATGCCTTTCATTCACTAATAATAACATAAATAGCCACTAATATTGTGCAAATTTGAGTATATTAATGCTGAATGCGGTTTTAAAATCATATATATGTGTGTTTTTAAATCATATATATATATATATATATATATTCTAGCATAGTGTTTCTACTATGTAGAATTCATGCAGTATTTAGTGAATGAGTAAAATACAAATATGTAATGATACATAGAATTCTCCCACTCCTCAAAATAAGGAGTCAGGAAGGAAATACAAATGCCAATTAATTTGTAATAGTATGATGGAATTATGGGTGACTATTTTTAATAGTCTTAATGTCTTTAATAACCTTATATATATATATTTTACTTAAATAAGTTTTTAAAAAGTAAAATTAGGCCCAGTTGCTGTAGAACATGTACTAAGATGCTGTGCTTGGCAGACTGGGACCACCTGGGAGACCTGGGTTCAATTTCTGTTCCAACTTAAAGGCCAGGCATTGTGCCACATGTCTGTAATCCTATTGTCTCAAGAGACGACAGCAGGAAGTTTGCAATAGCAAGACCTTGTCTAAAATTAATTAATTGATTTAAAAGTAAAATAATTACAGGGCTAGTCCCATAGCATGGGAGTTAAGTCTTGTGCATGGAATTGGATCCCACATGGATAATCAAGGCTCAAATCCTGGCCCCAGTGTCTTGAAAAACATACTAGGCATGTTTGCATGCTTGCACAAAATCCTGATGGGATGGAGAGATGGGAGGACAGGGCAAAAGGACTATCATATGACCATTATGACCTCTTTAGGGGGCTGTTTTTTCTCTCTTGCTCACTTTCTCACTTTGGTAAGTATATGTGCCCTCTGGCCATCAAAATAAAATAAAATAAAATAAAATAAAAAATAAAAATCCCTATAATTACAATAAATATGTATTTTAAGACTCCATTCAGTCACAGCTTTAATACTTCCAAGTTGTTCTATTTAACACTTTGGTTAATTCTAATATAAATATTCCTTATGGAAATACAGGGAAGGTTGCTTTTGACATACTTCTGTTTCTTCAGTAAATGCATTCCATATTTGACTTAGGAGGCACAGGGGAAAAAAAAAAAGAAGAAAAATGTCCAGAAAGAAGAAAGAATTCATGGAAGACACAGTTTTGAGAGATAGCTAACATTTCCAAATTTCCACAGTAGTCCTGTATTAATTTTCCTTATATGCAATTACCTGGAATAGTTAAGCATGCAGGCATAGCAGAGCCACATCAAAGCCCAGAGCTGCAAATATATCAGTGTCTGGGATCAATGACAGAGTTGCTAGAGTTTATGCAGGGCATTTGGTAGAAATCCAAGTTGGGAAGACGCCACTAAATTTCACGACACATGAGAAACCATTGAGGGCATTTGTGCAGGGGCGTTGCATGAGCTCAAAGCCAATGCATCGGATAGCATTCCTACCTCCAATCAGAGTTCGTCTTTATGTTGCTCTTTGGAAGGCTCTCTGCCATTCCCAGCCCTTTTTTCCACTGCCTTTAAAATATAATTGATTTCTATTTTAGTCCCTTGGTACTCTTCTCTCTGCCATGTAACAGCTGGTTATTTTGAACTCATGTGTCAGTAAGTTTCCCCTTTCACATTACAGGCACACTTTAACCGAGGCCTCTGGGATAATACCTAACTGAGGAAGGACAGAGGGACTTTGTAGGCCAGGTCTGATGGATCGAATGCTGCCTCTAAAGGTTACATTGAGACTGGATCTGATATCATCTCTAGTCTCAGCAGTAAAATTTACTGTGAATAGTAAATTTGCCATTGGCATATGGTGGGGTCAGTGATGTCATGTGGGTGGTGTTTTCGTTCTGGCCTTAAACCCAAAGCAGGACAACTATTCTAGACTGGTAGAGACATAATTGGTCACAAACAGCAAATCACACCATCATGTGGCTGACAGTGGACTGTAAAACGCAGCAGTTACAAAGCAAATATAAATGGCATATATGCTTATAAATGAGTAAAACAAGAAAATCCCAGATATTCAAAATCCTTTATAGCATTCCCTAAACATCCAACCCTGGAATAGTGTTGATTTGTGGCCACGTTTTTAACACTCATTTGCACCAAAAATGAAAAAAGAAAGTATATATTTCTGTAAAGCTTAACTTTTCTTAAATTTAAGGATTTTTTAAATTCTAAGATGGTATGGCTCCTTTTTAAAAAATATTAAAATGACTTTCTATATGTGGACTAGCAGGTGATACAGAAGTAAGGCTCTAGATCCTACATATCCAATAGCGCAGTTCAAATCCCGGACCTGGTTGCTTGAAAATCACGCTAGCATGCATGCCAAATGTCCTGAGAGGAGAATGGAAGAAAAGGGACTGTGGTGTGGCCATGCTCTCTAGGGGGTGATTTCTCCCTCTCCCTTTCCCTCTCTGTCTCTCTTTCATAAACACAAGTACCCTATAGAAAACAAAAAAGGACCATTCATATGAAATGATCTCCTATGAGGAAAAAGAAATACTGAACATAATTCTCTTATTTTTGAAAACTCAGAGGCCATTTTCATGGTCATTTCTTTTACTCTAAGAATCGGAACTCCTGATGTTTATTTTAATGAGCCCAACTATGCTATGCCTTGAATACTTCTGTAGGAATATTGTCCTAATATTTCTTTCTAATCTTTTAGTTCTGGTTTACCAATTCTGAGCACTCCCTGCTGAAGCTGGCAATACTTTTTTCTGGTTTCTCCTCTTCCTGCAACAGTTTCAGTGAGAACTGGGCAATGTGTTTGATGGATTAGAGCAGAATTCATGACAGTAAGTATCTGACAACTAAACCATCTTGTTTGGTTTGGAAGAAATGTTTGTGATTATTTTATGCCCCTAAGTTGGGTTCTAGAGCGGTATATGTAGCTTCAGGAGAAAGGATCCCTTGACACTCATTTCTAACCAATCTGCTTTTATAGTCTACAGATGCCTCAATGCTTTCTTGCAGCTATCAGTGGCCATATGTCACGGTGGCACCTTATGGAAGTCTACAGAAGATTTCTGGGGACATTTTCTAATACAAGCATTTACCTATTCTATTTTCTGCTTCATCTTTTGAAGATATAGATGTCATTTTACACATTTTATAACGATGTAGTTTTCCATTTTTTGCATGGATATGCAAAAGCCATTTTGAAACCACAGACACAAAGCATGACTTGAAAGTGAACCATTCTACGGTTGCTGGAGTGGGACCTGGAGGCATTCTTGAGCCACTTTGGTAGTCCTGCAATCCATCCCCCAGAGCACTTGGAATTGTTTAAGCTTCTCTTAGTTATTTGCTGTTGAGCATATTCTATACTGTATCTGAGTATCAAATATAAAATTTCTCTAGAGGTAGACACTATTGAATTTGTTTTATCTTTAAATATTCCCCAAGGAGAATTCAGAATACAAAGTACAGTCAAGGTCACTTCAAAATTGCCAAAAACGGTTTCGTATAAACAGAGGGAAAATATATATCCAAGCTACATTACCAAGTCATACCTCAAAATTCATTTGAAGAGTGACAAGGGTCTATACAAGCAAATATCCCGAGGGCTGCAAGCTGATGGAGAACCGTGTGTTACTACAAAACAACTCATGCCCGTTCTTCTACTGTTCCAAAACTCATTCCAATAAAGATAACTTCCTGATGTCAAACTGAATATGAATAGTTTTTGAAAATTTCTTCTCTGGTGCATCCTTAAATGACAAGTTGTATACTATGGGAAAACGCTGCCAATAAGTATCAGAAAACACAGAGACACTTGCTCAGCAGCCGTAAGTGCGAGGAATTTAAGCAAGTGGCAGAAAGCTTCACAATGGATTTAATAACTAACAATTTGGTGCAAATTGAAATCAAATGTGTTCCGTCTAAAGGACGCTTGCCATTGATTTTTTCCCCTTTCATTTCAATAATAAGATGTTAAAAATTCTGTGTGAAATAACTTTAGACCCCAAAGAGCTCATCTGTGTGTTTTTTTTTTAAAAAGCTCATGTAAATGAAATAAAACAGAAACGTTTGTGTCAGCTTCTCTTCATTTTACATTTTATTACCTGATGACTTATGGAGGGTGGAAAAGCAGAGTGCTATGATTCATGTATTTAGACTCCACAAATATTTGAAACATTATATTAAAATTTCCCCATCCCATCAGTGAAGGCTCGGGAAGGAATATCCTTGACCACCTGGAGAATTCCCTCACCCCATAGACATAGGCTGACCTCACTGGGGGAAAATAACAAGCCTTGTTTATTATGCATAAATGTTAATAAATCAGGCTTGTTCAGAAGCCAAAATTTGTATGTAAAAGGAAGGTAGTCACCTCAATTTCTTTGTCTTTATCTTAGCAAAAATGTCTTTAAACTATTCTTAAAAAATATCCGTTATTTAAACAACGTTTAAATAAGAAAAGAGAAAAAGAAAACAAAAAGGCATGTATAAGCCTAGCAACCTAGGGGGAAGAAACATAATTACTATTATCATGTGTATATATTCTGTGGAAAATTTTCCTTTGCTATTTTTTTTGTCATTTACAAATTCATTATTTTTATATAATGTTATATCCTATTTTCTTACTGACTGCTTAGGGATTTTCACTTTCTCACAGTCTGTAATAATTACATTAAAATTCTATACTTGAGACCAGCAGATGGCATAATGGTTACATCACTGGACTCCCATGTAGTTGACTGCAGTTCGAGTCCCAAACCTGGAAGCTTAAAACTCAAGCAAGGTGTGTGTGCATGTGTGCCCAAAATTCTGAGAATGGAGAAGGGATTACGGCAGGCCATCTCTCCTGGGGAGTGATTTCTCACTTTCTGTCTCTGTCTCTCTCAAATATACATTATAGGTGAGTACCCTATAACAAAAATCTCTCAAAAAAATCTATAGATTTAATAGAGTGTAATTTTTTTACTTTTCTTTGGGTATTTATGTTCCCTTTTTTAAGTTTCTTCTTTCTTTCATGATAGAGAGTGAGAGAGAGAGAGAAAGGGAGAAAAACGAATAGCCTTACTAGGGCCTTGTGCTGAGATCCTTCCTCTAGCCTTCCCAGCCAACACATGCTCCCAGCATGTACAGGTCAGCCCAGGAACCAAACCCTGATCATCCATCTGGCTTCCAGCATTATTGAGTGGCATGCTACTGCTATGCCATCACAGCTGGGCATAAGTTATTTCTGATACTTGGAATGTGCTCAAAAGGCTACACTAAAAATAACAATGTATATTATGTTCTCTATTTTAGATTCTTTCTTAAGGATATATTTTTTTCCAAGGTGAAATTACTATGTCAAAGGCTACGAACTTTAAGGGCTCTTAATATGTACTGCCATTGTGTTTTCAGAAATGGTTATAAAAATTACTTTTTCATGGGCTATCCCACAGCATGGTGGTTTGGGTGGCTGAATCCTTCTGGGCCAACTATGCAATTTAAGTTCTAGTCCTGGTGGCTGAGAAACCTGCTGGGCATGAGTGGTGCCTAGAATGCCATAAAGGAGGGAAAGATGGAGGAAAAGTGATTGTGGTATGACCATTCCCCATGGGGGCAGGGGTGATTTCTCACTTTCCCTCTATTTCTCTCGGTCTCTCTCCAGCAAGTACACACACCCTTGGGCAAAAAATTTTTAAAAATACTTTCCCACTAGTGATATGGGGAACATATAAATGAATAATTTAGATAGAAGAGGAATTATGACATTTTTACCCAAGGAAATGAGAACCATTCATACATCTATTACTACATAATTTCTTTTTCCACAGAATATTCCTAGGAATATTTCTCTCTATTTTTGTTTTCTAAAGAGGGTGCTGGTGGTCAGTTATTAGGAAAGCATTTTTCACTGTCTCATTCTGTTTGGGCTATTATAACGAAATACCATATAGGTTAGGTAGTTTATAACAGAAACGTACTTCTCACAGTTCCAGAGGCTGGAAAGTCTAAGGTCAAGCTACCTGTAGATTGGTGTCTGGTGAGAACCCATTTCCTTATTTATAAACGATGTCTTCTCATTATGTCCTCAGGAGGTAAAAGGGGTAAAGTAGCCCTCTGGGGCCTCTTTGATAGGGGTACTAATCCCATTCATGTGGGTAGATCCCCATTCACCTACCAAAAATCCCCGCTTCTTAATTTTATCCTCTTGGTGATTAAGATTTCAACACATGAATGAGAGTAATGGCATAGACACTGCACTCATTCATCTGTCTCTTAGAAATTCTCTTTACGCAGGAACAAGGTCAAAATTCTGGAACATGCTGCCAGGAAGATACCTGCTTAACTTTGTTTATCCAAGTTTCCCAAACATACCTCTGAGGGAGAGTCACCTTTTCATAACACTTACTCCCAACCTTGTAAACACTCTCTAAACAAATAAGCCTTAAGAAAGGGATGATGTACACTTTCCATGCAGTTGTTTAATAGGCACACAAGAATTCTTCCCCAATCTGATAATGTTCTAGAAAATTCCTGCCATGAAATGATGACAGATCTTGTTTGAGGCAGCTTCAAAAGTCTATGAGGATCTGGATTAGTACAAACCTAGTGTAGACGGTCCCAAGGAATTCAGGATCCTTTGAGTATTAGAGAGGGGTTAGAAATGAGAAGAAAGTACACAATGTTCCTAGCTAGCTTAGTATCTACCCACCAAAAAATTCTCTCTTTTCCTTTTTTCTCTTATTTGTTTAAGCCATTTCTAATTTATCTAACTCTTCTGTTGAGATGAAGCTGCTGTTCTGTCACAAATAAGATAAAGGAGAAAAAGAGAAGTTCTAGGGTAACAACTCCGATAGACAGTTCCACAGACACTGTTGGCACATGGTGGGACCCCAGGGACTGGCACCAGTTGTTACAAACCATAGTGTTAACTGTACTTGTTCCAGGTTAATAATAAAAAGATTAATCTCCTTAAATAAGTTGGCAGCTTTTTTAGAATTTTTAGAGATTACCTCATTAACTGATAAACACTATTTTCAGGTAGTTATCTTAAATCACTTGTTAGCAAGAAACCTCTGAAGTTTCCACACTAACTGACACAGGCATTTAATAAAAGTTAGACAACCGAGAGAATTGTAATGATCAAAACCAGATAAAATCTTAGGCCGCTAAGATCAGAAAACAGAAGATGGCAATAGATGCAAACCGGAAGCACAAAACTGAACTCCAACAGGAAATGGAAGCAGAACCCACCTTACTAAGCAATTATACCATCTAAAAGGTTGATGGTTTGCTCTACGTGAGACTCTGAGATTCTGTTATGTGAAAAAGCATTCAAATCTAAAACATATATTAAGTTATCAGTGAGAAATAGTCAAAAAAATATAATTATCGATGTAAATATAAAAACTATCATGTCACTATCATGTCACTCTCTAAAACATGATCTAAACTGATGAAAGAATACAATAACGCAGTCCAAATAGGTTCAACAATACTAGTAGTATGGTTAAAGTATAGACTCAGAAGCTAGAAAAATAATGAATTTAAGTTTTGATTCCACTATCTACAACTGTTCAGGCTTGATAAAGACACGTATTTGTTTCTGCATTCGGTTTTATCATATGTAAAATACTATTATTTAAAGCTATTGTGAGAATTAGATTATACATTTAAAGTGTTTTGCACAATACTCAACATATAGTAAATACTCAATAAATTATTAATAAATAATTATATATTTTATTTGGGAGCATGACTGACAAAATGTAAGACTAATTTGGACTGAAAACAAGCCTAAATCATACTATGGAAAAGAACTACTCAATTACATTTAAGGTGAAGGCCCAGAGAGACTACATAGCTTTCTTCATTGGTAAACTCAAAATTGTAATTTCTCATCTGGGTCTCTTGACCCGACTCAGCACTCCTGTGCCTCTGCTCTGGGTGTTGCATTTGTGTCACACCTGACCTTTTTTGTTTGTTTGTTTGTTTGTTTTGTCATAAGTCTCATGTGTTTGGTGGAAAAAGACAGAGAGAACGTAAGAAATCACCCCCAGAAAGTGAGAGATCACCACACCTCAATCCCTTCTCTTCTATTCTTCTGTTGGGATTTTGGGCATGCATGCGTACATGCTCAGCATAATTTTCAAACCACTGGATGTGGGGCTCTAACCACAGTAGGTCATGTGGGAGTCCAGTGCCTTAAGCACTATACCATCTGCTGTCTCCTACATCTGACTTCTAACAACAGGGACAACTTCATCAGTGTCATCTCAGAGCCATACTTAAGAGGGCAAGGCGGGATCAAAAGCAAATAATAAGATCTTTAATGAAATCAGTCCTCAGAATTAAATATTATTTCCTCATTTTTTTTTTCATACCAAGTTTACACTGTGGAAGGACTACACAATGTCATAGGAAAAGTTCGTACAGTGAGCTAATAAGGGAGAAAGAGCAGACAATTAGCAGTGTCTTGTTGAAAAGACTTCTTAAAGTTTTCCATTTGATTACCACAAATTTGTAGTTGTCAAAAAATTTTGAAGTAATTTTCTGTCTTTATTACATAATTTTCCTTTATGAGTATCCCCCTGGGGGGGGAGGGGAGGAAGAAATGAACCAAATGTGCATTGTTTAGAGTTCTGAATCAGTAAATACAAGGAATAGTATCAGACTCCTTCCCACAATGTGAAGGTTGGCATAAACTAAGTAACAAAGAGTAAATACACTGTTCAGGGATAAAGGTCTTTAAGGAAAGACTAGTGAAAAGTTGGCTCTGCCCAAAACCATCCAAGTTCAGGGATGAACCTTATGAAAAATATGTTTCCTGTTTCCTGAGATGTGACAGTTGCTACGTATCTGCTATTACTGTGTTGAACTGTATAGCCCAGCCTAAATATCAGCTATGGCATGAATAATCTTGTATGACCCAAACCTACAACTGACCATACCTCTCTTAGAAAATGAAACGTAGGAACCTGCAGATGGCATTGTGGTTATGTCGCTAGATTTCCATGTAGTCAATTGAGGTTCAAGTCCCAGACCCAGTGACTTAAAACTCATGCTAGGTGCATGTGTGTGCATGCCCAAAATCCTGAGAGGAGAAAGGAAGAGAAGGGAATGCAGCATGTCCATCACCCCTGGGGGATGATTTCTTGGTTTTTTGCCTCTCTGGCAAATGTACAAGCCCTATACCAAAAATCTTTCTAAAAAAAAAAAAGAAAGAAAGAAAATGAAATGTAAATGTAAAGAGCAGAATAGAGCAGTGCCACAGGAGGAGACAACTGGTCGTATTTTAGTCCACCACATCCACCCAGAGTACTCAGATAAATGAAAGGAAACTTGGGAGGGAGGGACCAACGATCGGAACCTCCTCAATATTTCTCTTTTCACCCATAAACCCAATGAATTCACTGATTTTACAATATCTTATATTAAAGCATAGTTAATGGAGTCAGACCATATGTGAAGGCTGGGAAAATTATAATAGATAGTAGCTTTGAAATCCTTGTAAGTCATTCAGCATCACTTATTCATAATAGGAATGCCCAAGATGTCAATAATTAAAAGGGAATTTCAAATATGACATTGAAAGTTGGACAGCTGCAAAGACCAGATAAATTAGATATGCAGTACTCAAATAAGGGATTTTTTTTTTTTTTTTTGAGAGAGAGAGGTTTTTGCTACAGGGAGCGTGTGCACACCAGAAAGACAGAGAGATAGAAAGCGAGAAATCACCCCCCAGGGAGGATGACCACACCACAATTCCTTCTCCTCCATTCTCCTCTCGGGATCTTGGGCATGCATGCACACGTGCCCGGCATGAGTTTAAGCCACCGGGTCCAGGACTCCAACCATGGTTGACTACATGGGAGTTCAGTGACAGAGCCATTACTCTAACTGCTGGTCCCTCAAACAAGGGATATTCTTGAGGAAAAGCATGGGGCAATGGAACATTGGGAGAATCTCAGGTTAAATGTCTACAATGAGTGGCTTTGGCCTCAAATCATCGGATTTGTATGTCTGCGACAAGATGATGCAGAACTTACCCGGTTTTTCTGGGATCTCTGATCAGCCCCAAAGTTGACACCAAACAGACATCAATTATCTCGTGTTCTAAAAAGAGCTGACAATAATTAGGGTCAGGGCTTATAAGATGTTGGAATATCTTGTTGCTACCATGATATTCCCACTCTCCATAATCAGAAGCCCGGCAGTAGGAGTAAACTGCATTCCTACTATTTCATAAAGCAATCGAAAGAAAGCTGAGAAATTTCCAAACTAAAGCATCCTGGTTGTCTTCCCAGTGCTTCCACAATACTTTGCCCTGCCAGTGGAAAAGACCCTGACTCTGGGGGTCACTAGTTAGCAGGAAATAGAAGTGTAGAAGAGTGTCAAAACTGTCAAGCAAGGGAACCAGCAGTTAGCATAATGGTTATGTCGCTGGATTCCCACGTAGTCAACTGCGGTTCACGTCCCGGACCCGGTGGCTTAAAACTCATGCTGGGCGCATGTGCGTGCATGCCCAAGATCCCGAGAGGAGAATGGAGGAGAAGGGATTGTGGCGTGGCCATCCCACCTGGGGGGTGATTTCTCGCTTTCTGTCTCTGTATCTCTCTCTGTCTGTCTGGTGAGCTCACACACCCTATAGCAAAAATCTCTCCAAACAAACAAACAAACAAACAAAAAGCTGTCAAGCAAGAGGTGGAATCTGCACACCAAGGAACTGAGGAACAGAACAACCTTGCCAAGAACATGTACATTTGACCCATGAGAAACCCAGGTGAGGGACTTCCGCCATGTATTTCCTGCTTCTACAACTACCTATGCTGCTAATCCCATCTACATGGCAAGAGCCCCAAATATGGCTTCCTGTGGACTTTTCTTTTCCCCCCGATTATAAATATCTATCTCAAAACCAGAAGAATTATAATCTCAAAAAAGAGATCTCACCTTCTTTAAAGCAGTGCCGTCAAAATAAGGGTCAGAACTAAACTAGGAAGAGGAGATGGGATGAGAGCCTTAAAAAATATTCTCTGGACTTTTGAATAATTGAGCACGGCTGGACAAAGCGTAGACGTTGATCAAGATGATACAATAACTAACACTCACTGAGCATGCACCACGGACTAGGCACTGCTTTAATTGATGTGAATACAGTACTTGATTATTTTCTCCTAACAGTCTTTTGAAGTGAGCCTTATTATCATTCTCATTCTGTAGTTGTGGAAAGATGCACAAACTGTTCAATAACTTTTTTAAGGTCACAGGGCCAGCACTGATGGGCTCGGGTGTTTGGGGTTCTCCCTATGAACATCACATTTTTTGACCTCTCAGCGTAGTTTTATCAACAGTACTAGGGAGAAATGTTCACCTGTTGAAATATCCATTTTGTGAGACAAATAATAATGTGATTGAATGTATGGAAGAAAATGAAATGAAAATAAATAAGTAAATAAACAAGTGTAAAAAATTTAAAAAAATATTGTAAGCAGAAAAAAAAAAAAGGGAGAAACAATGTGGCTTTTAGAAGGCTGGAAAAAGAAAACTGTTTCATGTTACCCTTGCTCTGAATTAGCTGTTATAAACTGGTTGTATATCCATATGAAAGGCATAATAAATGTGTACGGAAAATAATCAATTCTGAAGAAAACAGGGATGATCTGTACCTTAGATCATTTTTCAGATACACTGACAGTTCTAGATATAAAACAACATCATCGGTCTTATCTTCTCTATTGCATTAACAGAAAATGATACAAAAAAAATGTTAACATGTGCGTGGTTCCTGTTTAGCTTCAGGGTCAGTCATTTTCTAAAAGGAGGTTGAAATAGTTTTCGTTGACAAATCAGTGATCAGTACATGATGGTTTGATGTGGAAAGAACTAGTCTACTTTCTAAATATGAAAATGTGTTTAGAAGGTATTATTTCAAAATCTCCTACATTTAAAATCAGTTACATCAGTTTTATATACAGGGAGCTTTGGAAGAAACCCCAAAGGCTTTCAACACCTCTGACTTGGGGGAATCCTGTTCAACCTTCAGTAACGGGCGCAGCGAAAGACAAGAGCTTCAGAAACAATATTCTCGCCCATCCCACTCAAAACTATAGGTAATTTCCTGTTGGATTTAGCTAAAGAAGTTAAATTTTAATCTCTTCACCCTTCCTTTAATAACTATTTCTGAGCCCTATTTGTGAGTTGTTTCCGTCTCTGACAGTAGTTTAATATTTTCCTGGCCATAATCTAAAAATAAATACATGTGAAACCTAAGGCTTCTCTGAATCATGTTATTTGCCCCCCTCCTTATTAACTGGGGGACCTGTACTTGCTTTTGCCTTGTTCTTGTTTCAAATGTGTTATGAAAGGTTTTCCCTTCTCCTTGGTGACCTGCTCTAATTGGAACTCATTTTGTGTCTTGGCCTTTCTGACCGCCCTGCAGGCTTCTGCTGTTCCCCACTCTGATCTGCCCTTGTTCTATTCAGCAGATAATTGCTTTTTGCATTTCATATCTTAAAAACAGACTATGCTTTACAGATGGTAGACTCCTATGGCTCCCTTATCTCTCTTTTCATCAGCATGGTTATCTCTCTGCTTTGCCTTTAATTCTCTTTTTTTGTTTTTTCTTTTTCTTCTTCGTCTTTTTTTTTTTTTTCCCTTTTAAAGAAATCCCCAGAACTCTTTGCACCACTTTTTCTCAGATGGCTGGTGTCCACAGGAGAGTCTCCTCAAATATGTTAAGCTCCATCATGTGTCTATTTTATCCCTCTTCGAATTCTGCTTTTTTGCTTCTTCTCCTTCCTTAGTATTCTGCCATTTCCCCACTAGCGACTGATAAGGTAACTCAGTACTATAATTACTCTACTTGCCATGTATTAAATTACTGGTGTGCTTGTAGCATCTTTCATCTCAGACTATAGCTGTAACTTCAAACAAATATTATTCCCATTGTGATGACTCTAAGAAAATAAACCCAGAGCTACATAATCCAAAACATTCTTTTCCCAATGGCTGCATTTTCTAAAGTCTGTATATATTCCCACATAAAGGTCCTTTTATAGAAAAGAGTCTCCTTTCTTTGGTCTAGTTCAGCTAATCATTTTATTTTTATTTACATATTTATAAAGAGCTTTAGGCACACACAGCATTTTCAGAGCAGTAAAGAGAACCAGAATCAAGACATGGTCTTTGCCCCAAGAGTTTACAATCTATTTTCATATTTCCAGTATTTTTCAGAACTGCCTTAAATGTGTCTTTTAGGAGAAAGCTTGAATATACAGTAATAATTGCAATATCTGCAGAACCCAGACAACTCAGAAATAAATTTATTTTATCCCAGACACAGCTATGACGGTACTGAATATGTAAATAGGTCCCAGCCTTTCACACCTGAATGAATGGATTATATCCTGCAGAAACCTGCTTGGTTTGAGAGATTTAATTAAGACAGGAATGCAAGGGTTTTCTTGGGACAAACAGGATTACAGCCTTTCATAGATAATAGAGAAAAATGGATGAGCATGTCACAGTCACCAAATTTCACATCAGTTGGTTGCATTTCCTCGCTGTACGACTGGATGAGTTTTGAATACAGCCCTGAGCAACACTCGCGATAGTGAGGAAATTCTTTGCAGAAAGAAATGGGAGCACACAAATCAGGAATCTTTGCACAAACAAGCAATTGGAGGCCTGAAATTACGCACTCAAACTGTTTATTTCCAGAAAGTTCACTGAAGCCTCTCAGAGCTAACAATGTCTTCAAGATGACTGCCAATAAACATATACCCTAAAATGAAGTGAAATAAGAACTGTAAGCTCCCTGAGGGTAGGGGACATTTTCAATTTGAGTAGGAACTGCTTTGGTTGCCATTAGAAGTCACGTCCTCTCCCTTTCCATGCTGTTCTCATGTCATTTTGATCCTAGTCTGCACCACTTAGCTGCCCTGTGTGCTTTCAGACCCCATGTAACTCCCTCGCATGAAAGACTGCCCTCAGGTACTGCAATTTCATCTCTGTCTTTTCCGTAAGACTAGGAATTCTTTGATGGTGTCTTTGATCCCTGGTTCCCCAGGGTTTTGCACAGAGCCTGACACAAAATAGGCTTTTCAATAAATGCTGGTTGATTGAATAAATGAATTAAGGGATAGATAGATGGAATTAATTGAACTGAACTAATCATAAATGGTAATTTTATGTTCTAAGCTTAATCACTGTTCACTCTAAGTCTCTCAGGAAATCTATTCATGTTCCTCATTTCTTTTCTCCCTAAATACACAGGCATCAATCGAATGATTTTTAAAGGGTGCTGCACTGATTAGAAATCCTACTTTTGCTCCCAAAATAGAAATTTAAAAAGTCCTTCTGTGTCTGCATTGCTAAATATCTTATTGCACAGTGTGAGCCCCATCACATCACTCAAGATTAAAAAATAAATAGATCGGCAACTTTATCATTTGATTCTGTAGTAATTATCCAGATGGCCTACTATCTTCTTTCAATATGAACATGCGTTCTATCAAAAGAGAATGATTTCCAAATCATCCTGGAAAAACTTAAAATATTTAATAGGTGAAAAGAGGACTTGCTCAACTCCATTTTGCATTTGGAGAATGTTGTTTCTGTTATCAACAGAAAGTGAATGTTAGCATTTGTCTATGCCCTTATGGAAGGTATTGTACCAGGCGAATGAAATATCAGAGAATAAGAACAAAGGGAGAGTCAGGTGCTAGCCTCGTGGGTCTCCCAAATCTAGTGGTCCTGAGTGACAAATGACACTCCTGGGGTTTCCTAGACAATCAAGGGCAGAGCATATCCATCCCTCTCTGCCTCGCACCTCTCTACTCTCGCGGGCAATGGTGAACTGTCTCACTAGCCCCGTGTTGCCTCTCTGCACCACCAACTCCAGTCTGCAGCCTCTGCCACACACCAGCTCTTAACCAAAAAGGCAGAATCAGGCCAGTCGTGGCACTGCAGTGATGGCACCATGCTCCACAATGCTGAGGCCACCGGAGGACCCTGCCTTGCATCCTGAGATCTCCCTCCAGATGCTGGTGTGTGCCTGTGATCCTAGGGGCTGAGGCTGGCGGGAGGTGGGTCCCCAGGATGGGGTCCTAGGCTGGGCTGGGCTCCCTCTATCTTTCTCTCTTGTAAAAAACTGGAGAATAAACTTTAAAATAAAAGGTAAAATTAAGCTTTCATTCAACAATAGGTATTGAAGAGCTGTTCAGGTAAAATGTGTAGTGCCAGAGGCAGTTTTTTATCCGTCTTTTAATGTCTTCCTGTCAAGCTACAGGACAGGAAGGGGGTGGGGGGAGGCAGGAAATAAGAGCTTGTCAAGAAGAACACAACCGAAGTCACAAAACAGAATCAACTATTAAAAACAATTAAATCAGAACGTTTTGTGTTACAAGGAGAATCATTCATGCATTGCCTTCCCCTAAAAGAATAATCACAATGAAATCACCAATGTATGCTATGACAGAGATACATGGTAAAAGAACGATTTGAGTTCCATGTTTTTTTTTCTCTTTGGGTGATGCCTATGAATTTCCTTGTCCAAAGTCAATGGTATTAAGAAAGTAGCAAGTACGTTTTGTGTGCAGAATTCTAATTTGCAAATGGAAGCAATTATAGTAATATAAAAGCATTTATTGGTTAATTTTCTAGATAATTGAATTATAGTCTCATTTTAAAAATATACATCCACTTTCTCACTGAGCACGACTCTTCTCTCCTTAAATAAGGACACACTGTCCTTTTGTTCATTAAGGAATTAAAATTCACAGATGTGTACATGGTGTTTTGCAAAGGCGATTCACCAGAAGTCTTGATATAAAGCAGTAACCTGTAACGATGTCAGGTTTTAACACAAGACCCAGTTGCCATAAATGGAGAAATCTACCTTGCTTTAAATCATAGATTATTATGGTTTCATTGTCATCAAATGACATAAGCATGATCCAGAACTCTCTTCAGTCCTCTTGTGGGAAATTCAGCTGATATAAAATCAGTCACTAACTTTCTTATTCAATTTCTAGAACTTCAAGAAAAGGTCAGATTTTAGGGGTCTGTTGAACTTTAAACACAGTATACATAAAGAAAAAGAAAAAAAAAAAAAAGATTCATCTAAACTTCCAACCTAGAAGATGAGGAAATTCACAAATTCAGGGATGACATTGCAGCTTTCCCCAGGTTTGAATCCTACCCAAGTCATCAGTTTCTGGAACTGCCACTAAGCAGCGAATGCAGGAAACATCAATGGCAAACAACCACCTCCCACACTGCTCAACTACTGGCCCAACGTACAACTCGAACGGCAAGGAAAGAATCAACACGGGGCCAAAAGCAAAGAAAGTTAAATTTTTCAGAAACAATTTCCTTTTGCAATACTCAGTGATGGTATGATAGGATGCTGCACATCTATAATGATTTGTTAAATTTAATATTTTTACGTCTAGATTTGAGTTCAACCACCTAAATACAACCACGTATCTAGTTCTCATGATGGAAAATACTGGGAAAACCGGAGCTGACTAGACAAACGATAGACTTGAGACAGGCATCTGTCCTCAAATGTGGAAAGTAATTCAGATAATAAATATAGCTAAATATGTAAGTAGCTAATGAAATAAACAGTATTTTTAAAGTCCATAGAAGTTCAGGGGAACAGAAGTTATTCACAGCATGGTCATGAAATAGCATTTCTACAAGGAGATGAAATATGGGTTGGGCCCTTCAAAGACTAAAATTGCATTATTTGTGGATATAGGGAATGAGGACAAAGGAGATGTTATAGACAGAAGCAGCTGTATGAGTGGAACCAGCAGATTGTGTAATGGTTACACTGCTGGACTCCTATGTAGTTGACCACAGTTCAAGTTCCAGGCTGGATGGCTTAAAACTCATGCCAGGTGCATATGCATGCTTGTGTGCCCAAGATCCCAAGAGCAGAATGGTGGAGAAGAGATTACAGCATGGCCATCCCCCGGGGAGTGATTTCTCTCTCTCTATTTCTGGTGAGAGCACACACCACAAAGGAAAAATTGTAAATGTTGGAACTAGCAGGTGGCATGGTGATTAAGGCGCTGGACACGCCCATATGGTTGACCACAGTTCGAGTCCCAGACCTGGTGGCTTGCTTTCTCGCTTTCTCTCTCTCTTTCGCTCTGTGTGTCTGTCTCTGGTCAAATTAAAATAAATGAATGAATAAATAAAATTAAAAATAAATAATTCTTTTTAAAAAATTGTAAATGTTTACATTTTTCAGTCTCCAAACACTTCACTGTTATTTTTTCCCCTCTTCAGTTTCTTATTCTTCCCTCAAACTCTAAGAAAGATGATCCAACTGGAGGATATTAAATTAACTTAATAGGAGGAAAAAGAAATGGAGAGAAGGGAAAAGAAGAGTAATATCTAGAAAAACTGGGGGGTGAAGAAGCTCATTTCTCAGAGGCCTTGAAAATGAGAGAGTGCTATGAAGGCTGTGGGTGTTACTCATCCTCTAATCCCTGGAGGTTGCATCTCTGTTTCCCAGGGCAGGATGCAGAGGCTTCAAGAAGTGAGTAAGCTCATTAAGGTCATGCAGCTGTCAAGCCCCTGGATCCAAGTACAGGTTGTTCTGATTCTGAACTCCCACCTTCCATCAACACCTTCCACTTGCAACGGCAAGAAAGCGTGTGGCGTTGCTGCTGCTGTGGCGGGGGCACAGGATCAAGGGGAAGCTGCAGTGTGAGTGAGAAGGGATGACAGCAGAGGCTCAGAATGTCTTAGCAGGAGTAAAAGAAGACAGTGTTTCCAGTGTAAATGAAGCCACTGATTTTCTCTCAGTATCTGTGGAAGGAAAGAGAAGATGCCCAGGATCTAGCAACAAAGAAATGGCATGCAAGTTGGGGTACACTCAAGTCCCAACATGGAGAAATTGAAGGAAGATTCCTGGAATTCTAATGGCATAGAAACTTTTTGTATTCTTGCCTCAAAGCGGAGAGTAAATATCTTCTGGATGTGCCAGCCTGACTCTACTTTTGCTGGTTCTCAAATCCAGGCTCTGCCTACAACATGCCCTGCTGATCTCTGCTGCTTCAGAGATCCCAAGACCATCTATCTCCTGCCTATTTTTTTTTTTTTTCAGTTAAAACTCACAGTAGAACCTTCCCAGTGTTTCATGAAGCAGCACATACAATAGATCCAATAGTGTCTAAATTAAGCCCTCTATTTCCTCTAGTATCAGAAGAATCAGGGAAGGAAGTAGGGATGAGAAGGTCCTAGAAGAGAGAACAATCTAGAAGCCCATTACTGGCACTGTCTGAAATCCTTTGGAAATGCTGTAAACATGTCTATAATATTTTTTCTTAATATTTGTAGAAAATTTAAAAACTGGTATCTTAGGAATCAGGACTGTAGTCTTTGCAGTGAAAATTGCCTCATTTTTACCTCAGTAATTATTGTGTCTCTAAGAATAAGAAGGAAAGAAGACATTCCGGGATGTCTTGGTTGTGTTTATTTCTTCTGTCTTTACCTGTTATCGTCAAACTCATCTCTCATGACTTAATGACTTAATTTTGCTTATGGCAAAGACTCAATGTACCTTTTACTTAAGCTGAAAATTCAGTGCTTAAAAAAGGACCTAAGCAAACATTTTACAGCCTATTCCTGAGAGAACTCAGAATTAAATTGTTAAATGTTCTACTATAATGAAATTTTGTGTAATCAGCAGGGAAGTAGCTGTTGGCTCTTTATCAGTTTTTCTAGTTGTGTGCTTTTTTTTTAAATGCATGGAATGCATAATTAGAAGCCTCCACAGGTAGAAAACCTTATATAATAATAGTACATTTTAATCAGAATGGTGCTCTTTAACTTGCAAATTTGAAGTGTTTTACAGTGCTGATCTATTAGCAATAATAACTATCACTAATCTTTGTATATTTAAATATGAAACTACATGTAAAAGAGAGAAGGCATTTACAAAATTAACTAGAATTCCCTAAATGTTGTCCTTATGATCTCAATTACTTCCAAATATGTGCAAATAGGTCAACATTTAGATTTTTTGTGTTAGAAGATACCCAGAGATTAAAAAAAAAAAATGTATACTGGTAGGAGTGCCAGAAATAATTAAAGCTATTTTATATTTTCAAAGTGCATTTCAGTTTTATAAAAACATTAATATACCTTTTGATCACTACAACAGCTTTCTCTTCATTTTAGACATAATTAACACAGACCAGGAAGACTGTGCTTTGCCTGCAGCTTCCCATTTGGTAACCGCCACCCACAACTGACACTCACACCCTGGAGTCCAGGGACTGTTCTCTTCCTGTGGAGTTCATGCAGGGCTTGCTGGGGAAGTTGCTGGGTGATGGGGCAGGCCATTTTAGTTTGGAGTCACAGTTCTCTCATCTCTAAAATAAGTCAGTGGCTCCACATAACTAGAATTCACTTTCTCCCATACTGAAAAACTCTACAGAAATGTCTGAATCCCACCCTACCCAAAAGGAAAAAAAGCCTAAGTTACAACTTAAGAAAATCTGGGCTTTGTGAGAGAAAAGTTATGTCTTTTATAAACTGTCTTATCACTTTGGAGAAGGCTGACCTCCCTGAAGAGAGATTGTTGGGACCAGCGGTTAGCATAATGACTATGTTGCTGGACTCCCATGTAGCCGATCCTGGTTTGAGTCTTGGACCCGGTGGCTTAAACTCATGTTGGGTGCTGTGTGTGTGTGTGTGTGTGTGTGTGCCCAAGATCCCAAGAGGAGAGTGGAGGAGAAGGGACTGCGGCGTAGCCATCCCCCCTGGGTGGTGATTTCTCGCTTTCTATCTCTCTGTCCCTGTCTTTCTGGTGAGCACACACGCCCTATAGCAAAAACCTCTCTCCTTACTCCTCTCCTTTCTCTCTGTCTTCCTCATTCTTTTATTAGTTGTATTTTTAAAATTTATTTTCATTCATAAGACAGAGAAAGAAACTTGCTTCTGTCTGGTAGCATTTGAGTGTATTATATTTGTATATGCATTATTTAAATTGGGCCATAACCTACTGGTTTATGAAAACAATTCAGTTTTATGAAAGCAATTCAGTTCTACTTTTAAAAAGTAAAATGGGATATGAAAAAAAAAAACACCATATAAAACATCAGAATGCATTCTATTCAGAAAACTTAAGCCAAATTTGAAGAAATAAATAAATAAATAAGCTGGACAGTATGTCTCTCAGTATTATATGGAGTATTAATGCCCACATGGCCCATTACTTCCCCAATCAGTAATTCCTTAGAGGAATGAACTTAAGTTCAATTCACTGCTGATGAAGAGTTTCATATTTACTGAACTGGCATGTTAGATTATAGATCTGAGGCCAGTCAGTGGTGTGGTGGTTGAGGCAGCTAGATTTGAGGCTGACTGTGCAGATTGAGTCTTGGACCCAGTGGCTTTCAAAGCATGTCTGGTGCATGAGCATGTTTGCCCAAAATCCTGAGAGGAGGGTGGAGGAGAAAGGATTTGGCATGGCCACCCGTCCTCAGGGGCGCTTTCTCTCTCTCATTCTCTTTTTATCTGGCAAACACATGTACTCTACAGCAAATTTAAAGAAAGAGTAGAAATCTGTATATAGGAGAAATACAAATTATTTCTGTCCAGTAGAAAAAATAAAACTAAAGGTTGTGATGGATTGTTTTATAGCACATTAACCAGTTTTATATCTAACCTAGCAATCTTAACATGTCTTTATTAACTTGCTTATAAATGCCTAGCACGTTGAACAATCTTTATAGTAATCTGTTTTGTTGTTGTTTTTAAATGTGCCAGAGGGTGCTTACCAGAGCGAGACAGAGAGAGAAAGTGAGAAAGCAACTCCCATGGGGAATGGCCACGCAACAATCCCTTCTTTTCAATGTCTCCTTCTTTTCAAGATTTTGGACACACTTGGACACATACCCAGCATGTTCTCTCAGATACCGGGTGCAAGATGCAATCCATTGTTATTTATGTGAGATTCAGCTCTCAATCACAAAGCTACAGACAGGCTGGTCCTTAACTAATCAACATTTTACTGAATCCTTGAAAAATGACTTGAATAAAATCTTTGATGTGTTTGTTTTATTTTATCTGATGTACTAGTCAAGATTCTCTGGAGAAACAGAACCAATAGAGTATGCATGTAGGGTTATGTAGGAGGAAACTTACTATGAGAATTTGCCCATGATACATGGAGGTTGAGGACCAACTGCAAGCTGGAGAACCAGGAAGGCTGCATTACAGACTAAAACCAAAGGTCTGAGAAAGGGACAGGGTGGGGTTGCTCTAGGGTAAGCCCTGGAGTCCAAGGCCTGAGAACCAAGAGCTCTGATGTCTCACTGCAGGAAAAGACAAATGTCCCAACTCGAAAAGAGAGAGTTCACTCGTTGTCAGCCCTTATGTTCTACCCAGGCCTTCAACCTAACGGACCAGGTCTGCCTACATTAGTGACAGTGGGTCTTCTTTCCTCAGTCCACTGATTCAAACGTTAACCTCTTCTCAAAACACTCTCACAGATACATCCAGAAATAATGTTTTACAAGCTATCTGGGCTCCCATGACCAAATCGCACTGACACATTAAAGATTACATTGGAGAATTATATTGTTAACTTTTTCAAAATCACACTTTGACATTCCTATGTAATAAGTACGGTTTTCTAACACTTCAGTTTCAATTACAGTGTATATGTGAATGAAGTAAGTCACACTCTACACTTCATTTCTTGTCATGGATTTTGTTCAAGGGAGTTGAAAGTCACTAAATTAGAATGTTTATCACATGACCTCTTAAAAATCCCCTTCATTTTTCCAGTTCAAATGATCCAGCTTTATTGCTTCTCATTATTTTGAAGCCTAAGCTTCAAACCACCAATAATTTTTCCATGTTTCTTTAAGAGCTACCTGCAAAAAGTCCAAGTCCTAGGAGTAATTTTTAAACTAACAAAAGTGTCAGAAGAGTGATACCAATCTCCTCCTGGGGAGGACTGTCCCCGGGGTGTGAATTGGTGGTTAGGCTTGCAGCAGCAGACTGTCAACTGCTGAATGGAAGCTCTGCTTCATGACCAGCTGATTTACAGAGAGAGACTTAGAAAATGTCAGAAAAAGGGTAAAAGCCCAGAGATTACAAACTCAAAATAAATACAGTGGTGGCACGAGGCATTTATTGACTTAGCACAAAATATCATGTGGCATTTTACAGTAACAGCAAGATAACTACATGGGAATTCAAGTCCTAAATAACTGGACTCCCAGTAATAAGGACGGCCATATCAGGGCATAACCAGGCTGCATTAAAGCCACAGCGAGAGACCTGGCTCAGAATCTCCTCCTTCGGATTTGGTTTCCAACTGCCTGTTGGCATTATTTTAACTTTGGCTTCTTCATAAAGCCTTCATTGTCACTTCTCTACTGCAGACACAGTTTCTCTTCTTTGATTCTCCACCATAACAAGGGGAACACAAAAGGTTGGTGAAATTTTGATTGGAAATTGTGTGGCATTTTCCAACTATAATTTATTTTGAGGATCTGCAATGACAGACAAGACTTTGTTCTCCTAAGGAAGAAAATAATAATGGAGGGGATGGGTGACCGGTAATATGGTAGGTGCTTTGACATTTGCTCTGGCCTAAGTCATAAAATAGCATTGCTTCTGTATGTAGGAGTAGCCTAACATTTCCATTGAAATGTGTTGCTGTGGTTGTTCAAGAAGTCCTCATTCCTTTTTATTTTATTTATTTATTTATTTTTTATGAGTAGTACAGAATGCCCGAACCTGTTCCTAGTATAGGGCAGGGTGCATAGCTGAAAATGCAATGGTGAGCACACTGGGCAAATATTACCTGCCAAATTCTTCAGTGGCATGAATCATCCATATTACCAGAGAGCAGTAAGTGCCACAACTGTCAAGGTAGAAAGCTTGATTTATTAGACGAAAAACATCTTGATAATAGAAACTATGTATTCCTGTCCCTGTGTTATGGTGGAAATGACATTCACCCACCTCTGTGCCCTCCCCCGTTTCCCACTAACTAGCTGTACTTCCATTCATAGGTCAAGTCAACCTCCTCAGTTTACACGTGAGGCAAACGCTAAATTCCATAATGAGACAAACGATAAAAAAAGTGAAATAATATAACAATGTGTTTTATAAATTATAACATGCTGAAAAATATGAAATATCTTGAGCCACTGTATCTTAAAAAATCACTATTGGGATCCAATGTTTTAATTAATTTGTTCATAATATATAATATGAACTTTCAAAATTATAAAGGATGTCTACGGAAATGTTATTAGCATGAAACATAAAATACATAATTCTGGGGTTTTTTTTTGAGGGGATTTTGCTATAGGGTGCGTGCGCTCGCCAGAAAGACAGAGAGAGACAGAGAGATAGAAAGCGAGAAACCACCCCCAGGGGTGGCCACGTCACAATCCCTTCTCCTCCATTCTCCTCTCAGGATCTTGGGCACGCATGCACATGTGCCTGGCGTGAGTTTAGGATGCCGGGTCCAGGACTCGAACCGCTGTCGACTACATGGGAGTCCAGTGACATAGCCATTACACTAACTGCTGGTCCCAAAACATATAATTCTCAATCTCACAAAACTCATTAAAACTTGAACTATTTAGGAGTTAAAAGACTAAAGGTCAGACTTTTGAAAAGTGCATCTCAACAGGTCAAAAAATACTATCTATGATTCCTCAAAGTCAAACACTGTTATGGGAGAAAACTGATAAACCAAGTGACTAGAGTTTCTCCTGAAAACTGGTAGCTTTTATAGTTTTTGCAGGTCAGAAAAGATGAGATTACATGAGATGGCTGAAGAACATTTGAGGGCACGGAATTAAACATAATATCTTTCATTATAAAAACATTAAAATTACACATTATATCTAATTTATTACCTAATGGTCTGGAGAAGAGACATGGGCAGTTAGTGCTCTGACAAGCCACTCCTTAACTATGGAAACAACTAGCATAACGGAAGTAATGCTCTCGGGGGGCAAGCCATGGCGACAGAAACAACCGATGTTCTACTTCTCTGAAGACTGAGATTCCATTAGGCCCACAGAGCATGACTTCTACAGATGCCTCACACCTATGCTCTGATCAGATGGCACCTGCCACATACTGACTGATAGAGTAGAATGATTTAATAGAGAAATAAGGATATTTCATAGTGCCTGGAAATATGGACTTCAGTGAAGTAGCTCAGATCCCGGTTCCTAGGTTTGCCATAAATTTATCTGGGTCTAGAGTAGTAAATAACCTCACCCTAGGGAGTTTAAAAATTAGCAATACTGAACTGTGATTGCATCTCTTTCTTTCTTTCTTTTTTTCTTTCTTTCTTTCTTTTCTTAAGGTTTTTGCCATGAGTGCATGTGCTTGAGAGAGAGAGAGAGAGAGAGAGAGAGAGAGAGAGAGAATGTGCACAAGAAAAAGAGAGAGAGACAATTAGAGGGACAGTGAGAAAGCACCCCTGGGTGGGGGGGTGACCACTGCATTCCCTTCTCCTCCATTTTCCTCTCAAGGTTTTGGGCACATACACACACTCACCCAGTGTAATTTCCAAGTCACTAGTCTGGGACTCCAAGTGGTTGGCCATGTGGGAGTCTCGCATCCTTAATCACCACGCCACCTGCTGGCCCCACTGTGACTGCCTTCCATCACCAAAACATACGAGAACGCAACTGTGATTGATGGCTTGCTATAGACTGGGTAAAAGGGCTGAGATTTTTTTTTTTTTAAAGGATTTATAGCAAAATCTTTCAAAGGATTTATAGCAAAATCTTTGAGAAATTAATCTTACAAATATTCCTATGAGACTAGTGGTAGGCAAAAGAAAAGATTTTACATCCTTTGCTGTGGTCCTTTGAAAAAATATCGTTGATATAGAAATCATAAGCATGTTTTGTCTCCTTAAGGAAAATAGACAGATTCTCTCTCAGGGGGAAAAAAATCATCCCTGCTTTATGTACAGGTAAGTGCCCAAACCACAGCTCCATAAGAATAATATTTACTGAATTCCTGAGGCGCGATGCACAGACGCCTCACACCAAAGAACTCTGTGAAGTGGGTACTGTAGCTTTATCTATTGTATGTATGTCGGAAGTAAAAATTCCAAAAGGCACAATGGGCTTTCTATGATCACTTAGCTCATAAATACTGAAACTGGTACTTTAGCTTGGATGTCATTCAAAACTGAATACATTTTCACTGAGAAGAGACTTTTGTATATATTAATTTGAATTACTAAAGTCACACCATATTTAACTTGTCGTTCAGGGACACACAGCAATATATAAACTTGCTTATTTTCAGATATTTTTACCCTACATCAAAGGCAGAATATGCGTGTTTCCATGGCAGAAGTATTTGAAAACATCACACCCAGTCTGGTTATTAACCTCAGTGAGGCAGAGTTCCTACAATTATACAAGCATGTGTCAGTGGCCAGATGTGCCCAAAAGAAAACCTTAATTTAATGACAATCAGTTTCCTCCAGCTTATTCATCTTTGAAGCTATGAGAAAGGTCTTTCTTGTTCCATTGTTCTCCTTCTACAATAACCAGAAAGGATATCAATTATTGTTGCCAGACAGGCTGTTACGGCCTTGGTAAGTAAATATGTTTTAGAAGGTTTCATCTGAAAGGAGGTAAAATATATGTCACTTTCCTAATCAGCTGTCAGGCATCTTTTATCCTAACATGTTTTCAGAAAGGAAGATAGAATTGCCATTTTAGGAAAGTGATAGAAACTTTAGTTGTTTTCTGAGAAAATTATTCAAGAAAAGATGGTCTTCACACATGTGGCAACTGGGACAGAATATTTTTCCTCTCCCAAAGAAAAATGAATGTGAATGAGAACATTTACGGAGAACATCTGATTTTCTTCTACGAGGTTATCAAAGTGGCAAGTGGTACATCATTCCCTATCTGTGATTTGGTGAACAAACAGAATACCTAAAGATCTTAATAAAATGTTATTTTATTAAGTTGACAACTGTACGGGTAATGATCATACGGGTCTGGGTCTCACAAGGTTTCATTAAGAAAAGTGAGGCTTAAACCACACTGCCATGAGTCTATTTTGCCCTGCTAACGTGAAGAATAAACTAGACAGATCAAAACAAAACAAAACAGTCTGTTTCTCTTGACCAGCCCTTAAATTTTTTTTAAAGAGATTTTTTTGCGATAGGGTGCATGTGCTCAATGGAGAGACCAGAGACAGAAAGCAAGAAATAACCCCCAAAAGGGGAAGGTCACGCCACAATCTCTTTTCCCCCATTCTCTTCTTGGGATTTTGAGCACATATGCACATGCACCCGGCACGAGTTTCAGGCTCCCAGGTCTGGGACTCAAGCTGCAGTTGGCCAGGTGGGAGTCCACAGATATAACCATTACACTATCTGCTGGTACCAAGCTCTTCAATTTTTTACTCTGTATTTACATGTTTAAGAATGAAATGTTGGGGGACAAGCAGTTAACGTAATGGCTATGTCACTGGACTTCCATGTAGTCAACCATGGTTCGAGTCCCGTGAGCATGCATGCCCAAGATCTCAAGAAGAGAATGGAGAAGAAAGGATTGCAGTGTGGCCATCCACCCTGGGAGAGTGATTTCTTGCTTTCTGTCTTGTTGTCTCTCTCTTTCTGACAAGTGCATGCACCCTATAGCAACAACCTCTCCAAAAAAAAGAATGGAATGTTGGGACGAGCAGATAGTGCAGTGGTTAAGGTGCTAGACTCCCACATGCTTGACTGAGGTTCAAGCCCTGGACCTGCAGTCTCTCTCTCTCATCAAAATTAAGAAAAATAAATAAATAAAATTAAATAAATAACTCTTTTTAAAAAGAATGAGATGTGGGAACCAGCAGTTAGCGTAATAGCTATGTCGCTGGACTCCCACGTAGTCGACCGCGGTTCGTGTCCTGGACCCGGTGGCTTAAAAAACTCACACCGGGCGCGTGTGCGTGCATGCCCAAGATCCCGAGAGCAGAATGGAGGAGAAGGGATTGCGGCGTGACCATCCCCCCTCCTCCAAAAAAAAAAAAAAAAAGAATGAGATGTGAATGTGTTCCTACAAGAATATAGAGAACACCCAAGGAAGCAGAATAAACATGGCAACTCACTGAATTCTTCCTTTTGATCAACCTTATTACCAAAGAACAAAATGAGAGTTGATAAGAAAAAATACTATAAAGAAATAATATTTAGAGTGCCTATCACATTTCCTGATTCATCATATATTTAAAAGAAAACTCTAAAATTTCTGGCCCCCATTCTATTCAATTTAATATACAAAATAAGAAGACATGAAGTAAAACCTAAGTATTAAGTTACACGATAAGGAATTTTGCCACGATCTGGTTTTCATTCTTATTTTGTTTGCCTGTAAAACAAACCTAAAAGTTAAATATAATTTTGGTTACTTTCCTTTTTTGCTATAACTTAAACTTTTTAATAGAAGAGTACATTTTTATTCTGATTCTTATATATATGTTTGCTTTTGAAACTATGGAATGTTGGTTTCCTCTCTGATCTGAATTATTTCATGGCAGCAAAGTTGCTGGTAAGTAGTTAGCATTCAATCTTCTCAAGACAGTGGACTAAGGACACATGCAATTATATTAGTTTGACATTTATTTCTAAAACAAGGAATATAATTTTTCTTTGCCATGTCAGGTTGCTTTTCCTGGATTTACTCAATTTAATCATTGATTCAGTTCTATTTTCGACTGTCACAAACTGTCAAAAATCCTCTTAAAATTGTCAATCTTGGGTCAAGATAAAAAATCTCAGGATTAATGAAAAAAGTTTGACTATGTTCTTAAATGGAAAGAGGAAACCATGAATATTCTGGGGTCATGTTGTCGATATATTTAAAGAACACGACATTATTAGTGGAATCCAACAAGAATGGGGAAATGCTAAGAAACCTGACAACGACGCTAAAAACTTATTTTCTAGAAAAGCAAACCCTTTTAGAGCTTTCCTTTCTGGAGAGCAAATGCTACACATACACATTCAAACACTTAAATCCTCTAATGTATTAACTTCATAATAAAAATTTAAAGGAAAATTGGAATGAAATACTTCCATGAAAAAACTTGCACTAATATTAATGATTATGTAAAAAATTAAGATTTTGTCTTTATTGCCATTTTATTCAGTTTAGTTTGTTAACTGACAGTAATGATCAAATAAAGATTAAAGGAAGAACCGACAACCCCACCGCAGACAAAAATGATGTTGGTATTTTGAGGAAGCCATTAATTGTCCAACTTAGCATGCTCATCCGCAATGGAGCTCACAAGTGGGCCATAAGCAGTCAGTGGTGTTACGACTTCATGTTTTCAATTATTTTAGGATGGGGACAGTTCTGGAGACTTCTGATTGTATGGTTCTGGGGAGACAACAATGCCTTAGAATTTAGCCCACTGGCTGAACACAAACAATAGAAGGCACAAAGAGAAAATCACACCACCGTTGATCCTGTCACTAACCTTGCAAAGTGAACAAATACCTTTTTATCTTAATCAGCATGTTTGGAGGGAAAGCTGGTTTTGAGTTTCATTAGCATTTTCAAAGCTTACACCAAGTAGCACTAATGGCAAATTGATGATTCTGTGTAATGGAGACTGCCTATAATTATATTTTAATCAGTAAATAACATTTAACAGCATTTTCTAACCCGATAAAAGATCTTCACTTGGTTGAGGAAGTCTTCACAGACAAGCTCACTGAAAGAGAGCACTTAGCAACGGCAAATCAAACGCAGCCCTTCAATGAAGTTGTTAGACACACAACATCAGCAACGGCTGCCTTACCGAGGGCTTGTTAAAAATCGATTCATTCTAGTGATCAAAGCTGAAAAATCGTTCCGCGGCCTGCTTCATATCAATAGACAATTTTGTGCAGTACATCATACACACAAAAATAAGGTCTAGCATCAGTAGAGAGCATCAGAAACCTGGCTTCCAAAACAATATTTAAAATGGATTTCTGTCAGATGATAAAGGATGGGCTTAAATAGAACACAGTGTCAAATAGAAAGGTTGAGCCATAACATAATAAAAACAATCAATAAAGCTTCTTTTCTACTCTAATATGCAAAGAACGGAGGGGGGGGTGTGACACAGACCTTTTATAAAAAAGAAATGTCTCAAAAAAAAAAAAGAAGGAATGTCTCACAATACTTTGCTTCTGATCTGTGCTCATGTTTACATATATGTGGGTATAAGCACACATACATGTATTATAAAAAATTAAGTACTTCATGGCTTCTATGTATCTTTTTTTTTCTTAAGTGACACAATGTTGAATTTTTTGGAGTTGCCTAGACACAGCAAAAGTAGAAACAAATTATTTTTCATAATACAGTAGAAATACATTAGCTATCCAAGCCTTTCATATTCATACTATAAGGTAAACAATAGATACCTTACATGTTTATATGAAAAAGATTCCCTCAGTATTACTGCAAAAGTTTCAACTAAAATTTAGCCAGACTTTGCTGTCCCAGTAAGAACTAAGCAATCAGTTATAATTATAGTCAAAATAAATTAATTATCAATAGAAAACAGCCGATTTAAAGATGCCATACATAGTCTGAGTTTGTTTTTTGTTAGTATGTTTTGTTTTTGTTTTTGTTCTTGTTCTTGTTTTTGATTTTTGCTATAGGAAGTGTATGTTTGCCAGAGAAACAGAGAGAGCCAAAGAGACAGAAAATGAGAAATTGCCCCCCCAGAGGGCATGGTCACACTGCAATCCCTTTTCCTCCATTCTCCTCTCAGGATTTTGGACATGCACATACTCATACCTGGCATGAGTTTTTAAGCCACTAGGTCCAGGACTTGAACCGTGTGGTCAACTATGTGGGAGTCCAGCGACGTAACCATTACACCATCTGCTGGTTCCCCCCATAGTCAGAGTTTTAATTTGAAATTAATAATAGCATGACTTATGCCTGGTAAAAACTTATGCCTTATTGAAAATGAAAAAACAGTGCCTGGAAGTAAACGTTTTCTACTGAGTTGTCGGGAATGTCATGACACATTTTTGCATAGAAGACCACATCATGACTTTTCTGACAACCAGTATTCCATGGCCTCATCCTCCAGATCACTTGAAGAGGTTTGAAGAGAATGGGAGACACAGTTATGGTCCTCCTGGCTCCTTCCCAGTTGCAGGATAAGGAAATTGTACCTGTAGGTGATGGATGGTAAGAGGTAGAGAAATCCCAACTTTAGTGATAATGGTATGCCTTCCACAGCTATCTTTTCCTGCCTACAGCCAGTGATGTTCTGCTTTCAAGTTTATGATTATGCACATGCCAAAGTCTCCCTTACTTCAAAGCCTACATACAAGAAGGTAGGATCTCTTTGGGAATATTAAGACACATTGTACACAGAGCACGGCCCATGCCTTAAACTGTTACAGTTGGTGCATAATAATCCTTCGTTGCCTCTTATTGTCTTTCCCCAAATAAGAATGAATCCTAACCATAATTAACTCCCTTTTCTAAAGCTCCACATCCCTTATTCCCTTATGATTAGATACCCAAAACATGATTTACTGGAATTATGTGCCACATAATAATCTTAAATTGCATGTATCATGGAAACCACTTTATAATAAATATTTTTCAAACCTCTGATTAGTTTAAAAATAATTAGCATCCACTCTACAAAATATTAACGAGCCTATGTGTTATTTGATTTTCCCTTTCAGTTTGGGCATTAATTACTTCTAAATTATAATACCTTGTCTTTAGCACTTCCTGTGTTATGTGTTTATTCTATTTTGTTGTTGTTGTTTTTGTTTTTTGGTTTTTTTTTTTTTTTTGGACTCTAACTCTATAGCTTTCTTCCATAAGGAAATAGAAGACAAAGTTGCACCTATGGGTCTTCACATCAGCAGCAGCCAGGGTAGACTTTACACATGATAGGTGCTCGGTAAATATCTGTTGGGTTAATGAATGACTTTATCTCCTCAACTGAATGTCCCAAGTACCATTCAAAAAAAAAATCTATTGACTCATGCTCCGCTAGTTCATCTAATTCTCTCTTCTTCTCTTGAAGCTTTTTATCTATGGCCCCCTCTTGACTTACACTTCCCTTGAAACATTCCAAGTACAGTATGTGCATTCCTTTCTAAAATATTGATAATATATTTTCACTTCCTTCCCAAGGCTATTACGTACTATACCCCTATATGTATTCATCTTTTTTATGCACGCAAATAAATCAAATTCACTGGACAGGTGTATCAGAAAAAAAAAAAAAGAGAGAGAGAGAGTGAGTGAGAGAGAATAAGGAAGAGGCTGTGGCAATCTCAGCTAGTCACAGTAGCGAAATGTCAGGGAATCACAGGAAGCCGACTGATCAGACCAGGTTTAAATGGGGCAAACACCCAGCTGCAGCCAATCAGGGTGTCTCCATACTTCACTTCCTGTCCAGAAAACTGCCTGCTCACATTGTGAAGCAAACCTCTCCAAACTTCCATTTCTGAAGGCTGCCTGATTTGTGAATCACTCCTTGATCTTCTGCTAAGTTTAATTTATGTAAAGTTTTTCACTTAACACAACAGAACTATAGATACCACCCCACACATAAAATACCAAAGAGATTTAAAAAAAAAGATTCACAGAACTTAAAAACAAAAACAAAAACAAAAACACAGGTAGACAGAGTCAAAGGTGGTGGATGGCCAGGTATCAAAAAATGATAATGCAACTGGACCCACAGTTCACTGGGTCCTGAGTTCACATCCTGAGACCTCCCCCAGCTTGCCAGGTATCTACACATGTGCCCATGATCTGGGCTGGCTGAGACTGGGTACATCAGCTGCAATATGAAGACCCAGTTGGGACTACCTGTCTCTCCCTCACTCTCTCTTTCTCTAAGAACAAATAAACAAACTCAAAGGAAAAAAAAAAAATCTTGGGTCTCATCTGGTGAACCTCTCTCACTTTTGCAGATAAGATTCCTAGAACTTACCTAACACACACACAAAGTTAGTATTCATGCTGAGATAACAGTGCGGAAGTCTGACCTTAAGCATGGAATGTTTCTCTCTGCACTATGGGCTTCCAGCTCAAGGAGCCATCCAGGACTCAAAGCCTAACAAGCTCCTGGAGAATGATGAAGGGAAGGATTTTGACAGTCTTCTTGCTACAGGAACAAATTCATGTGAGAGAAAAAAGAAGCTATTTCCTGCTTCCCTGAAGAGCTTTTTAAATAGACATGGTTCATAAAGCCATTCTCAAAAGGTCCCCGGTAAAACTTGAAAGAAGTAAGGGAAAACAATACTGTTTACAGGTGTCGGTAGTGTTTTAAAAATGAATGGATTGTTTTTCTAGACATTTGCATGACAGTGAAAAGTATAACAGACAGATTATTTGGGACAATGTGGTAGCTTCCTTCCTCCAGTTGCAGTTTCCTTAAATAAACGGAGAAGCATGCTACCTACCTGGAAGCATAACTGAGGATTAAGAATGAAAACACACAGAAAATATTTAAAGACAGTCTTAATACGTAGTGTGTTCTTAAAATGTTAATTTCCACTTCCTAACTGATAGATATTCCTTTATAGGACTCCAGGGCTCTTTACATCATTAATTTATTTGGGAGATTAAGACTCACCTCAGTCAGTTTGTAACACAGTGGTGAAGGGATCTGAATACCACAGGACCAATCATGTTTTAAATCCTGGCCCTGATGGCTTGAAAAGTGCACCAGGCAAGTGGTGACAGGAAGTAGAAATGGAGTTTGGAAAAGGACTGCAGTATGACCACGCCCCTTTGGGGTTTGCTCGCTCGCTCTCTCTCTCTCATTCTCTTTCTCTCTCTCCCTCTTTCTCTCTCTCTCTGGCTTATGCCCTTTCTTCTTGGCAATTAAAACAAAACAAAATAAAGACAGTGGCTGATTCACCGTAAGATTATTTTAGAAAGACACCACAGGTTTTTATCTCAATTGTACTAGCATGAGATCTTGAACAGAAAGAATGTTAAATCTTAAAGAAACATTATATGTTATCTAGTGCAACTCTCCCTCCAATATATAGAAAGATATCTCAAAAAGTTACTTATCTGTTGTTACACAATCAATAGGAGGTGAAGGTAAGACTTGAATTTAACCTTTTACGTTCAAGTGCAAAGCTGCACATTGACTAGTTAAATGAATTAGATCAGTTTCTTTACTATTTAAAAACAGGAAAAGAGGGACCAGCAAATGGTATAATGGTTATGTAGCTGGACTCCCATGTAGTTGATTGTGGTTCGAGTCCTGGACCTGGAAACTTGACACTCACTCTGAGCGGGACCAGTAGTTGGCATAATAGCTATGTCGCTGTATTCCCATGTAGTCAACCACAGTTCGAGTCTCAGACCCTGTGGCTTAAACTCACACCGGGTGCGTATGCATGCATGTCCAAGATCCCAAGAGGAGAATGGAGGAGAAGGGATTGCGGCGTGGCCATCCTCCTGGGGGGTGATTTGTCTTTCTGTCTCTCTCTCTCTTTCTGGCAAGCGCACATGCCCTATAGCAAAAATCTCTCCAAAAAAAAAAAATAGAAAAAGAAAAGAAAGAAAGAAGGAAGGAAGGAAGGAAGGAAGGAAGGAAGGAAAGAAAGAAAGAAAGAAAGAAAGAAAGAAAGAAAGAAAGAAAGAAAGAAAGAAAGAAAGAAAGAAACTCACTCTGAGTGTGCACGTGTGCATGAATGCCCATAATCTCCAGGGGAGAATGGAGGAGAAGGGATTTTTGGCATGGCCATCTCCCTGGTTGGGGGGTGGGATTTTTCTGTTTCTGCCTCTGTCTCTGTCTCTCTAGTGAGCATATGTACTCTATAGCAAAAATCTCTGAAAGAAAGAAAGCATGAACCTGGGCATACGTTTTCCTAGCTCCTACCCAGTAACAGGTATTGCGCTGGATGACTTGAAGAATAGTTTTACTCCTGCCTAAAAGTGTAATGCTATTGCTAAAGCATTTTATTTATTTATTTATTTATTTATTTATTTATTTTGGTTTACCCATTTATTTTAAGAGAGAGACACTCCCAACAAAGATGTGATTCCAGACTCTACCCCCCACCAGCCCTGGATCACCAGTACACATCATGCCTCACTCACTCAAGGAGGTCTTTGCACTTGAACTTGCAACCTTCTCATGTGAGTCTCCCAGAGCATTATGTTACAACCAGTGTACCACCACCCAGCCCTCAAGTGCTAAAATTATACTAGAAATGTACCATATTTGCTATAGGAATATTTTTTAAAAAACAATTATTTATTGAATTTTATTTGTTATTATCATTTTTTAATTTGGCTAGAGAGAGACACATAAAGACAAAGGGAAAGTGAGAAAGCAAGCTGCCAAGTCTGGGACCTGGTAACCCTGTGGGAGTCCCGCACCTTAACTACCATACCACCTGCCAGCCCCTCTATAGGAATCTTGAACTGTTTTTTTAAGTCCATCTAAATCACGCCATCAAAGTACTGAGGAAGACAATGTGACACCATGAAAAGAAAATACTGGAAATATTGGTATTTCACTTGACATCCTATCTGCATTCTGATATTAGTATATAAAATTGAATATTCCCTACAATTTTTTTTGTCTGTAAAGGTTTTTGCCTTAAAGTGTGTGCGCTTGCTAAAGAGAGAGACAGAGACAGTGAGAGGGAAAGTGAAAAATCATCCCCAGGGGGAATGGCCATGCTGCAATCTCTTTTTCTCCATTCTCCTCCCAGAATCTTGGGTGCACATGCACGTGCATCCAGTGTGAGTTTCAAGCCACCAGGTCTGGGATTCAAACCATGGTGGGCCAGTGATGTAACTGCTATGGCATTTGCTAGTCCCAGAATATCCCCTACAATGTTATAATCAGTATATATAATTGAATAATATTAATATTACAAATCTGGGTGCTAGCCTAGGAGTTTCTTGTGTGCCGAAGCAAGTCTTCATTCTAATCTCTGTATGCTCGTGCCTAGTCTGAGAATCATAGGTTGAATGAAATAATATTAAGGGAAATAGAACAACGACATGAAGCTGTACTAGTAAAAGCCTGACCTAGTGCACAAAGATGGCCATGGCCGCTGCCAGGTCCTCACAATAGGAGCTGAGAGAATTTCCCTCTGCACTTTGCTTTTACACTACACGGGAAGGGGAAGAATAAACTGCCCTTAGTTCTTGGTTCTCAGCCCAATCCACTGATGGCTGAACAGAGTAACTGTCATAGTATGTTGAGTTGTCGGAAAAGTCATGACACATGTTTGCATAGAAAAAATACCCTAAAACGTTTCTGACAATTCAATAAATTCCACATTTCCTTATGGAGGATCTGTCACTCGTCTTACCTTACCACTGTGGAAGAAATTTAGTCAGAAAAGCCGTGGCGAGTCTATGCTTTACTAACGTGCCCTTTTGTCCCCATGAATTGCTGTGCATTGGCCTCGGTTTCTTCTCTGAGCATCACGAGTGTCAATCAGGAAAAGGTACCGCGAGCTGAGGAAATGCTGCCCCGTAGAAAATGGAATGAGGCATTCATTAAAATGGTCACCGTGACAGATCATGCACGCTTTAACATTTCTTCACCACTTATTTTTGGAGTTAAAAAATGTAAATGTAAGAAAGCACCCACAGAATGAAAAAGAGGCAAGACGTGGTAAAACAACGCCGGGCACTAGCCTGGCTCGTTATTTCCACTTCCTGTAAGTACATTTAGAAAATATAGACACGTTGGTGTGCGTGGAAAGTCTCTGCGTTGCTGGGAAGAATGATCCATACCTTGTAAAGAAGGACCATGGGCTCTTCAGTGTTACCCTGGAGTATGAAGAAGACTCTACAGGGGTTCCTTAGTTCTAGGGTAAGGTCCCACAGCATGAGAACCACAGAAATCAGGGGTGGATAGTCCTTCCTCAGAGTGAGAGAAGTGCAGCGAGGGCAGTGCCGTGTGTCATAAGATGCCCAGCAGAACTCCTGGACTACACCCACGGGATACCATGGCACCCTCCAGGTTGCCAAGATCAAACGTCTCCAGACCTTGCCAAATATTCCCGAAGGAGTAAAATCACCTAGATTTCAAGAACCACTCATCTTAGGAGTTTACTATTTTTGATTTACGAGTTACTGTCGATAAGTACCCAGAGTTGGTCACATTCCTTTGGACTGAGAGATTTTTGTCTACTAGACAAATTATTCCTTTCTGGTAAGAAAAGATATACTCCAAAGTCATGATTTTATTGCCCTGTAGGACATTAATCAGCTTTTTCTCTAGCTTAGCAAAACCATTTCAACCAACTAAATCTTGCTCCCCAAAAACTCTTTGGACCCTTTACCATCCTGAGGGTTTTCATTAATGAGTTAAACTGCGACATAACCTCACTTGGTATTTATGTGAGAGGACTGTTTTGGGGGTTTTTAAAAACTATACTTCAGGGCCAGCAGATGGCATAGTTACATCACTAGACTTATGCATGGCCAACCATGGTTTGATATCCAGACCCGGTGGCTTGAAAATCACACCAGACACCTGTGCACATGTGCCCACGATCCCTGGGCAAGAATGGAGAAGGGACTGTAGAGTAGCTATCCCCAGGGATAGGGGTGATTTTTTCACTTTCCCTGTCACTGTCTCTTTCTCTCTCTTGTGAATACGTGTGCCCTTAGGCAAAAACCTATTAAGAAACAAACAAGTATAATTCAATAGCATTTTCCACCTCTATGAGAAAAATATGCCATTCTTTTCCCCTAATAAAACATTCCATAAGCTACAGAATTACTTTTGTGCTCCTGCTTGCCCCATGATAACAAAAGATTTTTTTTTACTTCATGAACAATAGGACTTGCATGTTGAAGATGGAGAGATAATCTTCCTAAATTCTACTTAATTAACATTTAAAAATACAGTTAATTATACAATTACTTTCTCTTGTAAGGACAATAACAACTGTAATTCAAGCAGGCTTTGTTTCAATGAAGAAAATAAATCAGAAAACTTACACAGTTGTTACACAATTTTTAAATAACCACCACCCTCTAACCCTCACCACCAACACAGACATACAAATTCATGCAGACACACATGTGTGCAGATGCAGAACTAAGAGTCCTTGGTTAATTTCTTCCTTAGGTAGACACAGAACAGCTGTAGACAGGGTCAGTAAGAGGCATGGGGTTCAACAACTGTAACTTGTAAATCCACAATTTAAAAACCAGAGGTGTGAGACAGAATTGCCTTTATAGTATATGGAATCACTGCATCGAACAATTATCCATTGGACACTAATCTCCTGTATAAGGAGACAGACCTCTGGCCTAGGCGGCTGGGAATCTATACCTAGAATTTATAGTTTAGTTTTTATTTTTTAGGTGTTTATTTACTTGTTACCCTTCACTTACGATAAATTATTCTTACTTTCCATTTCTCCTGTAATAAATTTAAATTTAAAGTGAAAGAAAAATTTCTAGGTGGTAGAAGAATATGACCAAAATCAAATGTGTTGAGTGAATAACTAAAAACTGAAGTTGAGGGAACAGTCCACTAGATGAAACTGATATTCGAAATAGAATTTGGTTTATAATTGCCTCACCCCAAGCTATCTTTTTAATGACCTGTTAAGGAAAAAAATCCTCCAAGAGGCAGTATTAAAGACAAACTAGAGGGGAAGAAACCAAGAGATGGAGGGTCAGGACACCTTCATTCAAACGCTGAACATGTCATTAGCTAGTTGTGAAACCTTGAATGGATAAGCCTGCTGTGCTACAATTTCGTCATTTCTAAAAGTCAGAATAAATTATTTCTAGCATCGTTTCCACTTAAAGTACAGGAATTGGCTACTGTGATCTGCACTGATCTCTCCTCTTTTACACTCCTGTCGAGTTTGGTACCGAGTTATTTTTCATCACTTCATGCCTACTAGTTTTGTCTTTCCCACAAGACTGTAAGATAATTGAAGAGAAGGAGCACCTGATTTTTTTTTTTTTAACTTAAAAAGTAGTTGATTCGATGCTGGACAAATAGTAACACTCACAAACTGTGTGGTCATTACTTGATAATTGGCCAGCTTTTAGCAGAGATCTGATGAGTGTTTTATTATTATTATTAAAAATAGTCATTCATATACAAATAGTTTAAAACTTGGAACTTTATTGTAGTGGCTCTCTATTTTGGGAAGAGCTTGTCACATAAGGATGCTGAAGTCTGAACGCTGGTGTACCCCAAATTCATATGTTGAAACCCTGGTCCTGGTAACCATGGTGTTAGGATGCGGGCTTTCGGGAAGTGATCAGGTCACAAGGGCAGAGGCCTCCTGAATGGAGTCAGTGCTTTTGTAAGAGAGGCCTGAAGGAGCTGTTTGTCCTTCCACCATTGCGTAATAACAAGGTGCTATTTATGGACCAGGAAACAGGCTTTCATCTAACAACAAGTGTGTCGGTGCCTTGATCATGGAGTTCCCGTCCTCCGAATCGGTGAGAAATACATTTCTGTTATTTATACACTATCCAGTTTATGATATTTTGTCTGACTTTGTAACAGCTCAAATAGACAAGCTGAAGGATGTGGCAATGAATTAAAACCACTCTAAAGAAAATAAATGTAAGCTACTGACTAAGCCATAGCAAATTAATAAGAACTGAGAAGGATGACTTTGGTGAATATTTAATCTTGAAAAAATAATCTGAATGACTGAAGTATTCTAGCACTGTAATGGCCAGTTTAGTAGCCACTGACCACGAGTACCTATATCAATTTAGAAGCTTAGTTCTTCAACTGCACAAGTCCTATTTCAAGGGAGTGTTCTGTGGTTCATAACTACCAAATTAGACATCACAAACTATAGGCCATTTCTATCATCGCAGAAAGTCTGTTAGAGAGGCCTTTTCTAGAATGTTCATGAGAATCTCTGTAATTGAGATAACCGTTCAAAGGAAACTGTGTTTTTCCAACATATTTCCCAATGAAAGAAGGTCTGGGCAAAGAATTTGCTTTAACTGTCAGAGCATCCCTCCCTGCCATGGGGATCCATTAACTTTGCATTTATAAAATTAAACTACTATAAGGAACAAACAAAGGATACTTTTAGAAAGAGAAAATGTATTATACAAGCCAGCCACTGGCATGGTGGTTAAGGCAGCTGGATGCCAGCTGGCCCAATGCACTGTTCAAGTCCCAGACCTGGTAACATGAAAAACATGCCAGGCATGTGTGCACACATGCCCCAAATCCCAAAACAAGAAATGGATAAGAGACTGTGCTTTAGTCATTCCCCACAAGGGGTGTTTTCTCACTTTCTCTCTCTCTCTCTTCTTTCTCTGGCAAATGCACATGCCCTTTAGAAATAATAATAATAATAATAATAAGGCAAAGAAAATGACCACCAGATGGTGCTGTGATTTAATCACTGGACTCCTATCTAATAGACTGAGGTTCAAGTTCTGAATCTGGTGGCTTAAAACTCATGATAAGTGTGTGTGTGTGCACATGACTAAAATCCCAACATGAGAATGGAACATGGATTGTGGCGTGGCCATCTCCCCAGGGGGTGATTTCTCACTTTCTGTCTGTCTCTCTTGTGAGTACATGCACCCTACAGCAAAAATCTCTTCTTAAAAAAAAAAAAGACAAAGAAACTGTATTACAAATATGAAAGTCAATTAAGGAATTATAAAATACATCTTCATTGGAAATGATTTTCCTATTTTTCTAAGTGAGCCTACCAGACTACATGGCTAGGAGGTATGTAATACATACTTGGCAGGACCTCCCTTTCTAGCTCAATTTTCTATGCCAAGGATAAAGGCCTTTAGAAATCTTTGGTTGAGAAAATAAAAGCAATTGTGAAACGATTTTCCTCTGGCCTAAGGGATAACAATATGCATCAACACCAATACGCTCTGCTTCTCCCAATCCCAGTAAAATTAAGAGTGTAAAACAATCAAATGAACAAAAAATTAACAAAAGTCAGCTCAATAAACAGAGCCTACAAATGGATTATTAGCAAAGATACAATGCATGCACATGACTAAAATCCCAACATGAGAATGGAACATGGATTGTGGCGTGGCCATCTCCCCAGGGGGTGATTTCTCACTTTCTGTCTGTCTCTCTTGTGAGTACATGCACCCTACAGCAAAAATCTCTTCTTAAAAAAAAAAAAAGACAAAGAAACTGTATTACAAATATGAAAGTCAATTAAGGAATTATAAAATACATCTTCATTGGAAATGATTTTCCTATTTTTCTAAGTGAGCCTACCAGACTACATGGCTAGGAGGTATGTAATACATACTTGGCAGGACCTCCCTTTCTAGCTCAATTTTCTATGCCAAGGATAAAGGCCTTTAGAAATCTTTGGTTGAGAAAATAAAAGCAATTGTGAAACGATTTTCCTCTGGCCTAAGGGATAACAATATGCATCAACACCAATACGCTCTGCTTCTCCCAATCCCAGTAAAATTAAGAGTGTAAAACAATCAAATGAACAAAAAATTAACAAAAGTCAGCTCAATAAACAGAGCCTACAAATGGATTATTAGCAAAGATACAATGCATGCTTAAGTGTGTAACAATATACATTGTATTTACCTCAGTTTCTTTATTCCTTCTCATTTTACCAGATGGGTTATTTGAAATAACTCCAATGTCCTACATAGAAAAGTTGAATTCTGGCGGATTGCTAACTAGACATTTTTGGCTTTAATGGTAAGCATCTGTGGTTGGAAGAAGAGTTTCCCCAGCAAAGTCCACACCCTGCTCCTTGCATCTCTGTCCATCTCTGTGAGCCACCATGAACCTGACCCAGGACCAGTGCAAATTGACCACAATAGCTGGTGGAGGTAGCAGGAGCGATGGTGTGTCATTAAGAAAAAAGAAGGTTCAGATTTATACCATGTTTTAAAATCATTCACAGAGGCATCAAATTATTCCCTGGCAATATTCAAGTCATTAAAAAAAATTTCTAAAAGTGCCTATTGGATGAGACATGAATCTCAGTTTCTTAATTGTTTCTTTCCGTAACGTAACAAGTTTGCCCTGGTGTTTCGTTCTCCAAAGGCCTACCTAAATGGTATTCCCTCATGATCGTCGGCATTCTCACAGCCTCTGAAACCAAGTATGGGTCGCCTTCCTGTTCTGCACCAGGTCTCACCCACGCTTGATTTCATGGGCCAGGAGAGCACATCTGGTTGGTCTCACAGAGGTCTGAAGTCGGGAGAGGCAGCAGAAGAAGGTAAGAGAACAAAACAAGAGAAGATACAGTAATATCCACAAACAAATAACAGTTTATACAAGCGCTAGTAAATCTGGCTCAAAGGAAGACATTTCTGGTGCAATTTTCCATTCAGATTATCTGTACTGTCTCCAGGATAATTTGTAGTGACAGGTAAGCATTCAACCAATCCTTTGGAATTTATTTTGTATATACTTCTTTACTGCCTATTTTCTATCATTTGCAAAATTCAACTATACAGTCACATCCAATGTACTTTATACCAATTGTTCTGGACTTAAATGTCTAACTTTCTCCATCGTGAAATTATATTTATAAAACATGCATTTACATAGAGTCTTTCTAATGTTTGTGTACATTTTTATGAGCTACCAAAAGAAAAAGATATAAAAACACAATATGAGCTATATTGCCAATACATAAATCCACCAAATTCCTTCGTGATACCTACATTAACTTCATCTCACGAATTCGGTTTTAGAAAGGTAGAGCTTTCAAAAGAAATAATAATAAAAAAATCACTACGTAACAAATTCTAAAGACTTAAGTAATTTCCCTTAATTTAGGATGTTATAAGTATACATCACAATCTTATAATATTACAAGAAGTTCAGACATAACGGACAAAAACCACATTGACTAGACACTTGTAAATTGCAACTGTGGTACACAGAAAGCTACTAAGTAAAAATAAAGTCATAGTGAGGGCAGAGAAGAACTGAAAGATTCCTGAGAAATAAGCCATTCTCTGTCATTTAGAGAAGGCAGAGCAGGAATTGCTGGCTTTCATGTTAACTCTTTGGAAATGTGACAGTAGAGGTTGACGAGGCCGGTGGCCTTTGTTGGCCCAACATGCCCAGTTCTAGGTCTGCATGTGCCCTCCGAGAACAGCAAGCTCGGGACCTTCCACAGCTGAGCCTGACAGTGGCACACGCCACACCAGCTTGCTCCATTCTCTTCCTGCTCTGTCCTGTTCCATTTCTACCTGAGTCTCACTCCGCTGCGTCTCAGTGCCATTCTCCCTTGTACTGACATGCAGTTAGTGTGTGCCTTTTGTACCCTAGCTTTTATCTTTACCGTTCTCTAAAGACTTGGTTGTGCACTATCCTCTTTGGCCTTTTATTTTTCTGGCTTCCCAAAATGAAAAGACTCATCTTGTGTAGGTTTCCCCACTCCTCTACACCTAGTATCAATACCACTCTTCTCCCCTCTCTCTCCTGGGCTTGGACCTCGAGGTAGACACTTTGCCTTTTAAGTATGCCAGCCAAGAGAAAGAGCACCATTGTTAATAATTTGTAGTTTTTTTATGAGGTCATAGGACTTCCAAAAGCACTATTCTTTAATTCCCAGCTAGAATTTTATCAACACTAACTTCTTTTTAGACACTTTCATGTTAAGGTAGCATTTACCCACATGGTATAAGCTACACAAGATGGGTCCTCTACGGTGGATGGGGGAGATCATTAATACATGATGTGTGGTGGAGGAGTAGAACTCGTGATACGAATAAATGGAAAAGAAATTTCTTTTTTTTTTTTGAGGGGAGATTTTTTTTTTATATAGGGCTGGAGACACACAGAGAGAGACAGAAAGCGAGAAATCACCCCCTCCTGAGGGTAGGGGGCAATGGCCATGCTATAGTCCCTTCTCCTATGTTCTCTCGAGATTCTAGGCATGCATGCTCACGGCCTGGCGTGAATTTTAAGCTCCCAGGTCTGGGATTTGAACCATGGTCGACGTCATGGGAGCCTAGCAATGTAACCATTACATCATCAGCTTGTCCCAGGAAAAGAACTTTCTAAGTGGACAATTAACATTAGGGGCTCCAAAGAAGAACTAAAGAGCATAGAAAGGCAAGAAATAGGAGAGCTCCAGGAGCTCATTATGACTAGAGACCAAGAGGTGGGACCTGGTGAGAGACGCAGAAAATTCATGAAAGACGGGCCTTGCAGGGGCCACACTATCAAACTCCATGGACGCAGTGCCAGGGAACTAGGATGTTTTCCCACTCGGCAGTGAGATACTGGAGGCCAATTACTCTTGCAATTTTCAGTTGCAAAATATAGAGGGCATAAAACTAAACTCATGAAGATAAGTGGGGCTACTGAGGATCAGTAGAACTTGGAGACTGAATGTTGGGATGGAGGGGGAATGTACAAAGACACCGGGGTTTTCAGCTTGCTGAAACATGGAAGAAGTGATACAATTTATTCTGCAAAAAGAAAGAGATTTAGAGAAATGAGAAAATGAACCCAACTTTAAACATAGTAAGTACAATAGATTTGGGGACAGTAGATTTTAAGACCAAAAATGGAGTCAACACATCTCATGGACTGCATGTCAAGACAGTCCAGTGGCTGGAGAATAGAAACCAAGTACCTCGAACCAAAAAAGAAAGTAAGGAGCAAATGTCAGGAGAGAGAATATGTCAACTTTTACAGAGACCATAGGACGTCATATTATCATACTAGAAATGGGTTAAATTTAAAATGTGTTTTGCACTTTTTTCTTTATTCATGATAAGAATGTATGCGCGTGTATAGGAGAAGGAAAGAAGCAAAAAAAGAGAAAGAGAGATCGTCTGGTTGAGCCATGATCCTCCTCCAGTCCCCCAGCTAGTGAGGTCTGGATACTCATATGTGCCCACCAGGTTTCAGACTGACAGGGTAAGGGATTCAAACCATGGCTATCATATGACACTCGACTTCTCTTGAGCAGTACATTACCACTGAGCTACAGAACTGGCCCCATTATTTTTGGTATTGTTTTATCAAATCTGTTTTTAGGTAGTTCTCATTAACATAGATGATACTTACCTTTTTTGTTAGTTTGGAAGTAAAGTACAGTCACAGTATCGCCAAGAGTGTAATTATTTTTAATTGTATGCACACGGGTTTGTAAGTAAAATAAATACTGCAATATAGTACTTACATTGATTTCCATGTAGTACAATTACTTTAAAGACCTCTAGTAAACATTTACTTTTCACTAAGATTTCATGTAAAAATTACTTTACCCATATTCACTCAAAAATATTCCTCCTTGAAATCAGTTAGGAAGCTGAAATAAATTCATAAAGCTCTTTTATGCACACACATTACAGAAAAAAAGAGATCAGTTCTTCCTTGTTTTTTTTTTATTCACCATCTTTAGGATATAGCACTTTGTCTAATAATCAGAATTAGAATTTGGTATAATTCATGATACATCTAACAACTGAGCAGCTATCTTCATTTGCTTCATTTGCCATTCTCCCGTCTTGATCCCCAGTCTACACTGCTCAGTTTAGATGGGGATCACCACCGCCAGGGTCCACACGGTGCTTTGGACTCCCAACGTTATTTCCAAGAAAGCTTGATACAACCCTTTTTAAGAGCAGGTGGCCACTATTCAGAAAAACAGAGCTTTACTATAATCTCCATCCATATAAAAGACACCGCGGGGAGCTGTCAGTATGTGAAAGGTGATCGGTCACACATAATCTTTATTAAACACAGCACACACCTCACCTCAAAGGACTGTGAATCCTTAAACAAAAAAAGGCCCAGTTGTTGCAGATTACTTTCGACTTAGCCTCAAGATCAAAGGGGTCATTTTATTTAATTTTATTTTTTTTTTAATCCTCAGCTTTTACATAGAGTGTTTTTCTTAAATGGAATTTTTCATCTCAAGGCTGAGTTTTCTATTCTAAAGGCCCAGGTTGAAGCAAACACTCTCAACGTGGAGAGATGGTTTCCTTGAAACTTTTAAAAAATCTTTTGGATTTTTTCTGGAATAAGTCAACTTTTAGAACTGTAACTCCAAAGATTTCATGTCATCTTAACTCTCTGGAAGCCTGAGTGTGTTTTTTACTCCACCAGTAATTACTTTTTTAAAGAGAAAACAAAACAAAACAAAACGAAAAACAAAGAAATATCACCTACTCGATGGTTTCACCCAATCTGAGGTATTAATCTTCAGGTGCCGTATCCAATTAGTCTCCCTACCCACAATTAAGTCTTGATTTGGAATGACGGTATTGAGCTATCAAGACACTATTTTTAATCAGACACTTTCAAGGGTCAATAAATGAAAAGTTCCATTATTTTATTAAGAGTTCCATTATTTTTGTGAGTAGCTCTGCTACAAACACTCTGTTCTTTGCGGAAAATGTGAGACAGGAGCTTTAACCACAACAACCAAAACCGCAGTGGCACCAACACATAGGTGCATTCCTGTCCATCCAGGCTTAATCTAGAGCCTTGGAAATTCTCCAGCTATGGTTACTAACAGATCTCCTCTGTATAAAACTGCGCAACTGGACAAATGTTTACAAGACAATCAGATGAGTTTTCCCATTTCCTGGGAGTAGTATGTTTAAGAATGATTACCAGAGGTAGCCTAGCCTCTTGCTCCTTTAAAAGGCCTCATTAACTTCAAACAATACACTTTCAACTCCACCTATATGTTAACAATCGCTCCTTTGGGGAAAGAAAGTACAAGTTGCACATTTCTAGCTATGAATATTGTTTCTTTCTTTATGATAGAGTCTCATTATGTCGTATTCCTTCTGTATTGGCCTCCTGAGTAGCTGAGAGTACATACTTGCAACACTGTGCCCAGATTTTAGACTGAGACACTAATCAGACCTGAGTCTCCCTGTGGTAGTTAAGATGCTGGACTCCCACATGGCTGACTACAGTTCGAGTCCTTGACCTGGTGGTTTGAAAATCACACACACATTGTGTGTGCCCAGTAGACTTAGGAGGAGAAGGGATTATGGTGTGGCCATTCCCCCTGGTGAGTGATTTCTCACTTCCCCTCTCTCTCTCTCTCTGTCTTTCTCTAGTGAGTGCATGTGCTCTATGACAAAAACCACCACCCCCACAACCTGGGCTTTCCACGTGGCTTCAGCCTACCAAGTATCAGCATCAACCAGTTGGTGTTTCCATACAAGTGTCGGATTTTGTTCTTTTAAACACTGAATATAAAAATGTATTTATGTATAAAAATTCTTCTACCATTATTTTATACTTAGCCTTCTCACTATCAGAGTTTTATTTGCTTATGCTGGTTCAAAATAATGTGTTCTCACTGAGGCTATTTGACTCTTTACAAATACATGTAAAAATCATAGGACTTCCAAAAGCACTATTCTTTAATTCCCAGCTAGAATTTTATCAACACTAACTTCTTTTTAGACACTTTCATGTTAAGGTAGCATTTACCCACATGGTATAAGCTACACAAGATGGGTCCTCTACGGTGGATGGGGGAGATCATTAATACATGATGTGTGGTGGAGGAGTAGAACTCGTGATACGAATAAATGGAAAAGAAATTTCTTTTTTTTTTTTGAGGGGAGATTTTTTTTTTATATAGGGCTGGAGACACACAGAGAGAGACAGAAAGCGAGAAATCACCCCCTCCTGAGGGTAGGGGGCAATGGCCATGCTATAGTCCCTTCTCCTATGTTCTCTCGAGATTCTAGGCATGCATGCTCACGGCCTGGCGTGAATTTTAAGCTCCCAGGTCTGGGATTTGAACCATGGTCGACGTCATGGGAGCCTAGCAATGTAACCATTACATCATCAGCTTGTCCCAGGAAAAGAACTTTCTAAGTGGACAATTAACATTAGGGGCTCCAAAGAAGAACTAAAGAGCATAGAAAGGCAAGAAATAGGAGAGCTCCAGGAGCTCATTATGACTAGAGACCAAGAGGTGGGACCTGGTGAGAGACGTAGAAAATTCATGAAAGACGGGCCTTGCAGGGGCCACACTATCAAACTCCATGGACGCAGTGCCAGGGAACTAGGATGTTTTCCCACTCGGCAGTGAGATACTGGAGGCCAATTACTCTTGCAATTTTCAGTTGCAAAATATAGAGGGCATAAAACTAAACTCATGAAGATAAGTGGGGCTACTGAGGATCAGTAGAACTTGGAGACTGAATGTTGGGATGGAGGGGGAATGTACAAAGACACCGGGGTTTTCAGCTTGCTGAAACATGGAAGAAGTGATACAATTTATTCTGCAAAAAGAAAGAGATTTAGAGAAATGAGAAAATGAACCCAACTTTAAACATAGTAAGTACAATAGATTTGGGGACAGTAGATTTTAAGACCAAAAATGGAGTCAACACATCTCATGGACTGCATGTCAAGACAGTCCAGTGGCTGCAGAATAGAAACCAAGTACCTCGAACCAAAAAAGAAAGTAAGGAGCAAATGTCAGGAGAGAGAATATGTCAACTTTTACAGAGACCATAGGACGTCATATTATCATACTAGAAATGGGTTAAATTTAAAATGTGTTTTGCACTTTTTTCTTTATTCATGATAAGAATGTATGCGCGTGTATAGGAGAAGGAAAGAAGCAAAAAAAGAGAAAGAGAGATCGTCTGGTTGAGCCATGATCCTCCTCCAGTCCCCCAGCTAGTGAGGTCTGGATACTCATAAGTGCCCACCAGGTTTCAGACTGACAGGGTAAGGGATTCAAACCATGGCTATCATATGACACTCGACTTCTCTTGAGCAGTACATTACCACTGAGCTACAGAACTGGCCCCATTATTTTTGGTATTGTTTTATCAAATCTGTTTTTAGGTAGTTCTCATTAACATAGATGATACTTACCTTTTTTGTTAGTTTGGAAGTAAAGTACAGTCACAGTATCGCCAAGAGTGTAATTATTTTTAATTGTATGCACACGGGTTTGTAAGTAAAATAAATACTGCAATATAGTACTTATATTGATTTCCATGTAGTACAATTACTTTAAAGACCTCTAGTAAACATTTACTTTTCACTAAGATTTCATGTAAAAATTACTTTACCCATATTCACTCAAAAATATTCCTCCTTGAAATCAGTTAGGAAGCTGAAATAAATTCATAAAGCTCTTTTATGCACACACATTACAGAAAAAAAGAGATCAGTTCTTCCTTGTTTTTTTTTTATTCACCATCTTTAGGATATAGCACTTTGTCTAATAATCAGAATTAGAATTTGGTATAATTCATGATACATCTAACAACTGAGCAGCTATCTTCATTTGCTTCATTTGCCATTCTCCCGTCTTGATCCCCAGTCTACACTGCTCAGTTTAGATGGGGATCACCACCGCCAGGGTCCACACGGTGCTTTGGACTCCCAACGTTATTTCCAAGAAAGCTTGATACAACCCTTTTTAAGAGCAGGTGGCCACTATTCAGAAAAACAGAGCTTTACTATAATCTCCATCCATATAAAAGACACCGCGGGGAGCTGTCAGTATGTGAAAGGTGATCGGTCACACATAATCTTTATTAAACACAGCACACACCTCACCTCAAAGGACTGTGAATCCTTAAACAAAAAAAGGCCCAGTTGTTGCAGATTACTTTCGACTTAGCCTCAAGATCAAAGGGGTCATTTTATTTAATTTTATTTTTTTTTTAATCCTCAGCTTTTACATAGAGTGTTTTTCTTAAATGGAATTTTTCATCTCAAGGCTGAGTTTTCTATTCTAAAGGCCCAGGTTGAAGCAAACACTCTCAACGTGGAGAGATGGTTTCCTTGAAACTTTTAAAAAATCTTTTGGATTTTTTCTGGAATAAGTCAACTTTTAGAACTGTAACTCCAAAGATTTCATGTCATCTTAACTCTCTGGAAGCCTGAGTGTGTTTTTTACTCCACCAGTAATTACTTTTTTAAAGAGAAAACAAAACAAAACAAAACGAAAAACAAAGAAATACCACCTACTCGATGGTTTCACCCAATCTGAGGTATTAATCTTCAGGTGCCGTATCCAATTAGTCTCCCTACCCACAATTAAGTCTTGATTTGGAATGACGGTATTGAGCTATCAAGACACTATTTTTAATCAGACACTTTCAAGGGTCAATAAATGAAAAGTTCCATTATTTTATTAAGTGTTCCATTATTTTTGTGAGTAGCTCTGCTACAAACACTCTGTTCTTTGCGGAAAATGTGAGACAGGAGCTTTAACCACAACAACCAAAACCGCAGTGGCACCAACACATAGGTGCATTCCTGTCCATCCAGGCTTAATCTAGAGCCTTGGAAATTCTCCAGCTATGGTTACTAACAGATCTCCTCTGTATAAAACTGCGCAACTGGACAAATGTTTACAAGACAATCAGATGAGTTTTCCCATTTCCTGGGAGTAGTATGTTTAAGAATGATTACCAGAGGTAGCCTAGCCTCTTGCTCCTTTAAAAGGCCTCATTAACTTCAAACAATACACTTTCAACTCCACCTATATGTTAACAATCGCTCCTTTGGGGAAAGAAAGTACAAGTTGCACATTTCTAGCTATGAATATTGTTTCTTTCTTTATGATAGAGTCTCATTATGTCGTATTCCTTCTGTATTGGCCTCCTGAGTAGCTGAGAGTACATACTTGCAACACTGTGCCCAGATTTTAGACTGAGACACTAATCAGACCTGAGTCTCCCTGTGGTAGTTAAGATGCTGGACTCCCACATGGCTGACTACAGTTCGAGTCCTTGACCTGGTGGTTTGAAAATCACACACACATTGTGTGTGCCCAGTAGACTTAGGAGGAGAAGGGATTATGGTGTGGCCATTCCCCCTGGTGAGTGATTTCTCACTTCCCCTCTCTCTCTCTCTCTGTCTTTCTCTAGTGAGTGCATGTGCTCTATGACAAAAACCACCACCCCCACAACCTGGGCTTTCCACGTGGCTTCAGCCTACCAAGTATCAGCATCAACCAGTTGGTGTTTCCATACAAGTGTCGGATTTTGTTCTTTTAAACACTGAATATAAAAATGTATTTATGTATAAAAATTCTTCTACCATTATTTTATACTTAGCCTTCTCACTATCAGAGTTTTATTTGCTTATGCTGGTTCAAAATAATGTGTTCTCACTGAGGCTATTTGACTCTTTACAAATACATGTAAAAATTAGAAACACCATCAGAAAATTAGGACATTTCCCCCTATCCAATCAAATAGGAAGGTTAATCATTTTTCTATCTTGAGACACTGCCATTTCTTCAGCTGGAGGACCCTGTCCAACCCCAACCTTTTAATACTATATCCACAAACATTATTTCAAACCAATTCCTCCACATCTCTAAACCTCAAAGCGTTGATGGTCAATCGTGGGGACACATTGCAATCTCCTGGGAAGCTTCTGAAAAATAATCAGAAATTGTGTTGTGATTGGGCTGGAATTGGACATGGGCATCACCATCTTTCTAAGCTCCCCAGGTGGTCTAAGGTCCTCCCCGAAAGCCATCTCCGAGCCTCCCATCATCCATTGGCACTGCCTGTTTCACCAGACTTCTTCATTACTTCTTCATCACACACATAGAACCAGACACCAAATCACTCTGGGTTTCAATATGTATCTGTTTAATGATATGAACAACCTGACAGCCCTTTCTATAGTCAAATAGGAGAGTATTTTATATTTTCCTTTCTTTTGTTCTTTTTGGTAGTGGTGGAGGTGTGTGTACTGTTTTTCAGACAGAGTCTCACCGTGTTGTCATCCTCATGCCTCAGGAGCCTAATAACTGGGATTACAGGTTACCTGCTAATGTGCTCCAATTTTTAGGGCAGACTGGTAATTAGTATTTTATGTTTTCTTTATTCAAATAATACATCTAAAAGAAATATATATACCTTCAAAGATTTAATTTGCTTTCCCAACCAAATCTCCTCAATCTTTCTCCCATGCCTGTTATTTCCTATCACTAGTCAGCATTGATTGAAACAAACAATAAGAACAAACAGAGAGACCTACCTTCTCTAGGTAAAGATGAACAAGTTAAAAAAAAATGGCACTGGTGTGCACGAGGGAGTAGTTTTTAAGAATGTGTGCTGGACAGTCATACTAGTGCCCCTCACAAACCACACTACCTTACATTCGTATGTTTTGTAACTTGACTTCACCTCTCTGCCTATTGATAAGGAGACTCAATTCCTCCAGCCACCAAAAATGAGCTTGCCTTGTGATTTGCTTTCACCAAGAGAATGTCGTGGAAGTACCACAGTGTGACTTCTCAAGGCTAACCCTCAAGAGACCACAGCTTCTGTTTCTGCCCTCTTAGAAGGCTTTCATTATCACTGAAAGAAACTGAGGTAAGCCTTTAGAAAATGAGATGTAGTGTAGAGGACCAGGACACCAAAACCAACAGCCAGCATCAACCATCAGGCACGTAGGTGAGTTCACTTAGGACCACCTAGCCCCAGTGTGTTGCCAAGTGATTACAAGTGACTACTCACCTACCTGAGTGAACCCAGGAAGGATCATCAACAGGACCAGCAAAAGAACCCACCAGTGGGGGACCAGCAGTTAGCATAATGGCTATGTCACTGGACTCCCATGTAGTCGACCACGGTTCGCATCCCAGACCCGGTGGCTTAAAACTCACACTGGGTGAGTGTGCGTGCATGCCCAAGATCCCGAGAGGAGAATGGAGGAGAAGGGATTGCGGCATGGCCACCCCCACCCCTCCGGGGGGGGGGTGATTTCTCGCTTTCTGTCTGTCTGTCTGGCGAGCGCACATGCCCTATAGAACCCACCAGCTAAGGGCAGCCCAACTGCAAAGGCACGAGCAAATATGTTGGTTGTTTTCAGCTAGTAAGTACTGGGGAGGCTTGCTATGCATCCAGAGATAACTGACAGAAGTTTATGTCACAGTCTCGTATTAATAATCACGGCGCTTTCTTTGGCATATGAATGTTATATGCAGTTTATAAGTAGCACATTTTTGAATCTCAGCTAATAACGCGTTTTACAGTTCAACCTTTCCCCATCGAATGTCATAAAAGTCATACATTTGCTGCTTATTTTATTCCATGATTACTGGTAGGAAAGAAAAAATAAATGCTATGGACATCTCTTAAAAAGTCAGGAAATAGATTAGCCTGAAGTTCCTCAATAATTACGATATTTTATAATTTAGTTCATTTCCCTCTAGAGAACAAGGTACGAAAAAGAAAATTCCAGGAGGGATTAAAACAAAATTGTTCTGTTGCTTAACCTAAGGATATTTCCAAGCTTGGCTACCTCTGATAACTTTTGCAAACCATTTCACTAAATATTCCACCTACTGGAAAACCTCCTTAGAAAACTTTCTAGGGAATAATGGCAGGCTGAACAGCCTACAAATATTCCATGGGAATCTTCCTTCAGCCTGGATTGAGATTATTTCTTTAGCCCTGAGGCTGAAGGGTAATATGGCTTCGTAGTAATGTTCCCATTTTGCTTCATTTTGTAGTAATTTGAGGGTAACTAGCTATATTACCTTCCATTGCCGCAATAAGAAATTATATTTAAATAACACAAATTTATCTCTATAGTCTGGAAGCCAGAAGTCTGAAATCAGTTTCAGTGAGCTAAAGGTTCTGGAAGGATCACACTCCCTCTGGAAGCCCAGAGTGAATGCTCTTCCTTGACTGTTCCTGCTTTCCAAGTGCATTCCTTGCATTTCTACGTTCATGACCCCTTCCTCCATCTTTTTTTTTATGTTTTAGAGAGATGTTTGCTATAGGATGCATGTGCTCATCAGAGAGACAAAGAGAAGCAAAAAGAGAAAATAAGAAATCATCCTCCAGAGGGGATGACCACACTGCAGTCCCTTCTCCTCTATTCTCCTCTCGAGATTTTGGGCATGCATGTACACGTGCCTGGTGTGTTTCAAACTACTGGATCTGGGACTCGAACTGTGATCACTTACATGGGAGTTCAGCAGCATAACCACTATGCCATCAGCTAGCCCCCCCACCCCCTCCTCTATCATTAAGCCAGCAGTACGGTATCTTCAAATCCATCATCACATCAACTGACCCTCATCTGTAGTCTTGTCTCTCTCTGCAAACCCCATATAAAGATGTCTCTGATAACATCAGAGGGCTCATCTGACTAATCAAGGCTCCTCCTCCCCTCTCTACATTCCTAATATAACAATACCATTTCAAAGTCCCTTTTGCTATATGGAGTAATCTATTCACTGGGTCAGGGGGTTAGGATGTGAATGTAAGGAGACATGATTTAGCTTACTACACTGCTTGTGGTTCTTTTTGTGTTGAATAGTTCGATTGGGGAAAAACATGAAAACTCTTAGCTTACCCATCCTATTCAGTATATACTTAACTTTCTGCTTAAACTCAGCAACAAGTACAACATCAATTTAGCTTAGCTTAAACCCAAACTGTCTGGTTAAAAAGAATAGCGAAACTGGTCATTAAGGTGGAGCTGTTCCTATTTCCAGGAGTTTACTCTGTTTAAGAAAATAAACATCATCATTCGATTGCCAAGTTCAATAAAATCTTCATCTGGAATGGTTTTGCTTCAGGGAATGCTGGGTAAATATTGCTTTTTGTTTAAATTTGAACACAATCACAATTTAGTGGCTTCTTACTTAACTGTAACTATTATCTTTTAATGTACTGTTACCTAACACAGTTTCATTTTATTAGGAGCATAAAAACAAACTTGCATCATAATTCTTCCACTGACAAAGGTTGCCTACTTGAAGACATCATAAAGTTATAAGCACAGATTTATAATTCATACATTATTTAGAAAGAAAAGATTATTAATACATTTTATCTGCAAAAGAAAGTAATATCTTTCAATTGACAATTATTTAGCAGAGAGAATGATTCAAACATGCATGCAGAACTATTCAGACCTTTAAATAGAATATAATATTTACATATATGAAATCTCGGTGACTCAGAAAATATGTAATAAACTACTTCTAATCTCTGCTAAAGAGGATATTTCACAAGATAAATCAGATAAAGAAAACAAAGCATTAAACGCAAATAGTTACAAAGATGATGGAAAATCAGATGTGCATTAAAACATCTTACTATAAAATACATAAGACACATTTAAGAACACAATCTAAAGTACAACATTCAAAAGTAACAATGTTCAGTTGAACTGTTATGAGATCAGACTGTTTATTTAGGGGGGGTCATAAAATAAACAATAGATTCTACTAGTTTTAAGAGTTTGGGAACATCACATCTAGAGTTAAAATACTGTTAACCCCAAGTCAGAACTGATAAGTAAATCAACCGCAGTTTACTCTTTGGTACATTTTGCATTTAAAAACAAATAGTGAGTAGTTTTTTCCTCACTCATGAGAAAAGAAACCCCTATAATCTTTATTTCACTCCCTTCTCAAATCTCACTCAGAGGAAAATTAAAAAATCAAGTGTACTCAGATGTGTACAGAGAAGAGGAGATGAAATATCAGCAGATGAGATGGCAGACAAGTTCGAGAAGAAGAAAGCCAATGGACTGAGTTAACCCAGTGGAGAAGCCCACTGCCTTCCAGGGAAGATAGACTTACCAACAGCATGAGAGCCAGTCTCACAGCCACTATCCCTGCTGCATTTAGGAATTAGTGGCCAGGGACTGCTGAAGTCCAGGGTGCAGGGGAGGACTGAAAGCATGAGGATTACTTTTAAGTCCACAAAAGGAAATCCAGCCTCTCAGATCCCATGGTCCTCTCAGACAGCTAACTACTCTTTC
>NW_006159764.1:1422768-1441589 GCF_000334495.1 Tupaia belangeri chinensis
CTTGAAGTTTACTTTCAGAAAAGTTTCAAGGACACCGACTGAGGGGGGAGGGTGAAGAATTGCACTCAAATATACTGTCCACTTGAGTGAGATGAGGGAATTCGTTTTTGGGGAAAGTAACTGACCTCTGGTAAAAGGCCTACAGATTCTAACTGGCATTGAGACGCCCTCCCCCCAAACAAACAAACAAACAAAAAGTAGCTGGCCTCTGATCATTTACACACGCCCGCATGTACAAGCTCCCATCAGTCTTTGGTGTGTTTTACTTTCAAATACAAATGGACAATCAAGGATTACATTTGTGGAATGCCTCTGATATGAAGGACTAAAGTAAATAAATAATACAGAGTAAAAATTTAAATTTAAGAAATCTTGAAGGAACATTCAAGAGGAAACTGAGTACGTGTGTGTGTATGTGAGCATTGGTGTACGTATATCCTCAGATGCAGAAGAGAAGATATGGCAGATATTGTCCTTTGTATGATTTCATTGGGAAGTTATACACAGACACATTTGGAAAATAGCAAGTTGAAAATAATGGTTCTCCAAAAATAATCTAGTAAGAACTTTGAAGAAATTTCAAGTATAAAAATAGAACAAATGGATGAAAAAATAGGAGGCCAAAAATATACATATACTAGAGAATCAATCCAAGAAAATTAACATCAATGAGTAGGGTTTCTAAAAAGAATAAAACACACTGTCAAAAACAGCCCAAGAAATAATAGAGTACAGTGATTCAGTATCGAAGAATATGCATTTTTGGATTAAAAGACTCATTCAAATGCATAGCACAGATGAATGAAAAAGGGCCCATATCACCATATCGCAGTGCAATATTAAGAAATTTTGGAATATTATGTAGAAAGAAAAATATTGCAAAATCTTTTAAAAATAACTAGTCAGGCACAACAGATTGAGAATTTGAAGGTGATCAGATGTCTCAAAGTGGATAATTGCCTTTAGAATAAAGTGGAGTATTGCCTTCAAAATGTTTAGAGGTAATTTTTCCCATCCCAGAATTTTATGACCAGTCATGTGATCAACTACATGTGAGAATTTAAGAAAGACCTGGGGCCAGCAGGTGGCATGGTGGTGAAGGGCATTGGACTCCAACATGACCGACCACAGTTTGAGTCCTGGACCTGGTGGCTGGTGGCTTGCTTTCTCGCTTTCTCTTTTTCTCTTTCTCTCTCTCTGTCTCTCTCTCTTTCTCTCTCACTTCCCTCCCCTTTCTGGTCAAATTTTTAAAATAAATAATAAATAAATGGATAAATAAAGTTAAATAAAATAATTCTTAAAAAATAAAAAAAGACTTATTTAGGCAATTAAGATATCAAGGAATTTACAGCCTAATCAGTCTTTTGGAAGACGCTACTGAAAGGTGTCCTACATAAGAAGCAATTAGTCATGAGATCTGGACATGAGATCTAGCGGAGATAATCTGAGAGAGGCAGAGACAAACTCCTAGGGCGATGATGAAAGAAATCTCAAGGAGCAACGGTGCTGCAGGCATATGGGAAGCCAGCTCCACTGCAGTAGTGAGGTGGCAGGCCCACGGAGAGCTCCTTTAAATAGAAAATAGGACTGCACAATTCCTCCATGGATTTGACCTTGTTGAGATGACTCATAATTCCCTCATCGTTTGTACTGAGACAATGATAGTTATGGAGGAAAATAAACTAATGCAAAAAATGACTGTGTTCTTAAAAAATCAGAAAAAATGTAATCATAGTACATAAAACGGCTTATCTATGCTTACAGTCATATAAATGGTAAATATTAATTTAACAGAAACATGTGATATAATGTTTGGAAAGAGGAGAGAAAAAATACACATAGCAAAGGATAGAGGTATCTGTGATGCAAGAGAGATGGATCCCATTGCTCCTTATTTCCTGTAGGAAGACAGACCAAAACTGGAATAAAAATACCAGAAAACAAACTTTTAAAATGTTAATATTATTATTATAAATTAGTATTTTAAAATATACAAATACATAACAGAAGAAATTACCATAAAAGTTTAAATTAGGTCTAGTCTAGGGAATAGAGACAGAAGAATGGAAGTGGGTAAAGTTAGAGAGCTTTAAAAAAAGAAAAAGAAAAAGAAAAAGAAAAGAAGCTCTGTATTACTGCTTGAATTTTAAAACTATATTATGAAATATAAATACATGTCTATAGAAAGCACACATCTAGTGAAAACCCTGTATCTATTAATAGCTGGTGCTTTCAATGTTTGTGCACTGAAAGGCGTAATCCAAACATGTTTTGACATTGCATACCAAATGTCATTCGATTCATTTGATTTCTAGCATTTCTATGACTGCAACTGCAATTTTCAGTGGCTTCTAGATGACTCTAAGATAATTCCAAAGCTTTCAGGATAATTGGTCTTCTTAAACACTGTGCATAATTTTTTCTCAGACTCAAGCTGACCAAATGGCAATCAAAATGAGATATAAACAGGATGTTAATGTTGCCTTATTGCTTACTGAGCATGGGGGGAAAAGAAAAGCAAAATACAACCCCCACTCATACCCTTAGAGGAAACAGCTTCTGGTTGGAATGATTACAAGCTGCCAATGCATTAATTCAAATGAAGAAACAAATGCTTATGTGTATATACCCAAGTACTGTGCTGGGTAAAGAGGAAATATAAAGATGCAGTCATTTCATTCAGAGAGCTCAGGTTTAAAAAACTTACACACTAGCGGCTCTCTGAACCGACTTCCATTTATATGACTTGCTGAACTAAGGCCCACCCATCATTTTTTACCTTCAAACACAGTGAGTAATGTACCTGAGTGTTGAACACTCAAGCTAATGGCTTCATTCACCAGGAGCTTCCTTGCCCAGTTGGTTGTACATCTACAACGAGTCAGCTGTTTTTATTCTCATATCCAATCATCCTTTCTACTTTTGATTATATTAACTTGGTTGATTGTCATAAAATCGATAACGTTTGAGTGTTAAATTTAAAAGAACTAGTTGATGACATGGAGGTTAAGATGCTGGATCCCATATGACCAACTGCTTGGTTCAAGTCCTAGACCCCACAGCTTAAAAATCACACTTTCTGCATGTATGAGTTTGCTCCAAATCCTCAGATGGAAGGAGGAGGAATTTCAGTGTGGACTTCCCTTCTGAAGTGTGATTTCTTTCTCTCTCTCTGGCAAGATCACATACCTGATAGTAAAAACAAACAAAAAACTTGCTAAAAAACTTTGGGAAGACTTGCTAGTGGTGAAAAATTGAAAAGGTGTTAAATTGGGTATGGAAAAAATAAATAAAGACCTAGAAGGACTTTTTCAAGATAACTTTGCAATCATCTTCTCATTAATTCCTCTTCAAATAAGTAGGTAAATAAATAAATAATAAAATTGGATATGGGAAAGTGACCAACTGCTTGGTTCAAGTCCTAGACCCCACAGCTTAAAAATCACACTTTCTGCATGTATGAGTTTGCTCCAAATCCTCAGATGGAAGGAGGAGGAATTTCAGTGTGGACTTCCCTTCTGAAGTGTGATTTCTTTCTCTCTCTCTGGCAAGATCACATACCTGATAGTAAAAACAAACAAAAAACTTGCTAAAAAACTTTGGGAAGACTTGCTAGTGGTGAAAAATTGAAAAGGTGTTAAATTGGGTATGGAAAAAATAAATAAAGACCTAGAAGGACTTTTTCAAGATAACTTTGCAATCATCTTCTCATTAATTCCTCTTCAAATAAGTAGGTAAATAAATAAATAATAAAATTGGATATGGGAAAGGCCTAAAATGGATGTGTTTATACTAATGATACAATACAAAATACCCAAGACAGGATCCATATTCAAGAAGAAACATCTTGGAGAGTTTGTTTTGTTTTGTTTTGTTTTGTTTTTGCTATAGGACCATAGGACACATGTGCTCACCAGAAAGACAGAGAAAGACACAGAGGCAGAAAGCAAGAAATCACCCCCCAGGAGTAATGGCCATGCCTCAATACCTTCTCCTCTACTCTCCTCTTGGGATCTTGGGCACACACACACACGCGCCCCGTGTGTTTTAGCCACTGGGTCCAGGACTTGAACCGCAGTCAACTACATAGGAGTCCAGCTTCATAGCCATTATGCCAACTGCTGGTCCCAAAAACTTTCTGATTATTCATTAAAAGATGGGTCATTGAAAGAATATAAGTTAAAATAAATGCTTAATTTTGTATGTATTGTGGACCTCAGATTCCATTTGAGGTCAATTGATAGTCCTTTTCATATTGAAGAAGAGAACTTCCTCTGCTTGCAATAATCACTCACAGCCCCAAAGGATACATGTATTATAGCCTCTCTTGGAGCAGTGATAGATATGTTGTTCTAGTCACATTCATTCCTTTGACATCCTCAGCTGTAGTCAGCAAAACCAACTGATATGTGAATTTCCAAGGTGGCTGCCTATGCTTAGCAAAATAAACTGCTTCAGTTTTAAAGATTTCAGATAAGATCTCACACTTTCGACAACTATTTTCTAAACTATTGAGCTACCAGCATAGCAAATATTTTTTTTTATGAAGAAAATTATTGCAGGTCTGCAGAAAAGTAAAATAGAATGGACTATTAGAACCTCAGGTTGGAAAAGACCTTAGATGTTAAGTGACCCAAACATCTTCCCATCACTCGAAATGGTGATAACCTGAAGAAAAAAGGGGAGCACAGTTTTAAGAGTCCATACTAATAGTAAGTACTACCCGATGGCCATAAAAACTATGGAATCTGAAAATATTCCCAGGTAGGGCTGAGGTCATGATTTCAGCCATCCTGAGAAGAGATTGCAGGTTGCAATATGTTCCATGTGGTAGTGTGGTTTTCCTTGATCTGAACATGAAAATTAAAAGGCAACTTATAGCAGACAATTTATGTTGTACTATCTTTGAGGCTTGTTGAATTAGACGAGAATATGTTGAGTCGGGCTACTTGTATTCATTTTACTTTAAGAACATCACACCCCATTTCCACACACACGTAACAAAGAGCCTTCAATTTTATAGACTACTATTTCAAAACACTTGGTTATTCTTCTCATTTTCTATGAATAGTCACATAGAAAATTGATTCATATCAAATCAAATGCAGAGTCCTTCATGGTTAAATACGTAATGAATTAGTTTAAAATGTTTTATAAATCATGGGTTAAACTTAAAGTAGTATGAGCATCGTCATATAAGAGTATGTTTGGCATGATAAGAATATCGGCCTCTTTATTTCGCTTTTGGCATTTGTGTTTTTGCAGCATTGAAAATTCACCTTCCTAATTGGACAATTCGTCCTTCTTAGACATCCAATCCCATCTCCACCTTAACCCTAAAATTCTAGATTTCATCACCTACATTTTTTCTCCTAAGAGCCAGCAAATATAGCTACCCTCCATATCAGAATTTTCTAGTGTGTGTGTGTGTGTGTGGGGGGTTAACAGAAATAGTTCCTTCTAAAAGCACTTACATTTGAGAAGATTAGATGCATAGAAATATATTTTTTACATTTTGTAAATTTAAAATTCTGTGTATTAGATGAGGCTAGAGTGGAGACAATTTTATTGTTTTAAAATGAGAACAATTATAATTGTGTTCTATAATGTAGGTTAGCTGGCCTAATATTTTATAAAAATTATACCTTTGCCAAAAAATTTTCGAAGCACAAAATATAAACAAAACATAAAATGTGAGATTACAGGGAAATTTAAAACTCATTTGATACTACTATATCTCAAATCTTCGTTATCGTTTTCTCAGCAATGGACCCTTGATAGATTTCAACATTCTCCAACAATAGGGATTCTACCTTAGGAGGCTCCATTCTATTTTCAGAAAAACATATTACAGAGTTACTATGAGAAAATAAATCTCTCCTTGTTATGTTCTCTATTTCTTTGTTCTTTAATTTGCCAGAAGACTCATATGCCTCTGGAAAGAGACAGAGAGTGAGAGAGAGAGAAAGCGAGAGAGAGAGAGAGCACCTCCCCTCCCCATGGAGGATGGTCACACCACAATCCCTTCTCCTCTATTTCTTCTTTGGGGATTTTGGGCGCACATGCACCCAGCATGATGCTCAAGCCTCCAAGTCTAGGATTTTTAAAGCCATGTGGGATTTAGTCACCCCAATCACCATATTACCAGCTGGCCCGTTATATCATTTTGACCCCCACCCAAACTTCACTTGTGCCTTAAGCTAAGGCTCAAAATTTTAAATTCTGGTCATTAATGGTAGCCAGACATTTATTTTTCAACTCTACTCTTTTCTATTGTCACAGCCATTATTGAAAGAAGTCATGAGACCTCCAGCTATGTTCCCCAATTCTTCAGTTTTCTGCTTAAGTCTTTAGAAGAACCATAGATATCACTGAGTTTTTGGATATCATTGAGTGGTGTGAGTGCCCCCACATAAAATAGGCCTCATAACATATTCTACCTCACAACATGTCCTGATTTTCCTGCGGATGCAATTATCATGAGTTAGTTCTATTCTCTCCCTCCAAAGGGAATCTCCAATCACAACAATCCTTCTAGTTTGAGAAGAATCAAGGTGTTTCAAAGACGAGCATTTGCGTTTTGGAGCATGTCACCAGCAACTTAACTTAGTAAGTTGTTTTTTTTGTGTGTGTTTTTGGTTTTGTTTGTTTTTTTTGAATACACCACAAGATGTAAAGGCAAGCAAATAACCAAATCTAATGTTCTTTACCAAGTGATCAATAGAGACGGTACCAGGGCAAGTAATTGCTAATAAATTTTGTTCTACTACTAGGAAACATTCTAACGAAGTATAATAGGCAAAACTAAAAAGTAAGAATTAGTTTTATAATGATCAGAATATCTCTTATTCAATAATATAACTGTTTTATAATATAAATTGTTGACATTTCTGGGTCAAGAGTCAAGTGCAAAATATATAATTTTCACCAAACGAGAGCACGCTCTATTAGTACAAGCACATTTATCTAAATAAAGACAGGCAAGATTTATTCTTTTTTAAAGAATTATTTAGTGTTATTTATTATTATTTAATTTGTTATAGGGCACATGCACTCACCAGAGAGAGAGAGAGGGTAAGTGAGAAAGCAAACTGTCAGGCCCAGGTACTGCAGTCAGCCAGTGCCTTAACCACCATACCATCTGCTGGCCCCAGAAAAAGCTTTATTCTATCTAAAGAAAAGAATAATCTGTCTCTCTTCTGATCTTACAATAACGACGTTTCGGTAAATGGCGTCTACATTGTGAAATATTTAATTAAGTGTTCAATTATTACAATTAATTTCTCTCAAAGTTAATATCTTCTTATAAAGACTAATCTATGTCACATACTTGAGCAACCTTGTTTTACATCTAGAATCAGTTTGCCTTTAAATCTTCCATCCTTGTAAGATTTGAAGTGAATTTGTTTATTGAAGGTTCAGGTACAGCAACTTGTTCTCCAGATTTTGTACTGGTTTGTCATAATTAATTTGCTTCAGGCTTTTTGCTTTTGTTTTGTTTTGCTGTTTCGGCGTCACTTTCTAATTCCTCCCTCTTCAGAATGCACTCTCTGCTGTTCTTCATGGATCGATCACGGAAATGCACAACCTAGCAACTGCTCGGGGTTTCTACCTCCCATTGCACAAATTGTTGAAGCAAAACATGTAGGAAGCAAAACATGAAGGAAAAAAACTCACATTTTTCTTCCTCTCATCCATAAAATAAGAAAAGAAGTATCCAACCAGAAGTACTCTCAAATAACTCTATCAAGTAGAGGTACAAGTGTCTTATAAGAAACGCAGTAAAATCTATCCGATGGAGTTACCGTCACCTATGGTGCACATGTGCTATTGGTCTGGAGGGCAAGATGCTGTCTGTAAGACCCTGATCAAAGGGAAAACTGCAACTCTGACCAAAAACCCCCCCAACTTATATTCCTGTTCCTTATTTCTTGGTAAGCTCACATTCTTGCCCCTGAATGTTTCATTCAATGAATTCATTATTGCATAATGATGGCATTTCCTAATTAGAGTTGAGCATAAAGCCCAAATATCACCAGAAATTTCATATTTTGGAGAGTTGGAGAAAGGTGTTACTATGTAAAACCATCTCTTTAGATTAATTATGAAGATAATTTCTACAACAGAGTGCCAGACATGCCATTTTTAGCTTTATAGTAAAGAGATCGATTCAACAACACCTTTTAGGAGACTTTATAAAATATTAGTATGTAAGTGTATGTCTGTTTTCACATAAAATGTAGGGAGGGAAATCTAATTTGAATTATACACATAATATACTTGCGCTATGTTGGACACAGAGGAAAAAAATTACATTTGTCTATTGTCATATGGACCAAGCTACTAGAAATAACTGATAAAATTCATACTATAGAAACAGACCACATAGTTTATTGTTCAAAGATGTGATTCAGATTCAGGTAGGCTTGAATTCAGATTTCATTTTTGCCTCATCCTACTACGTTACATGTAGATAAATCACCTCGCCTCCTCTAAGACTAAATTTTCCCGTTGTTAACTGGATATCATAATAAACACATTGTCAAGTTACTATGAAGACTAAATGAAGTCAGTTTATTCACTCAACTTTCATTTAACAATATGTATTACGACATACACCAAGTGGTTGTCTGGCGAGACAGGAGCAGGGCTAGGGTGGGAGTATCACAAAGGCTGGACACTTTCCTTCAAGGTACTTGATCATCCAAAAGAGACAATTTACATGGAAAGTATCCTGGATGCTCTCAAATGATAAATTTAAAGTTTGTCACCTATACCATCTACCTTCTGCTCAGTAGAATGAGAGCTATTTGGTTTGGGGGGGGGAACAATCAGAAATATAATTCTATATATAAATTTGCTAATAATTTATTTCTAAGACATACTGTTAAACCAAACTATATTGGTCTGTATATTGGTCTGAGAAGGCCTCCATATGCATATACTTGAGTTCTTTTAAACAAACCACAACTTACTTAGAAGTCTGCTTCAATAATGGGTTGGAATCACAGCCAAACGCAGCAGCCATCCTTCAGTCAATCCCAAACAACCCACCCCTCAACTGTGTTCATACAGGCAAAGACCAAGCGGTCACCAGTCCAGCTGTTTCTCCCTCATTTCCCTCACTTCCATTTTCTGTTACTTTCCTTTTCCTGCCTACAAATGTTACTCAATTACCCCGTGCCTTGTATACTCAATTACCCCGTGCCCTAGAGTCCAACAGAAATCATTCCGGGGGCTGCCCAATTCATAAATTGTTCTTCGCTCAGTTAAACTCTTTTACATTGGAGTTGTATCAAGTTTCTCTTTTATTTGTATTATAAGACAAATTCGCTTTACTCTCTGTGTGCATATTATGTAACAAAATGGAAATATCATATATGTATGCTCAAAGAGAATTCTGTTAGGAATTTAAAACCTGAAAGGCAAACCACATTAAGATACTGTAAACAGTCGATTTGCATTGGGAATTTTCAATTGAATCTGAACAGCCTAATTGTAACAACAACAACAAAAAACCTCTCAAAAATCAGGTAAGTTTTAAAATAACAAAAATAACTGATAATTTAATTGTAAATGCTTCAGAATTAATATTAAAAATGGGGTAAAGAATTTCCTACATGAATATTTCTTTCAGTTGATTTCTCTAACCATTTCAATACATTCTTTCCTCTCTCATCTGTAATGTTGATATTATAATTGTTTCAGTTATTATTTTCATTTTCATAGCTTCTTTCCTCTGAAGTAATCCTTTTCTGGGGGAAGGAAGATAACCTAATAGATTTTTCTATCTTTAATTCCGCGGGCTCTGTGAATTTTTAATGCTAATGCTTTAAAGAATTCCTCTTATTTAAATAAGATATTTGATAAAAAGTATTCTAGATAATCTTTCCACTAAATCTTTAACAGCAAAGCTTAAAAAAAGTTATTACCATATGCTCTTTAATGCCTAAAGCAAAGATCTAGTATGGAATTGAGAATCATAATGAGGTCAATCTCAATTCCATCAATGTTATGTTCTATTAAAATCAAATCCAATCACATTCCTCATTTCAACCCAGCATGGCTTGGCTTTGAGGTATGTTCAAAAATGCATTTAAATTAGAAGAGAAACATTAACATTTTATCATATGAATACCACTAATGGCTCAGAAGATTAGCAGTAACATATTCTGGAGAATTCCTTTACTGAAAGTGTACTCTTAATATTCCCACACACCTAACTGCATAACTGAGGAAGTTGTGGTTTCAACTAACAGTTCAGGAGCACTTGGTGAAGGAATGAACAAAACAACAGCCTCCACATGAATGAAAATCTCTGAACCATAAGTTCAGTTCCATTTGACATTTCACCAGAAAATGATTCTTGCTTTATATCATTCCCAATTAACCTAAAGAAAGTGGGGCCATCTTCAGGTAAGTAATGGATCGTCCTAGGTAGATTATCTATGAATTATAACTAATTTTCTTTTAGGAAGTTTTCATTTGTTTGTTTTGTTTTGTTTTGGGCAGGGGAGTTAGGTTTTCTCAATTGCCTAGCTGGAAAATAGACAAGTTCATCACAATTCCACTCTTCTTCTCTGTACTTTATCTACAAAGACATATAGCCCACAAGGCTCAAAACATCCAGTTATGACAATCTTTCAACCTGAAGTCTAGAAAAGGCTGGTCTCATAAACAGAGTTAGTTCTACTCCACACAACCAACAGGGCATTACTGAGAGCGAGAAAATGATAGAGCGTCCTTAATTTACAAGAGAAGTGTGTTTCTTAGTACTTAATTTCTTTCGAATGAATTTGATGTTTTGAGTGCTAACCAATTACCAGTGCTGTTCTAGATATGTCCAATATAGACCCATGGACTCATGGAGATTATTGTGTGAGTTTGTATGAGTATGTATGTGTGTGTGCATGTGTGTGTGTGTGTGCGTGCCAGAAATACAGGGAGTTAAAGAAATCTCAAGCTGTGAAGTCTTTCAAAGGTCATGAAGAACGAGTCATTTTACACTTGTAGGAACTAAAGCCCAGAGAGTTTAAGTGCCTTTGCACAAACCACAAATCTAATTAATAGTTTGCTGGAACGAGAATTCTGAAGCCCGACTCTCAGTCATTGCTCATTCTAAATATGGAACAAAGATAAAATATCCACAGACAAGCGGATATTATGATATGAAGTAGGCATACATCTGTGAATAAACTTTGGCAACTACAAATTCAAAGTTTCTATGATCAGTCACTCATTTGTGAGTTTGGCAGGTCCAAATCAAAGTAGTTTGAGGCTCCAATGAAGAAGCAAAAAAGAAAGCCTTTTATAGGGTGGATGCATAAGTAGAACAAAGAAAAAAGTAAACTTTGATTAAAGTTTGAGCAACTGCCTATTTGGCCTATCCCAGTTGGGAGTTCAAGACATTATAACTAATGCCCGACTGACTGTCAGTAATGGACTGAGTTCAATTGTCATGTTTTGAAAATTCTTAAGTTTTTGGTCTCTTTAAGTAGGAATGCAGGACATGAGAGACACTTTAGTCTAATGACCTTTCATTTACTTAATATGTCAAAACTGTGAAAACTAAAAATGTGGAGAATACTCAGGGAAGGGCCTTATTTTCTCTCTGAATTTCAGTCACTGGTGAAAAAAATCACCTGTTCTTCAACCACTAAAAATTTAAGACCAGCAGATGTGCAATATTCTAAAACATGAGGAAAAAGAGGTTCCACTCATCCATAAATTCCTTTACAAGCCTGAAAAATCCCTCCCCATTCTCAAGCTCTTTAGAACTGTGAGTTAAAAAAGACAGCACTGAACTGGATCCTTCCAGAGCCCATGGTACCTGGTTTAAGCCGGGTGCTCTCCGTACATCAGTGATAAAGCCCATGTGAGGAATGTCCTCTCGGACGAGACAGCATCTGCTTGCCACACATTTGCACGAAGCTCCAAATCTGCTTTACTCCGTGGCAACAAGTGAAAGTATAGACGAGAAGACAGGAGGAAGAAAAAAGAAAGCAAGAAAATCTGTAGGGAACTCCAGAGATGGAAGAAATTCCAGGTGTTGACTCCCAAGTTTTGACATCAGCAATACATTTTTAAAAATACTTTTAAACTATTGGTTCCTTGATATAAGGGATTTTAAATAATGTTTGAAAACTGTAGTATGCTGTGCCTAGCATAATTAATATGTTTCTAAACCTATCATTTTAGAGAATAAAGTTTACTTCTTTTTATTTTCGACACAAGTGGTATTCTAAATCTTGCTAACTAGTTCTTCTAAATATAAATACTTGGTTGATAACCAGAAGAAATGATTAGAACATGCTTATATGCTGTCTTTACAATTGGGAATAATTAGCATCAGAACTGTGGACTTATTTTAAAAATGATGAAAGGCAGACAGTGAATAGAAGTTTTCTTCCCTGACTTTCCCCACATGAAGTCTTAAGGAAAAATACACACACACACACACACACACACATATATGTATGTATGTGTGTGTGTGTGTATATATATATATATATACACACATATATATATATATAGAGAGAGAGAGAGAGAAAGAGAGAGAAAGAATAAAGACAGAGAAAAAGAGACAGACAGAGAGAATAGATCTATGGCCTAAGAGGCATACTCATTTTATACATGGGAAAAAGCAGTGTCTAAGACTCATGCTACAAAGACAAAACATTTTGGATAGAGCCTTAGACAAAGGCTAGAAGCCTAGAACCCAATAAATGTTAGGATGATGGTTAGAAGAGAACATAAGCAAAACAGAGAACAATACCCTTGATGCATTTTCTTAAGACAGTGAATGAAGATATTAAAATATTTCCAATGGGCCAGGGATTGGTAAACAAAAATGATTAAATAAACATTTTTTACTAATTTTAAGTCCTACAAAATTGCATTAATGTGATGTAAGTGTACTGTGCTGCCTTAATGGCTTTATTTTAACATTCATAAAATATCTCATTAGCGGACTAGCCAGTGGCATTATGGTTCAGGGAGCTAGATTCTCCATGGCCAACTGCATGGTTTGAGTCCCAGACCTGATAGGCTTACACTGGGCAAGTGTGCATGGATGCCCCAAATCCCAAGAGAATGGAGGAGAAAGGATTGAGACATGGTCTTTACCCAAGAGGGAGCTATCTTTCTTTCTCTGTCTTTAGCATGCTATACCGTATAGCTATATTCAGCAATTTACTCCTAACTCTGTATCCCAATCTTATTTTTTCTCATTAGATCTTAACTCAAACTTTAAGCCAGTTACTTGTTTTTTAGATACTCAATTATTATGATACATATATCTCACAGATTTTCTACTTTGTAATGTATCATTTTCTTCACTAAATCATTTTTTTTTTTGGAGAGATTTTCGCTATAGGGCGCGTGCGCTCGCCAGACAGACAGAGACATAGAGACAGAAAGCGAGAAATCACCCCCCCAGAGGGGATGGTCACGCCGCAATCCCTTCTACTCCATTCTCCTCTCGGGATCTTGGGCACGCACGCACACGCGCCCGGCGTGAGTTTTAAGCCACCGGGTCCAGGACGTGAACCGTGGTCGACTACGTGGGAGTCCAGCGACATAGCCATTACGCTAACTGCTGGTTCCCTTCACTAAATCATTTTGAAACGACTGCCATTCTGTCAAATTTTCTCTGATATATTAAAAAATAATTATTTTCCCACCCCAATTAAGAAACTTCAGGTCTCACCCTTCACTTGCCACTAACTGAAAGATATTCATTTGTATCATATTTACCAAGCAGAACTTTAAAATTCCATGTTATTATTTCCTCAAGTTCATATAGAGTTTGTACAGATTTCTGAAAACCTGCTGTATTTTGTGTTTTCAGGGTAGTTTTTGTTAACCTGTCATTCTGACAATTTTAAAGTTAAACACACAAAGCTTATGGTCTTTATTAGCACATTTTAATGCCAGAGAGTAGTTTTCTAGTCATTAATAGGACAAGACTACAAATTCAATATTCTGTATCTTTTGTCCTTTTCTAATTTTAGTCCAATATTATCTATTATAATGGTAGCATTTGTTAAAGACCTCAGAAGTCTCAATGCTTCCAAAATTAAATACCTCAGAAGTCTAGGGACCAGCAGTTGGCATAATGGCTATGTCATTGGACTCCCATGTAGTTAACTGTGGTTTGAGTCCAAGATCCGGTGGTTTAAACTCATGCTGGGCACATGTGCATGCATGCCCAAGATCATGAGAGGAGAATGAAGTAGGGATTATGGCATGGCCATCCTTTCTAGGAGGTTATTTCTTGCTTTTTGTCTCTCTCTGTTTTTCTGGTGAGCGCATATGCCCTATAGCAAAAACTTCTCAAAAAAAAAAAAAAAAAAAAAAGACCTCAGAAGCCTCATTGCTTCTAAGTGTCTTACTATTGCCTATGTCATCTAGCCTAGACTTTCATAGTCTAATGAAAGTGCTTATAAGGACGATATGAAGTATGTAACCTTTAATGATATATTGATATATTTATAACAAGTCATAAATCAGATGAATCAGGTAAGATTAATATGTAGATAAATATGCTCAATTGATGTAGAGTCAAGATTTACTCAAGGCTCTGTAAGCAACTGATAGGAATTTAAATAAATGAAAGCCATGGAGTTGGAATGAAACACAACATAACTTTTTTTTGACTGGCTTCTTCCACTTAGCAATAAGCATTTAAATCGCCTCCATGTCTTTTCATGGTTTGATAGCTCATTTGTTTTTGGCACCGAATCGTACATACTGTATGTATTAGGTCTATACTGTATGATTACAACTATATGATATTCTGAAAAAGGCAAAATTATGGAGATGGTAGAAAGCTCCATAGTTTCCAAGGGTTAGGGGGGAGTAATGAATGAATAGGTGAGTACAGAGAAATTTTAGGACAATGAAAGTACTTTGTATATCATGCTACAAGTATAGACATAAGTTGTTATTACACTTGCCTAAATCCATGGATTGTATAGTCCCAGGAGTGAACTCTAATATAAATATGAACTGAGGTGTTGATGTGTCAGTGTTGGTTCAACATTGCCATTATAGTGGAGGTTGCTGATAACAGGGGAAGCTATGCATGTGTGAGTTAGGAGATACATGGGAAATCTCTCTACCTTCAGCTTTTCTGTGAATCTAAAATTACCTTTAAAATACTCAATCTAAGGACCAGCAGTTAGTGTAATAGCTATGTCACTGGACTCCCACATAGTCAACCGCGGTTCGCGTCCTGGACCTGGTGGCTTAAACTCACGCTGGGCGCGTGTGCATGCATGCCCAAGATCCCAAGAAGAGAATGGAGGAGAAGGGATTGTGGCGTGACCATCCCCCCTGGGGGGTGATTTCTCACTTTCTGTCTCTCTGTCTCTCTCTGTCTGTCTGGCAAGCACACACGCCCTATAGCAAAAACCTCTCCAAAAAAAAAAAACTCAATCTATCCATCTATTATCATCTATTTATCTATCATCCATCTATCACTTATCCATCTACTATTTATCTGCCATTTATCTATCAACTATCTCTCTCTCTCTATCTATCTATGGAAAAGAAGAGGAAGGAATAAATGATACCCATCACATATTTCATGAATATTCAAATGCCTGTTTTATATCCAACATGGCATAGAAACATACACACATGTATGCTCAACTCTAAATTACACACTTTTATATCCTTTGCATATAATAAAATATTCCTTACACAAACATTATGGCATACATGGTATGTTTGGAATGAAGGATGAAATCAAACCCTTCAGTATGGTAAGATACCTTTGCTGGAATTTTGGGTAATACCGAAGTCTTCAGAGAGTCACAGAGCTTTGCAAATTTCATAGATTTCTTTGATTGATGCAAATTGCAAGCGACTCTGCATCATGACAGGCAACTCTCAGATGGTTCCAGCTGACTCTGCAATGAGCCACTCCATGGTCCAAAGCACTGTAATGAACACATCACATCTCTACCGAAAGCAGTGGAGCTCAATCTGCCTTGCTTTAAATTAAACAACCCCTAAGTAATTGTACTCAAGATTATAAAAGTTTTGGCTTCCTTAAACAGCATGAATGTGCACTAATAGCATTGCCTTTTAGAATTGTGAGAATAAAAACCATTTTGGGGACCTGAGAAGAAAGGTAGTCTTCAAGGTGTAGGCCTCAAAGCAAGGAATGAAAACATAAAAGCTGTTATGGTCTGCTTTAGACATCTTAGATAGAGAATAATGGTCTCACTCCTGTCCTCCTTCCTCCTGTGATCAGAGCTCCATTTGCAGTTAATGGGGACTTCTTCTATAGGAGGCCTTTCAGAGGATGTGTGGATTCTGAACAGAATCACAGAACTGAAAAAGTCCCCCTGAATGTAGCCTCTGGGCTGCTCACAACTCACGAGTTCATAGACAAAGAAAAAAGAGAAACGATACAATCAGCAGGTATTCCAAGAAGCAAGCAGTCCTGAGATTGTGTACACGTGGCACTATCCAACACGAAAAGACAGTCCCCATATCGTAAGGATCAAATCCTGGCTAACCAGCTGTACAAATTGGAGAATGCTTCTCAGTCTCTCTGAACCTGACTTTTTTTTTTTTTATAAACGGAAAAAAATGTGATGGTGCTGATTCCTACATGGTATGGCTATGGTAATGATGTGAGATAAAGCCTGTAAGACACCACAGACAGTGCCAGGCACTTGAAAGTGTTCAATAGATGTTAACTTTCAGATGATGATGGCAATAATGATGATGTCACATGTGATGACCACTATAATTAGGTCATGTTTCTTGCCTGGTTTCCTAATCCGTTCACTAAATGGCACTTCTTTATTCTGATAAACTAGCTGGAGCATTACTGTCCCCAGGGAGAATACCCAGAACTCTCATCATAGCCATCAGAGTCAAGTGGACAACTGGGTGAAAGCTACTTGGAGCAGCTGGGCTCTCATATTTGACTAAGACATTTGAGTTTCTACTTATTCTTGACTCTGTGCTAAGAGGTGACAATAGATAGATGAATAAATAAGACTTGGTTACAAGCCAAAGAAATGCTCTCATCCAAGACATAGCACTATACCAAAATTGTGGTAAGAGCTGTAACAGAAGTGTGTATAAAATTTTGTGAGAACAGAGGAGAAAGAAATTAATTAAATCTTGGGAAGACAGACGGAGAAGTTTTATGGAGCATTTCAGTTATAAAATTACATCTTAGTTGGACCTTGAAGGGTGAATACAAAACTCTCTAAGAGGACGTTACCACAACAGCTTGCCATCATATTTATACAAGGAAACCAACTTTAAGGACTAGCTGGAACCAAGACAGCTCCCACTGAAATGGTAATAGATCATTTCACTTATGAACAAAAAAGGACAAAGAGATAGAAAAATGTCACTTATATTTAGCTTATTTTTTTTTCTTAATTCCAAAGATGATTCTTAATCAAAGCAAGGTCCAATGACGTGAGAACAGAAGGCAATTTAGTGTACTAACACCAGTTCAGGTGGTGGCCGGGCCACATTTGCTTCTCAGTACTGGGATTGTTGAGTGGTTAAATGAATTGATGATTGCAAATTGCTTTGAAAATACACAGTGCTGAATAAATGCCACGAATTGCTGTTGTGTTCAATATACTCAGAGGAAAAACTTGTCTCCAAACAGAAAGGTCTCTAAAAGATGGACTATGTTTAAAGACATTTAGTAGTTTTCTTTTCCACACCAAAGGTGGAATTTTTAGCTAGATTTATTCTACAGCCACCATAATGGCTAAGGATAATCTTTTTAAAATGCCATTATAACAGAATAAATCTAAAATTGCTCATAAATGCCATTTACAGGAAACTTGAAGGAAAAAAATGCATTAAACTAAAACAGTCTTGGCATCTCACTTAAAAATAAATTGTAAGACAAAGAAAGCTCCCATGGGAGTGGTAGCTGTGATAGCTCAAAGTAAATAAATAAGAAGAAACAAATTAACGCTATTGGATGCATAGAGAGACACACAGGGGTTCTTTTCAGAAGATAAAGGAAGAAACTAGTAGAAGACACTCATACTTGATTCAAATAATCAATCATTTTTTACTTCAAATTGTTTTCAGCAATGCTAATAAGTTTTCACCAACCCTATCCAATCTTAAAAAATTAAATGGAAGTGAGATTAGTCAAATACTAATGGTAATGCTATTGATAATTCCTTAAATTGCTATCATACTTTTTAGTTTATAGAGCAAATGTAATTATCTAATTTCATCTTCAAAATATTATGAGGTGGATTTAAAAAAATGTTCTTTTTTTAAAAAAAGAACATTTAAATAAGCAATTGAAGCTTAGAGAGTTTCCATGGCTAAAACACTGGAAAGCTCTTGGCTACATTTTTTCTCTCAAGTCTGATACTGAAGCTATTTTGGAAGTCATTTTTCTCTCATGGTAAATGAGGGCAGTATCAGAGCCTTTGTGTGAGTGTGTGTGTGTATGTGTGTGTGTGTGTGTGTGTGTGTGTGTGTGTGTGTGTGTGTGTGTGTGTGTGTGTGTGTGTGTGTGTGTGTGTGTGTGTGTGTGTGAGTGTGTGTGTGTGTGTGTGTGTGTGTGTGTGTGTGTGTGTGTGAGTGTGTGTGTGTGAGTGTGTGTGAGTGTGTGTGTGTGTGAGTGTGTGTGTGAGTGTGTGTGTGAGTGTGTGTGTGTGAGTGTGTGTGTGAGTGTGTGTGTGTGAGTGTGTGTGTGAGTGTGTGTGTGTGAGTGTGTGTGTGAGTGTGTGTGTGTGAGTGTGTGTGTGAGTGTGTGTGTGTGAGTGTGTGTGTGAGTGTGTGTGTGTGAGTGTGTGTGTGAGTGTGTG
>NW_006159764.1:1444996-1462987 GCF_000334495.1 Tupaia belangeri chinensis
AGTGTGTGTGTGTGTGTGTGAGTGTGTGTGTGAGTGTGTGTGTGAGTGTGTGTGTGTGTGTGTGTGTGTGTGTGTGTGTGTGTGTGTGTGTGTGTGTGTGTATTCCGAGGATTTAAATAATCAAAACCCATAAAATGCTTTGCCTGGCATGTACATAACCCTCAAAACCTGTCAGCTATTGTCATCATTAGGACTTAAGAAATCTCTATCAGCATAACATCTCCTTCCATAACCAATGACAGACAATGGGTTTTATGAACAGGATATAGAAATACATTGTCAAATGCACAAAGGGTGATAAAATTCTGTGGTTCTTTTAACAGACATTGCTATAGAATTAGAATATACTTAACTGCTAAACAGGATAAGAGTACCACTTCTAGAATTTAACTAAGATACTTCTTGCTAAATACATTGATCATCTGTCTCAAATCAATTAATTTAAGCAACTGATTCCTTAAGTTACTCTCATAGTATTTTCTGAATATCTAAGATTTATCAGTGAAAATGCAAGGCATTCTCAAAAGGACTTGTGCTAATTCTTTTTCATTGTTGGTATTTTAACCATTGCCAGATTAAGCCCTCATTATTAACATCTTAATACTTGCTGTGTGTACTGTTTTCTAAATAAAACATGGTTCATTCCATCTAATTTTTCTATAACATTAATATCTATTTCAGATCATCATAGTAAGTTTTAGGAATGTATCTCTAGAATTTTCCCCTAATCATTAAATGAAAATTATCTCACAAAATGTTGGGAGGTTCTACAAAAGGAAATGTCATTTCTGAAGGCTGGTAAACACACGTGCGCGCGTGTACACACACACCCACACACACCCACACACACTCACACACACACACACATCAGATCTAGAGAGAGACTCATTTCTAAAATGTGACCCTCAAAATATTAAGTGGTGTCTCACACATAATAGGCATGCAATAACAAATCAGGAATTAAACTAATACAAAAAGGGAAGGAAAAATAACTCTTTTAATACTTAAAAAAAATGCTACAGGGTGTATGTGCTTGTGGGGAGGAGAGAGAGACAGAGGAGGCAAACCTCTCATGGGATTGGTCACCTTACAATCCCTTTTCTTCCATTTTTCCTTTTGGGGTTTTGGGTATCCATGCACATGCACCCAGCATATTTTCCAAGCTGCTGGGTCCAGGACTCCAACAATGCAGTCAGTCATATGGGATCTAGCTGCTCCAACGACCAGATCACTAGCTGGCCCAGGGAGGTAAAACAATTTTAAAAGAGGCACCAAATCAAAAGGGCTAAAGAAGTGGTAGCTAGCAGGCATGAGAAAAAAAAAGGGGGGGGGATAAAAAAAAGTAATGAAAATAGCGATTAGAAACAAAATGAAGTAGGTCTGCTAATTACTGATAAGAAGACAGAAAGAACACTGAAAAATTGTGATTCTGTGGCTTAAAATTTTAAACACAAACAATAGAACCTTCAGGACCTAAATCAATCTAAAAGGGATTTCTTAACATTAATACATGCATAAATGGAAGAATTAAAAGAGCGTAAGCCATTCTTGTTTTAAGAATCATAAAAGAGTTCATTAGAGAAGGAAAGCAGGGAATTTATCTTCCCAAGATAAATTTTTTTGTAGTACTTAAGACTTTCACCCTGTGTGAGAATTTTCCTTTCCTTTTCATTCTCTCTCGTTACTTAAAAAAAAAAATACTTGCTAATGAAACAGATTATTAAAATAATTCAAAGATTTTTAAGTGTTACAGTCCTAATGGGCTGGTTTATTTTACATTTACGTCAATAAACTTCGAAAATAATAAATTGGAAGTGAAGTCTGTCATGAATATACAAAAGCTGAATGAGTAATTAGTTTCTGTCATAAAATAACTGACATAATAGGAGAGTAGAAATTCATAACTTTGCCACTTAACTGTGAGGGTTTAAGTCAACTTCTTGGGAGTTTAGGTAACTGCAAATTTAGTTTGAAAGACCATTCCCACTTCAAGCACCAACTACAAATTTGGAGATGTCCAAAGTCATAATCATAATAAATAATTTGCTTGAGGGACTTAAAAGAACTCATATAAAGTTATTAAATCCATAGCTACTGTTTATTCAGAGAAAGGATACAGCTTGAAATCGGCCGAGGGAGGGATCTAGGGCAAAGTGTGGGGAAGGGTTAAGATCGGGATCTTTCATCACCCTCTCCTCATGGAATCAGTATGCTTTCCTCACACTGATGTTAAATAACACGTCACTGCAAGCCAGGGACGTTCACAGAAGCCTCAACATTCCGAGATTTTACTGGGTTCTACTAAGTAGTATAGGATAATTGCTTTGTTGTCCCTATCATTGATTTCAATTTCCAGGTTGACTGATACCATTTGATTGAAAGCCCCCAACTTAAGCCACCCTATTCTCATAGCACTCGTAGGACCAAACAGTTAAATGATAAATATGAAAGTAAGTATCATAATCACACTACAGGTAAAGGCTATTATTAGCTTCTGTCCCACTGGCTATTAAAAAAATGGAGACAAATCCTACTCTAAAAAAGAAAAAGAGGCATCATTCGATAGTATAATTCAATCATACTTTAAAATGTAAAAATTACTTTAAATTGGTGATTTATGATACATTGAGTTTGGTGATAAAATATTAATGATAAATTTTAGTTAATCAATGGAATATTAATAAAATCATCACAGCATGATGACACAAAATAACATTTTAATATCTAGCATAATATCTTTTTTTAGAGGCTTTTGCTTTTGGGCACATGCACTTGCACATGTATGCTAGAGAGAGAGACAGTGAGAGGGAAAGTGAGAAATCACCCCCAGGGGGGATGTCCACACTGCAATCCCTTCTCTTCCATTCTCCTGAGATATCGGGCATGAACGCACACATCCTAGCATGAGTTTCAAGTCCCCAGGTCCGGAACTTGGACCATGGTGGGCCATATGGAACATCTCTGACATGAACCCAGACCCTCTCCAAGTGGATCAGCCTCACAGAAGGTGGTTTTGACACTGTGTCAGCATCTAGCCCTCATATTTCTAAAACTAGAATTTTCTTAGTTTCTTCTATTTCTGAGCCACACTCACAGAGCATCCCATCAATTTTCTTACTTTTGCTTAGGTGAACAGTGACTTCTTATGCCTACAATCAATATGTCATGTCAAAAAAGAGTTTCTATATCCAATACTTATAATCAGCTATAGAGCTGATAGTTTGATCAAGAACCTAACATGTTGGGGTCAGCAGGTTGTGTGGAAGTTGAGTCTCTGGACTCCCACATGCTCAACCACAGTTCAAGTCCTAGACCTGGTGGCTTGCTCTCTCTCACTCTCTCTCTAGTCAAATTGAAAAAATGCTAATAATAAATAAATAAGTCTTTAAAAAATAATTTAACAAGTTGACCAATGCAATTTTTTTTCATGTATTTAATGAGAACCTCAGTTCTGTAAGAGATCTAAAAGGTAAATGAATATATGGTTCCTGTCCTCATTTAACTTTAAATTCAGCCAGAGAGACAGAAATTACACATGGGGAATGATTATAAAATTAAAAAAAACTAACTAAATTACTATGAAGAAACTAATTTTCTATGCAATAGCAGTCTTGAAAAAGGAGAGATCAAAATAGAACTTCAAAGACTCTCTGGAAGACGATCAGGATTAACTATAGACTAAAATCTAAAAAATAGCCCCTGCCATTAGGAGTGTAAATAACTAAATTTCAATGAAGAAAAATGCCAGTACATACACTTAAACAAGAATAATAAAATCCAGCAACAAAGGGGCTTGGAGGGGTATAATGAAGAGAAAAACATCAGGGTATCTGTTGATATAATGAACATCAGTAATGTAGCTGGCTGCATTCATGTTTGTTTAAAGTTCCACGTAAATAGCCTACCTCTGCTCATCATCAAATACACCTTGTCCAAAGGGCTCTGCAGAATCTTCAGAAAATGGACGAGCCCAAGGGGAGCATGGAAAGGTTACAGGACAGATCCACAGGAAGGAGAAGATGGAAAAGAAGACCTATAAGAGAAGAAGGAAAAGTGATGAGCTGATCAAACTGAAGGAAGAAAAGAGTTACAGGAGAGGTAACATTGGTTTACAAAGGTAGGGATTGAAAAAGTTCAGGAGTAAGGAACTTGCCACTGATGTAAAATACCCAGTTAGAATGAATGAAAAGCGAAAACAGTTTATGTTTACATACAATACTGTGCCTTGAGTTTCAAAAAATAAGTCAGGTCCCTTAATGTGCCGAAAGGTTTTCTTGCTTATTTGTTTGAAGGTTCCCTTCATACTTTCCGATGACTCAAGGCATACTTTGAAGGTTCCCTTCAGACCTATGTCTCAATGACTTTTTGGGTGACTGAACTGAGAGTTGGCCCACTTTCTGGGGCATCAATCTACAAGGTTAAAAACAGGACAGTAAATCGAGGAAGACTGAAACAAAGTTTACTTACCATGATTTCTTAGAAGCTGAGCACACATTGCAGAAGACACATTGATAGAGAGTAACTATATAATTTAACATCCAAGCTGGGACTCTTTGGGGAGTTACAGGATTATTACTAATATTTGCATTAGGACAAGACACAGATGATGTAGAAATACAGTCACCTGTTGATAAGCTTCTCAGGGAAAGAAGAGAGTAAGACTCCCAAAAAGGATTCCTCCAAGAGTAGCAGTAGCAGGGCAGGTTTTTGTTTTGTTTTGTTTTTGTTTAGTTTAGTATTAAGCGTGTCTGAAGCCAGAGTTGCCCTGCTCAGCACAGTTAAGAAGAAAGATCACTTATTTGTAGCCAGTTGCCTACCCACTCACAACAATGCCCCTACACCCCCAACAGTCTGACCTGTCAAAATATGTTGAACACATACTTCAATAGTATTGGGACCAGCAGTTAGCGTAATGGCTATGTCACTGGACTCCCATGTAGTTGACTGCAGTTTGAGTCCCGGACTGGGTGGCTTAAACTCACGCCAGGTTTGTGTGCATGCCCAGGATCCCGAGAGGAGAATGGAGGAGAAGGGATTTGCAGCGTGGCCATCTCCCCTGGGGGGTGATTTTTCCCTTTCTGTCTCTCTGTCTCTCTCTGCCTTTCTGGTGAGCACATGCTCCCAAAAATCTCTCCAAACAAAAAAGAGTATTCACTGAAGGGGCAGCAGATTTACTGTACTCTGAATTTGTGTTATCAAAAATACATATTTAAATACTAAGAAGGAATTCTAGAAAGGCAAGACACTTATTTTTTCTCTAAATTTCTTATCCACAGAACCAAGATTTATTGTTTTCTCACAAAAATTTCTCCATAAAACCCTTCCCCAACTTTGTCTTCATTGAGATTTTATCAGAAATGTCACAATCTCGTCTCATTATGACTCGTAAATCCCGACGTTGTTTAAGAAAACCCCTACACATGCACAGTTATACCAAGCAAGACAGAATTTCCTGGAACCTAGATTACATTATCTAAAGAAACTAACACCTTTATCTGGTTTAAACAGTTGGTGAACTGGGATGGACGCAGGGAGTTGGAGGCTGAATCGGCCCACTGAATTACATTTAGCTATTGCTACCAGCTCAGAATTTCCAAACCAAAACTGGAGTTGCTCTCTGTAGATTTAGCCAGAGAGAAAGAGATTGTGTGTAGAAACATGTTAACCCACTCCATAGACGGAAGCCCCAGAGGTCAATCTGACACCAAAAGAAATCTCTAAGAATGAGCTTTAAAACGCTACTCGGCTCAAAAGCAAGGAAGCATTCACCTTGCTGTCTTGAGACCAGGATGTGATGAGATTTGGTGTTCTCGTCGCTCCCCTGTGAAGAGGGAGGCAAATTAACAGTGAGAGGCACCTGACGATTAAGGCAGCGATCACCCGAGCTGGACGCACATGGATGTCCTCCAGTCAGAAGAAAGCACGTGACAAGGGGCCCTCCCATGCCAGGAGCTAATAGCTCTGTAGAAATCCAAGTCAGGAATAGCAGAGGTCGGGTGGCTGGCTCCTGCCCTCCCTCAGTGACAGCTCCAGGCAATTTCACCATCCAGCTGTTCTGTTTTTCAAAACTAAAGTAATTGGAATTGAACTACTGAGCTTTGCTAAAACCCTAGCAATTAACAGTGCGATTTCCCAAATTGCACTGTAAGGAGAAGGTGTCCATCAATCAGCCCAGTGAAATAACACATTTTCTCACCAGATGTGAGATTTAATATCTTCATAACTCTCTGGATTTACCATTTATGAATTGTCAGCCTTGCCTCGAGCGCTGAGAATTAATGGACTACAACCTTGCTATGCAAGGATGGTTTACAGTTGTAAAATATCCCCACCTTCATTTGAGATATATTTGCCAAAATGTTTTTCTTTAAGATGTAATCAGAAAACATGCTAGATGGGAAAATTTCATTTCTATTTACTATGTTATATATTATCGTTGTCTAAATAAATATAGTTCCCAGAGTCTCAGCACAGCACATTCTTAGAACAGGAATAGCTAGTTTATCACCGACAGTGAACAATAAATTACCGTGAGAAAATGCAACAGCTTTAAGTTTTAAACTTTAGGATGGTCTCTGTGGTTTTCTGGACAGAGATGGAAAATATTCCATTTCTAATTCTGTATCTCTGTACAGGTTCTGCTGTTCATCCTGGGCTAAGATGAGAATGTGGAGAATCCCACGTGTGTTCATTTTGTCACTATGGTTATCAGATACGTCAGTTCTCATTTACCCTTCCCTCTCATCGCAAACATCTGAGCCTCGGCCAGAAGGAAGCTGCCTCCTAATAACAGCCTGGGCATGTTCCTGTGATGCTCGTAGAACCTCAAACATTCCAGGCTTGGAAACCTATGCTTGTTTCCCGCCTGAGCAGTGGGCCCGGCGATGCGGTCATAGTCCCCTTTGCGAACCTGCAGACTGAGCTCATTTAACAAGTTTTCTTCCCCTGTAGTTCTCCAAGGCCAGTGCAGTGGTGTGTGCCAGGAGGTGGTGGCAGATTAGGACAGGGGGTTGTGGTGGCATTTAGAGAAGGTGCCACAGAGGAGACCATGTCTGAGATTGTCTTCACATAATAGACGGAAGTCTGTTGTCGACACCGGGGTCGTTAAAACAATTATTGTTCGTTATTTCAGAAAAAGAGGGAGAGAGAGAATGTCAGGATTATAAGTAAATTTAGAGACCATCTATTCCACTTCCTAATTTCACAGATTCATAAAAAGTTAAATCAAAACTGTCAATCATACCATCGCATCAGCTGGTAAAAGTCACTTGGCATAACAGGTTATCCTAAATAATCTACCATTCATTTTGAACTAATCATTTAATTCTCCTTGCCCATACTAGTTGACTTTAGATGACACCTTTTCAGGGGAAAGGAGGAGGAGCAAAGGAGACCAGTAGAGGACAGAAAGATTTCACCTTGTCTAAATGACGAGGACATTTGATATATCTTCTTGTGGTTTATTATATCAGAAATTAAACTGCAAAGCAATAATTACATACTAAGGAAAACCTTAAAGTTCCTAAAATCAGACTGATGAGATATAATTGCGATTGGTAAAATGAACTCAAATGATCATATGACTCCCTAAAAACAGAGACATAGTTACGATTTAACAAACAGTGCTGCTGACCCAGGGCTTGGCATAGCAGTGAGGTGCCCCATGGACAGATTCCACATGGCTAAGGCTTCCAGCTTGGCCTCAGAGATTTGGAGAACATGGGTACATGCATGTACCCGGATTCTGATGGGAGGGAGGACTAAAGGAAAAAGGCTAATAGCACGACCAGGCCCCTTTAAAGGGCTCTCTCTCTCTCTCTTGTGCACACACGTAACCCTCTGACCTTAAAAAACAAAAAAAAATGGTGTTTGACTAGTGTGATATCACTATGGAAAAAAATCATCTTACAAGTTATTTCTCATACCACATATTGTTTTGAATTTCAGATAAAGCTGAGTTAAACATTTTATTGAAAACTAGAAACAGAAAAAGAAGAACAGTTCCTCTCCAACCATGGAGAAGAGAAAAATTCTTAATTCTGAAGAAATTGAGTATATTAGGATCTCATCGGAGGCAAAGATTAATAAGCACAGACAAATAAAACTGAAATATCTGAACTGTAACATGCAAAAAAAGAAAAATATAATGAGGTCATGGAATAAATATATCTACGACATATGAATATACATATACACACATATAGGTACATACATACATATGTATATGAATAAATATATACATGTTTATACATACACACACACACACACACTCTTTTGCTTCCTATTCCTGTAACTGTATGCCCTTCTGGCTAGGAATCTTAGTTCAGAGAGAGGACAATGATTCTGTTGAAGATAACATCAAGTCACTGGTCACTTTGGGGTCATGCTTTTGAGTCAATGGGCCAAGAAGGTGGATATACCCTAAATACCAAAAGGAAATTGGGCTGTTATTCCTCAGTGGAGGTAAGGAAAGAAGAGAATGACTGGAATACAGGAGATCCCTTGGAAGCATCTTGAAGTATTCATGCCCTGTGATGAAAGTCGATTGGAAACTATAACAACCTAATCCTGGCAAAACTAGTAGCAGTTCAGACCCTTCAGAAACGTAGGACTGGGGGACCAGCAGTTAGTGGAATGGCTATGTCACTGGACTCCCATGTAGTTGACTGTGGTTCAAGTCCTAGACCCGGTGGCTTAAACTCACACTGGGTGCGTGTGTGTGCATGGTCAAGATCCTGAGAGGAAAATGGAGGAGAAGGGATTGTGGCATGGCCATCCCCCCAGGGGATGATTTCTTGCTTTCTGTCTCTGTCTCTCTCTCTGTCCTTCTGGTGAGCACATATGCCCTATAGCAAAAATCTCTCAAAAAAAAAAAAAAGAAAAAAGGAAATGTAGGATTGGGGACCCCCCATCAAGTTACTCTCTGAAGACAAAATACAGAACAGGGGTTGGATGGCAGTACTTGCATAAACATGCTACAATATAACCAGTCAACAGAAACTAGGAATGTAGTTATCATGAGTGTTTCCTCCTTATTTTGCTATAAATAAATTTCTATTTATGTATGATAAAGATATATAGCTATATATTTATAATATATAGATAAATATACATTAGAATGTGCAAATATATAGATACATAGCTTTAGCTATATATTTCCTCTTTAAAATTAAAAAAAATTAAACTTAATTGTTAATAACATAATTTGAAAATGTACACTAAAATTGTAGTCTTTTATGTTTGCTAGGAGAGTGTGAAAACTCGTTTATATATATATATATACCCACACACATACAACACTCATATATACACATATATACACTCATATATATATATACATAATATATATACACACAACACTCATATATACATATATACACACAATACTCATACATACATATATATACTCATATATATATACATATATACACACACACACATACATCTTTGCTTTATTTTCTCTATTTCCTTATCTTGTAACATATGACTTACTGATTTTTATAACATAGTATTTGAGTTACAAGATGTCTAAGGGCTAATCACTAAATATCACTAAGGACTTTACTTCCCCATTGAGAAATGAGTTCATTTATTTTAAATTAAACATAGGACACTACAGCGTGTTACGCAGAATTACGACCTTGCTATTGTCATTACTTACAGATAAAGCATGGTTGGAGCTGTGGAGCTGTGTGTAGGGGCCGAGTTGACCAGGGGTGGACTCCTGTTGATTTAGTTTACGGTTAACTTGGTTGGGCATTAGATGCCCAGAGAAAACATTCCTGGGTGTGTTTAGGAGGGTGTTTCTGAATGAAATTAGCATTTGAATGGGTAGACTCAGTAAGGTAGGGTGCCAGTCCAGTCCACTGACAGCCTAAATAGAAAAGTCGAGGAAGAGAATTCACTTTTTTGCTTCCTGCCATCTACGTGAACTAGACTATTTCATCTCAGCAGAGGCCTTGAGACTGACAAGTACACCGTCAGCTGCCCTGGTTTTCAGCTAGGCACTGGGACTAAGTCACACCATGGGTTTTCCTGAGTCCCCAAGTTCAGCCAGCGGATCGTGAGCCTTCTCAGCCTCTGTGGTTGCAGGAGCCAATTCCTCACAATTACTCTCCTTTTTTACACGTCTTACTGGTTCTGTCTTTCTGAAGACCCCTGACTAATGCACATATCTGCTGACGTATGGACGCATGTGTATACATATAAAAATCTAATATTAGCCGTCGGAAAAGTCATGATGTATTTTTGCATAGAAAACTATGCCACGACTTTTCTGATGGCCCAACATATGCATATATGTGTGCATGTGTTTATATGTGTATGCATATATGGGGGTCCTCAAAAAGTTCATGGAAATGTATATGACGTGAAGCTATGCATAGATTTCAAATTTTTTGCACCAAAAAAATTCATACTTTCATTAAATTTTTATGAACTTTCTGAAGTTCCCTCACATTTCTATACACATTCCCCATACAGTATTCAAAAATGTCTTAAATATCTTGCGAAGGCTTATGAGGTTTCATATAAAACCCAGAGATTTTGCATCTTCATAAAACTGAATTTTATGACAATGGGCCTTCATTGCCACAAAACAACGAGCAGGCAGCATGGGAAGAGGCCACGACTGCCTCCTTAAAGTGATGTCCGTGCGCTTCAGCCTGCTGCTGGCCCCACCCCCTCCTGCGGTCCTGCACCTGGTCGGGTTATATTCACATATTATAAGTTTATTCTTACTCAGAATTTGAATTTGGTAACTATAATTTATACATTGCTGAAGTCATTAAAAACTTGTTTGTTCTTTCTAAAAAGCAATCTCGAAATATTTAACCAGAGTTAAAAAGCAATTAATATCCTTTGATACAATAATTCCACTTTGGGGATTTTATTTCAAAGCAAACCAACATCTACCCCTTAAATCCCCCCTCAAAAAAAAAAAAAAAAAGAAAGAAAAAAAAATCCCCTCAATAGGGAGCATCTAAATACCCATAGTATATCAACTAAAGCAGGGCAATAAGAGAACCACCCCCATGCAGCTATGAGAATAAAGTAGGCACTGCAAAAACCAGTGCAGAAGAAACGTGATCACCGTGTTCATAAAGGTCTAAGCCGTACTCTGACAGTGGTGAGAAGTGAACATGGACTGATGTTTAGTGGTCCCAATGCGCATGGACCATCTTTCACAAGAAGCTGTTGCCATCACAATACGAGCCTCTAAAAGGAGATATCTGTGTAACTTCCTCTGTTTTGTGGGAAAGGGAACTGACCCACATAATTTTAAAGGGGGGTTCAGACTACTCTCTTCTAAAAGACTCTCTTCTATCAGAATCCATAGTCCCTTCTGTCGTTCTTTTGCTGTCTCCACACCTAGAGGAAAGAACTTCCCTGATTAAAATTTAAATTCCTCTTACGTTCATTGTAAATGCATGTTCTCAATGTCTTACAATTTGGAAAAAAAAATGGAACAACTGATCTACATTTATATACAGATATTACTTATCTTGAGGCCAACAGACAAATTCTATCTGCCAACAAGCCAGGTCTATAATGGTTAAAGGCACAGACTTTGGAACAAGACACAACTGGGTTTAAACCCCTGCTCCAACTCTAAGATTCTTAAGCCCCCAGATTCCCAGTCATCCTTTCTGTTAACAAAGGAGATAATGGGCACCAGCAGTTGGTGTAATGGCTATGCCACTGGATTCCCATGTAGTCGACCGTGGTTTGAGTCCCGAACCCGGTGGCTTAAATTCACGCCAGGCACATGTGCGTGCATGCCTAAGATTCTAAGAGGAGGATGGAGAAGAAGGGACTGCAGTATGGCCATCTCCTCCCAGTGGTGGGACGGAGATTCTCACTTTCTGTCTCTCTGTCTCTCCAGCGAGTACACACACTCTATAGCAAAAATCTCTCCTAAAAAAAATAAAAGAAATACAAGTGTAAATGACCTACAAATCTGAAGCATTCAGTTTAGTACCCAGCTTGTATCCAGTTATTGTGGGGGCAGCCATTCTTTTTATTAAATTATTCAGCTCTATCTTTGCTTTTCCATGAATATTCTGACATTAGCCTTAGCTTTTTATCATCAGTACTATATAGTCTCTTCTTAGGACCCTCTCTAGATTTTACTCCTCCTTTGAAAGTGTGATTTCTTTCTAGGGTGCCAAGCATTGTATAATACCAACTTTGCACACAGTGCTGGCAACCTAAAACGTGAGGCAAAGACTCCTTTATAATAGGCGTTATGATCAAGTTATGAAAAACTTTACTATCACTTTCAGCAACCTGTCTTATAGAAACCATAAACTACTTGAACGTCTGATTCTAAAGTCTGCCAAAAGAAAATCTAGACAGTGGAAACTGAGAAGAGTGTCTCAATAGGGAATCCACATCATCACACTAACAATCTCGCAAGCTGGGATTTTGCTCATGTACGCTCCATAGCCTCTAAGTCTTGAAAGAAAATTGGGAACTAGAAAATACAATGTGATATAAAGATATATGTGGAATTGTCGCTTAAATCCATTTATTTATTGTTTATTAACTTAATTCACTATTCATCATTAAAAGCCTTGTTTTTAATGAAACTGACAGCCTAGCATTTTTCTCTAATGTTTCAATAAGTAACATACATTGCTTTGCATATTATCTTTTTTTAAACTGTATTTATTCACTTATTTATTTGACCAGAGGGGGACACAGAGAGAGAGAGAGAGAGAGAGAGAATGAGAAAGCAAGCCGCCAGGTCTGGGATTTGAACCATGGTCGATGGGAGTCCGGTGCCTTTAACACCATGCCCCCTACCACCCCCCCTTTTTTTTTTTTTTTTTTTGGAGAGGTTTTTGCTATAGGGTGTGTGCGCTCGCCAGACAGACAGAGAGAGAGATATAGAGACAGAAAGCAAGAAATCACCCCCCAGAGGGGATGGTCATGCTGCAATCCCTTCTCCTCCATTCTCCTCTCAGGATCTTGGGCACGCACGCACACATACCTGGTATGAATTTTAAGCCACCAGGTCCGGGACACGAACCGCGGTCGACTACATGGGAGTCCAGCGACATAGCCATTACGCTAACTGCTGGTTCCCCTACCAGCCCCTCTTTAAAATCTTAAAAACCATTTAATGCATTAACTTCTTTTTCTTTGTTTTAGGAAAAATTATTGTACAGGCCCCAAGTGAAGTTAAATTTTTTTAATTATCAAAAGGCTTTGCCTCAGAGATAGAGAAAGCACGCCATCCATCAGTATTTGGGGCACCTACATACGCACCCTGAGTGTTTTACAAGCCACCAGAGCTGAAATTCAAACCACAGTCAGCCATGTGGGTTCTGGCTTTCCATGCACTGCATGACACACTGTATGACAAGGCCAGCCCCATAGATGAAGTTTATTTAAAATGACCAAAATTGGGCCAACAGGTGGCATGGAAGTTTAGGTTCTGAACCCACATGGCCGATTGTGTGGTTTAAATCCCAGACCTGATGGCTTGAAAATTAAGCTGGGTACATATGCATACATGGCCAAGATCCCGAAAGGAGGATGGGAGGAGAAGGGATTGTAGTGTAGCCACGGAGGGGGGGTGGTGATTTCTCATTTTCCTTCTCTCCTCCTCTTTCTGGTGAACACGCATGCTCTGTAACAAACACACACACACACACACACACTTATTTGTGATGGTTCACATCACTAACAAAGGTAAGGACGGCCAACACCCCCCAAGGCTTTTTGTAGGTAAATAGAATTCTAACATCCAAACCAAAGTAATCATATTTTCATTGAAAGTGAAAGGCATATCCACTTGAAATTCAAAATACTACTACTAATACAAACAAAAGGAGGACATTCTATTTCTTATTAATCTTAAGTTTTGTTTTGAATTTTGCCAGAGGGTACATGTGCTTCCTGGAAAGAGAGAGAGAAAGAGGGAGAGAGAGAGAGAGAGAAGGCATGCCTTCCCACCATGGGGAATGGTCACACTGAAATCCCTTCTCCGCCATTTCTACCTCTTTTCGGGATTTAGGGCATGCATGCACATGTACCCAGTGTGTCTTTCAAGGTTCTGGATCAGGGTCTTGAACCTTGTGGTTGACCATATGAAATCCAGCTGCCTTAACCATTATACCATGGACTTTCCATTTGTAACATTTTATGGTACATCAAGATCTTAGGAAAAAATTGTTAGAGGATTAATATAAGTTTTGTTATATTTGGGAACGGGAGTGGGAGTATTCCCTAAGACACGATAGTGTATTTATATAAAAGCCTTAGAGGAGGTAAAATTATACTCATTACTACCAAGAGTACAAAACATAATAGACTATTCAAAAATATTTGAAACCAGCTACCTTTGATAATCAACCAACAGAAGCATTTTTTGTCTGTTCCATGACCATGCAAAAAGAAAAAGTGACAAATTTATTTTAGTAAACTGAAAAAAAAAAAAAAAAGGAGAAAGGGAGGAGTAATGAGTGCCACCTTGTGGAGACACCTGCGCCTGCCACATCCGAGTTACCTAAGCGTTTTTTCCTTTTCTTTTTTCTTTCGTACAAATCCTATAAAACCACAAAGATTTTTCTAGACGGACTTTCTTTCGCCTTCATCTGCCTTGCTTTTTTCTTGGTATAAAGGAAATACTTTATTTTTCCAATGGAGAGTGCATTGTGAGTTGGGTCAAGGCAAAGAAATATCGCAAGGAAAAAAATCAATATCGTGCTGTTGTCTGGCCATTATAAGAAAGAAGCATTATTCAGAGGGATGTACGGACATTTTACAGCCTGGTATACAATTGCCGAAGGAGCAATTTCCATTTGAAAAAGGCAAGTCCTTAAGGTGATCAAATAACTTACACGTGACAATCTGGGTCCCTAAAGAGCCTCGTATGTTCTGCCCCCCTAGAAAAATTGAGGCGGTTTAGCAGATTTAGCATTTCCAAATTTCATCATGGTTCATCAAACAAATAGATTCAAAGCTCCATTCATTTATCTTATAGTGGATATATTTAATCCGACATCTCCATTAGAAAAGAGTTTATTTTCAGTGTATTTGTAAAAGTTCATCTGCTAAATTACAAAGAAATAATAATCACTATTTGATTATACTGGTAATAATACTAATGATAATAATAAGAGCAACTATGTTTTATTGAGTATTGCATGACAGTTGCCTTAGGGATGATAAAAACTTTAACAAGTTGCAAGATAAGTATTACATTACTATTATTATTATTATTATTATATATATGTTTGTCTATAGGGCATGTATGCACACTGCAGAGAGACAAAAAGGAAAGTGAGAAATCAGAAATCACCCCCTGGGGGGATGGCCACAGCATAATTCCTTCTTCTCTAGTCTCCTCTCAGGATTTTGGGTTCTCATACATGTGCTTGGCATGTTTTTCATGCCTCTGGGTCCAGGGCTTGAACAGTGGAGTTGGTTATGTAGGGTTGCACCCTAACCAGCACACCAGCTGCTGGCTCAGTATCACATTATTTTATAGCTAAGGAATTTGAGTCTCAGAGAAGTTATGCGGATAGCTCAAGATCACAGAGCTGTAAGTAGCAAAGTTGGGATTTGAGTCAAAGGTCTTGACTTTCTCTTATAGTAAGTTTATTCTCAAGTCTGAAATTTTTGAGACTTCAAAATAACTTCAATCACAAACATAACCATTTTGTAAAATGAAAGCCTTCCTTCCAAAATATTGTCTTAAATCCCATTTTAATTATCCTGGCTTGATGCCATTTTCCCAACATCCCAGCCAGGACTAGAATTATGAAAATCACTATATGCTTCACTGAAAAATGGTTTTATTAGCATAGAATTCAATCTAGTTTTTCGGTGGGGCAAAAAGTTACCCACAATTGTAAAAGCTTGTTAGCTAGAAATTGCTTTTCAGTTGACTGTATCTTTTCAGCATTAGATAAATGCTAATTAACTGTAATCTATGAAATGATTCAATATTAACCCCTTCTTGAAGCAGAATTTTCCAGATTTCAAGTTCTCTATCTAAGCACATTTTTTTTTTGAGAATGGAGACATTTCCTTCATAAAATTAAAAAATATATATATATTTTAAACTACATTTATAATAACAATTTGAAAATGTATATTATAATTCTAGTCTTTCCTCTTTGCTAGACATGTATGAAAACTTGTTTTAGTTGTTAACCATTGAATCTTATCAAGTACCTTAGCAATTTTTAACAACAGATAATATATTTAGATAATTAGCATAGGAAGTAAATTAAAAATATTATTTATGGCAGCAGTATATTTTCTGTTTCTTTATTTTAAAAGAATATAGAAGCAGTTTTTCTGAAAAAATAATCTATATAATTTAGGAAAATATCCATCTAAGACAAAACTAGTAGAACTATTATCAAATGTGCACGTTGTAACATGATGTTCAGTGTCGAATAAGATGAATCTGTCCATATCCTTGAGTTGATTGCTATATACTGCATGTATGCTTTGAAGAAGTACCATATAGTACCCCACAAATATGTAATATATATAAACCAGAAATTACAACCAAAAAAATTTTAAAAAACCAAAACGGAAACACATGCAGTTCCATTTTTTTTGTTTTGTTTTCTTCCATTTGTCTAACGATATGGATGCCATTAAAGACAAATAATACATTTCTTTTCCTTCATACTCCCATTATTTCTATTTTTAAATTTCTTATTCTTTAAACAACTAGTTCAAGGATCTTTTGAACCTTCGGATTCCTCATCCTATGAGCATATTGATCTTTAACATGTTATAGCAATTGCTTCCAACTTCTGAGTTGCATCCCACTGTAGCTATGCGGACTGACTGCAAGAAGTCTAGGAATTTCTATGTGCGCTTGTATTTTATAGATTGGATACATGACAGATCACATACATTCATACCTATACATAGATAAATATACTATTATCACATGCACATCGTTATTTTTGATTAATTCAATGGCAATTCATTTTCCAGCATACTGGCCTCCTTGTCATTATTCTGCATGTTCTTAGTTAACTGTGATTCAACATTAAACTATCACAGATGGGGTCAGGTTGGGAAACATTTCCCAAAGGCAACCGTGTTTCTTTTCCTCTCGTGGTCATCATCTCAGAGTCACCCAGAACAAGCAGACGTATAAATCTGCACCTGTGTAACTGGACAGAAAGGAGAGAGCATGAAAAGGAATGGTGTGGGTCTTCTCTGATTCTCTACTTTTCTATTTCTTCTTCTGAGATGACTCTAAGGTCTACCCAGCTTAAACACCATCATCTAATTGAATGTGGTAGTCATTATAAATAAAAATACCCAAGTACTTAGACTTCTCAGTATGTTTTCTTTTGTCTTCACACAATGACCCAAACCACTAACCCTTGGAAACATTTTCTAAAAAAAGAAAAAAAAAACATAAAAAACGTCTTGATTACCCTCAACTTTCTTCAACTTCATTGTCTTTTTGAAATCATGGACTTTCCATTGTTTTTGTCCATCATTCAGGAAGTGACTGGTGAGAAAATACACCAAGGCCCAGTGTAGCTACTGCGAGTTTGGTCAGGGGCAGGAAGTAGTTGCCCAGCTCTGGTGGCCCCGCACAGAGGTGCAGAGACCACCGCGCCTTCCTGTGACCACGTGGAACTTCAAAAGGAAGCATTTCAGCGTAAAAGTTCACTTGGTTGCTCTGTAGTGAAATAAATTATTTCAGCGGCTACATTTTTGAACTTACTCTATCAGAATTTTAAATCCTTTTCCATACATCCCCTAAGGGCGTGTGAGCTGAACCAAGCCTCCTTTCTGTTTTATGATTTCTAGGCTGACAGGAGTTCACAGCAAAAATAACTTCCGAACATCAATCAACCTCTGTCCGTCTGCTCTTTTATTCGACGTGGTTCTTTTTCATTGTGATAATATACTCGCCTTCACATTTAAAACATGACATTTAATACAAATCACACATTAAGAAGAACTTCATATAAAATGCAAGCCTTATCCAATGTA
>NW_006159764.1:1463018-1473130 GCF_000334495.1 Tupaia belangeri chinensis
GGGAAAATTAATAGAAATCATAGAGGAAAAAATGAAAGAGAATAAGATTCAGTGGAATTATCTTTGATTGTACTTAAAGAGAATAAAATACAGTTCCATGATGCATTTGGATGCTTTTGTGCTTGTATTTTAAACAAAAGTATGTAGAGTGGTGGCTTTAATCAATGTGAAAGGGAAAGTGAGGACATATTACCAAAAAGAATGATCTGGCATGAGAACAGAAATACTAATAGAAGTTAATAAATCTTCTTAAGAATTTTCTAGGTGTTTCATAACATTCTTTGATCTATCTCTGGCAGGAAGTCAAAAGTGAAGTGGTTATTTCTTGAAACAAAGTGTTATCAAACTGCAGGTTGCAACCCATTAGTGAGTTGTGCAATCCATTTAGTGGCACTGGTGAGTGAAATATAATAAAATAGATGAGAAAATATAGGGTAATGCAAATAGCAAAGGTAAAGTTTTTATTTTTTTCCAGTTAAGAATGTGTGGGTTTTTGGGACCAGCAGATGGCATAATGGTTATTTCACTGGACTCCCACATAGTTGACTGCATTTCAAGTCCTGGACCTGGCAGCTTAAAACCCATGCTGGGTACATGTGCGTGCATGCCCAAAATCCTGAAAGGAGAATGGAAGAGAAGGGAATGCAGCATAGCCATTCCCCCAAGGGGGTGACTTCTCGCTTTTTATCTCTCTGTCTCTGTCTCTTGAGCGAGAGCATGTACCCTATAGCAAAAAAAGAATGTGTGGATTCCATCTAGCAAGATAATAGGTATTACTTATTGTGTACCAGATCATGTTTGAAAACTGTGCTTATACGTTTGACATCACGTTTTGTATTACTGTAAGTGTATGTATCAAATTGGGTTCTAGTTAAAAAACAATACCTTAAACTTATCGATGTCCAGAGAATTAAAGTTTGCAAGGTGTTTTGAAGTATGTCTATAGAAATATAATTACAAAGCTTGCATAGTATATATTACTTAATCAAAAGAAAATGTACTAACCCAGCAGGGTATTTTGGGAAACAGATTAGTGAAGACTCAGGACTGTTTTATTTTAGCTAATATATCCATGTTTATTAAAAATATAAATCAATGTTGCAACGGATTTAATTAAGATCATTTTCAATATGAAAAGGACAACCCATTGCCTTTTGAGAGCCACAAATACACTTTCAATCTCTGTACATTCTAAACTAGTTAGGATTTCCATTACATCAATGAGTCTTTAACTGTCTGCATAGGGAGGTCGTTAAAAATCACCAGACCACTCATGTTTTTCACCCTGTATTTTTATAAGCATTAAAGTTTTGATCAAAATATTTTGTTTAATAGTAATGATGATAGAATGATGATATAACACTATAATATGCAACAAAGTTGATAATGACTGCATTTGTTGGGTATCCACTATATTACTATGCTCTATAAACATACTCGATTTAATTTTCAGAACAATCCTATGAGGTAGATTTTACACCTTCTATTTTATGGAAAAAAATAATGCTTAGAAAGATTTAATAATGCGTAAGAATGTCACAAGGTTTAAACTCAAAAGCCAATGTTCATCTCATTGCCGATCAGGATAATGAAAACAAAATCAGAGGCGGTTCTCCTATATCTTCTTCTTCTTCCTATTATTATAGGTTTCTTAATAACTTAGAGCCAAAGAAAGGACAAAAGGAAGGTGGGGGGGGAGAAAAATAAATAGATTCAAGATTAATTTTATCAAGGTAGGATAAAATGTTAAGACCTGGGGGCATGTGCTTTTTATAACTCATGAAGTGGTCCGGTTGTGGTGGCACAAGTAAGAGGGAAGCTGCTGCGTGATGCTGTAGGCCATATGGGAAGGCTCTAGGTTCATATCCTGAGTCCACATAAACATATAGGATGCAGCTGTGGGGAGGGTCATGACATGAAGGTCCTGGCAAGGGTGCCTCTCTTTCTCTGTCACACTCTCAAGGAAATAAATAAGCTTAAGTAAATATGCAAGAAGACAGTAAACACAAAAGTTTTAATGCTGTAGCTTTAATTTATACAGGGATCATTGAAACTAGTTAAGCAACTACACATGCTCACAGATAATAAACTATTCATTCATAGTTATCTCTCAGAAGAGAAAACAGGGGGGGAAGAAAGTGAGTGGTTAAGCAGGAAGGCTGGCAAAAACTGGTAATAGCTTGCTTACCGGTATTGAGAAGTGACTGAGGACACCATGTGCTATTTTGTCACCTGTCCTCTAGCACCTACATGGCCTTAACTGCTGCTAGTAGAGTTACTCCTCTAAATTGAAGCTTAACTCTTGTGAACTAAGGGCTGAAAGGTAGCTTGTTATAAAGGAGACTGTGCCAGCTGAGAGGTGAGCTAGATCTGGGTCCACAATCTGGCTCTGCTCTTTGCTGGACACGTGATTTTTGGAGAGTTAATTGAGTGTGGATTAAATTTAGTATGAGAGATGCCTACACCATTATTTGACACTTAATGAACACTCACAAACTGGTATCTCATAAATTAAAAGGATTTAATAGCTCAGTCTCCTCTATAAGTGTATTTACTTTTAATATCTAATCTAAAGATGAGTTCATTATAGCCTACCGAACAATAGTTGCCATGCTTTTCTTATTCCCGTTTCACAGTCATATTTGTCAATACGAGTACTTCCCACGTTATGGTTTTCTTAATGAGTTTCTTTAAAACAACATCATTTTTACTGCATTAAATATGTTTTTAAAATAAACTAGAAACAAGGCATGAAATAATCAAAGCTATTTTTTTCTAAAACAAATATATAAACAGTGAAATAACAACCACATTGTTCATCAACATCACTACCTTAAATTATGAAGAGCCCATTTGGATAAATTCTATTTATCAGATTCATAGAGAAAATCCTTGAAAGCTTTACAAAAATATACTCTAATTCAACAAATGATGCTGGAACAACTGGATATATACAGGCAAAAGAATCAAGTTGAAGACCTATCTCACACCTTATGCAAAAATTAATTCAAAATAGATTGAAGACCTAAATGCTAGAGATAAAACTAATAACAACTCTTAGAACAAAAAATAAAGGTAATTCTTTTTGACCTTGGACTATTATTATTTCTTAGACCTGACACAAATAAAAAGCATAGGCAAGTCACCAAATAAATTATATTAATAGGACATCACCAAAATTAAAACATTTTGTGCATCAAATGATACAATAAAGCAAGTGGAAAGATGCCCTGTAGAATGGGAGAAAATTTTTGCAAATCATATATCTGATCAAAGTTCAGTCTACAGAACATATAGAGAACACTTATTACTCAAGAATAAAAAAGACAAATAACCCAGTTTTTCGAAAGGATGCAAAGGCAAGTAGGTGGTGTGGTGGTTAAAGTGCTGGATCCCAAATGACTGAGTCTGCAGTTCGAGTCCCAGATTCAGCTGCCTGAAAAACATATCAGGTGCATATGTGTGCATGAACAAAATCCTCAGAGGAGATTGGAGGAGAAGGGATCATATCATGACATCCCCTCTGAGAGGTGATTTCTCTCTTTTCCTCTTTCTCTGGCAAGCATACACACACACTTACAAAAGGATCTGAATAGATATTTCTCTGATTATGATACACATATGGTCATGGGTCAATAAGCATATAGAAAGATACTCAATATTATTGTATCTCAATGTAAAGTAAAATTACAATGTGATATCACCTCATACCCATGAATATGGCAATAATTATTTTTTAACTGGTCAATACGTTTTGGTGAAGATACGGTTATTTAAAAATGCTCCTGCTGATGGGTGTGTATAATAATGTGGCAATGATGGAAAATAATTTGACATTTTCTCCAAAGTTAAACAGAATTATCATATGGTCCAGTAGTTTCACAACTAGGCATCTACCCAAGAGAATTAAAAACATATGTTCGCAATAAAATCTCTACTTAAGTGTTCATAACAGCATTATTCATAATAACCCAAAAGTGAAAACAACCTAAATGAGCATCACCTGATGAATGGATAAAATGTCCATTAACTGATGGATGTAAGCAAAAGATACTATACTCATAAAATAAAACATTATTCAGTCATAAAAATTCACAAACCTTGAAAACATTATACTAAGGGAAAGAAACCAGGCCAAAATAAATAAATAAATAAAGGAAGTCACTTCACTTTATGAAATGTTCAAAACATGCAAATCTACAAAATCATAGATTAGTTGTTTCCTGAGCTGTAGTGAGAGTAATAGGTTAAAGCAATTAGATAAAAAAGAAATTAGTATTGAGTCAGCCCCAGAGCCTGAGAGTTAAGGGAACTAGATCTTACATGGCCAAACATGTGGTTAAAATCCCGGCTACAGCAGCTTGTAAAGCATGCCTGCCAAAGGCGTGCACACGTCCAAAATCCCAACAGGGTGGAGCGATGGAGAAAAGGGATTGCTGCATGACCACACCCAACTGAAGGGTGCTTTCTCTCTCTTTCTGTCCTGTTTCTCTCTGGCTAGTGCATGCACCTTCTGACAATTTTTTTAAAGAGCTTTTTGCCTTAGGGTATGTATACTTGCCAGAGACAAACAGATAGACAGCAGTGAGAGGGAAAGTGACATATCACCCCCAGGAGGATGGCCATGCTGCAATCCCTTTGCCTCCATTCCCCTCCCAGGACCTTGGGTATGCACACACATATGCCCAGTGCAAGTTTCAAGCCACCAGGTCAGGGACTTGAACTGCAGTTGGCCATGTGGGAATCCAGTGACATTACCACTCTGGCAAATTTTTAAATGATTTCATATGGTGGGATTGTGTTTAATTTTTTTTCTTTTTAAAAATGCATTATCATTTCATGTCATTTTTACCAACATTGAAAATAAATTGCAACAAACCTATACAATGTCCCTTTCTGAAGAAGCCCTACAGTGGATTCACTTATGACTTGACTTGTTGCTTCCTTTGGTGTTGAATATCAAGGCTCAAAGAAGGATGGAATCAACTTCTGAGGGTCCTTCACCTTTCTGCTCCATTCCATTGAATGGTTCATACACCTTAGGGCACTTACATAGGTAACTGGAAAATGACTAGGATAGAAATCCCTATGTGTGCATATTCTAACACTTGAATCTTTTTCCTGAGTTGCCAGGTAAGATTTGTTTTTGGCTTCCTCCGATTGATGTTCCTCCTTTCTTTCTTAAAAGATGTTTCTCAGAGAATGAGGGTTTGAATCACTTTGTTAGCTATTGATTGGCTATAAGAACACTATATTATGCTATCAGCGTATAGTTATGTACCATCGACACAAAAACATCTGTTTGACCTGCTAGGCACTTTTCCCTAATAACTAAAGACACTATCGTTTTACAAATAAAAGTGTGTGCCTCCCTTGATCTACAAATTCTCTGCTGAAATGTATTAGGAAATAGTTCATTATATCATTAGGAAAAACTGCTTTAATGTGATCAGTTTTAAAAAATATGGTCTTATTTCTCAAGCCATGTCCAAAGACACTCTGAATCATCATCTTATAATCATCTCCTTGAGGGAGCATCTCTCTACCTATGGGTACTTACTTAATGTTAACTAACAGCGAAGGAGAATGGAGCTACATATGAGGAAAAGCTAAACGGTTGTATTATGCTAGCAGTAAAACTAAAAAGAGCAGAAAAATAAAAATTTAGGTTGAGACCTAGCTCAAACTGCCTATGTGGTTAACACATTCTTGTGGTCCACAGGCCACTAAATAACCAGAACGAACATTCTTAAACCCCCTTAAAATGAGATGTAAGCTAATGCCAGATGTGTATGATTGCTTTATTAACAACAGTTTTGTTTTTCATTTCTTTTCTAGAATGCTTAGGTTTACTTATGTAGATCAATTAGGGTTGATACAATAACATTTTTCTCACTTGTTTTGTGGCAAAAGAAAATAAATGTCAATCATTCCCCACTCCCCCTATCCCCACGAATGGGACACATAGCATTAAATCATGAGTAGGAAAAGGAATATTAATAAAAGGATTGTAGGATCAGTGGATGGCATAATGGTTACATCACTGGACTCCCACATAGTCAACCTTAGTTCGAGTTCTAGACCTGATAGCTTAAAACTCATGCCAGGAGCATGTACATGCATTTGAAAAATCTTGAGAGGAGAATGGAGGAAAAAGGACTGTGGTATGGCCATAAATTAGGTAATTTCTCTGTCTCTCTCTGACTATTCAATGAGTGCACATGCCTTACAGCAAAAATCTCTCTCTAAAAAATAAATACGTAAATAAAAGGATTGTAGAAGCTGTGGTGACTGTGAGTCACCGACAGTCCAAGGATCTGAAATCCATGATCCACTCTACCTCTGGCTTGTTGTGAGAATTTAGGCCACCTCCAAGCTTCCTTTCCTCGTATATGGAATAGATGACTGCATCAGGCCCTCACTGATTGTATAGGAAGCTTTAATTAGATAAATTACATAAAGGAATGTTATAAAACCAAACTGATCATAACAGGTAGGCCATGTAAATGGGGGGGCGGGATATCTAGCCTCATGTTTTAGCCTATTAATTGTTTGAGGAGTGTATGTTAGATTAGGGCAAGGATTCATTGCTGTGTCTCTATCACCTAGAATACTTCCTGGTAAGAGTAGTCGCTCAATAGTAATTTGCTCATCTAACAAATGAACTAATAAATAAGTATTATCTACATTACATTCTTTTGGTATTTTCCTTTTTTTTCTTTTTCTTTTTCTTCTTTTTTTTTTTTTTGGAGAGGTCTTTGCTATAGGGCGCATGCGCTCGCCAGACAGACAGAGAAAGACATAGAGACAGAAAGTGAGAAATCACCCCCCCCCCCAGGGGGGATGGCCATGCCGCAATCCCTTCTCCTCCATTCTCCTCTCGGGATCCTGGGCACGCACACACACGCGCCTGGCGTGAGTTTAAGTCACTGGGTCCGGGACTCGAACCACGGTCAACTACATGGGAGTCCAGCGACATAACCATTACGCTAACTGCTGGTCTCCTTTTCTTGAAATATACATATCTGATCCAGAAATACCACCTTCTTATTTTTACTCCCTACATAGAATAAAATGTAAGTGTTGTTTTATTTAATCCATTACCTGAAGTCAATAACCTAACATAATTTCAATAAACAAAGAGGAAATTCAACGCCATGCATTAATTGGTACTGACTAAACACGTTACATTAACAACAAAGGAGGGTTTTAGATATTTTCTAGTGATTCTCCTGATTCATGTATTAGAGGTGACTGCAAGTGACACGACTTAGAAATATCTAGAACCTTTAAATCTACACATCGTCCCAAATAAACATGCACTGCTTTTTCCACAGCTTATTAGAATCAGAAAAGAGAAGTATAATCAGGGTCATTCGACTTTTGAGAAAAGCTTTCTTAGGAATGGGAATGTCTATGAAAGAATTACAATAATAGATGTCTTTGTTTAGAAAGAAAACTATCTTTGTGGGACCAGCAGTTGCGGTAATGGTTACATCACCGGACTCCCATGTAGTCGACTGCAGATTGAGTCCAGGACCCGGTAGCTTAAACTAATGTCAGGCACGTGTATGTGCGTGCCCAAGATCTCAAAAGGAGAATGGATGAGAAGAGATTGCACTGTGGCCATTCCCATGGGGCCTGATTTCTCGCTTTCTGTCTCTCTGTCTTTCTCTGTCTTTCTGGTAAACACATGTGCCCTATAGCAAAAACCTCTCAAAAAAAAAAAAAAAAAAGGACCCGGTAGCATAAACTAATGTCAGGCACGTGTATGTGCGTGCCCAAGATCTCAAAAGGAGAATGGATGAGAAGAGATTGCACTGTGGCCATTCCCATGGGGCCTGATTTCTCGCTTTCTGTCTCTCTGTCTTTCTCTGTCTTTCTGGTAAACACATGTGCCCTATAGCAAAAACCTCTCAAAAAAAAAAAAAAAAAAAAAAAAAGAGAGAGAGAAAAAAAAAGAATTAAAAAGAAAGAAAATACCTTTTTAAAAAAACATTTGAAAATAGGGACCGGCAGTTAGCGTAATAGCTATGTCGCTGGTCTCCCACGTAGTTGACTGCGGTTTGAGTCCCGGACCCGGTGGCTTAAACTCACGCCAGGCGTGTGTGCGTGCGTGTCCAAGATCCTGAGAGGAGAATGGAGGAGAAGGGATTGTGGCGTGCCCATCCCCCCAGGGGGGTGATTTCTCGCTTTTTATCTCTCTGTCTCTCTCTGGCGAGCAAACGCGCCTTATAGCAAAAACTTCTTCAAAAAAAAAAAAAAAACATTTGAAAATATATCAGACATCCCATAAGCCAATCACATTTTTAAAAACTTTATTTATTTATTTATTTATTTATTTTAATTTGACCAGAGAGGGACAGGTTGAGAGAGAGAAAGCCGCCAGGTCCAGGACCCAAACCATGGTCGGCCATGTAGGAGTCCAGCACCCCTTAACCACCACACTACCTGCTGGCCCAAGCCAATCACATTTTATATTGGCTTTTCCTATCAAGAAATTTAAAAATTGTTTCAGGTAGGTATTTGATTTGTATTTTATATAGATGTTAGAGCAGCTATCTTGCCCAAGTTCTCATAACTGGAAAGGAGTGAAGACAGATTTGAATACAGAACTTTACTCCATCTCATATACTCCTTATTTTGCATCCCATCTGCTTGCTTGTTCATGGAGGAAGCCAACCAGAGCAAATTGCTAAGTCACAGCCACTGTGGGACTTCTCCCATATGCAGGCAAGTTAGGAATTTTAAAAAGACATCATGAATTCTATTGGCCAAATCACCCTCATTGACTCTGGAACTAACATCGGCTAGCTTGGAGTAAAACACGGTGTACAGACTCAAGGGCTATGGATCTTCGATACGATGTGGTCTGACGCGTCTCCAGGTGCCCTGGTCTGGTATGGATACATTTTGTTCCCAGGATTTGGATTGTCTAGTTGTCAAGAGAAAAGCAGGTACCAAAACATGAGCCAAAAATTCCTTTCTCTCTTTCTTTTTTTGTTAATTTTATTTGCTATAGAGTAAGTGCTCTCACTGGAAAGAGACAGAGACAGAGAGAGAAAGTATCCCTCCTTCCAACATACATGGCATATCTTTGCATGGATAAGCACACCGCAATCCCATCTCCTCCAGTCTCCTCTCAGGATTTTGGGCATGCCCACATGCCCTGCAAGTTTATCAAGCCACCAGGTCTGGGACTCGAATTATATAGTTGGCCACATGGGATCCATATGCTTTTAACAACACCACCACCTGGCTGGCCTAAGCAAATAATTTTAAAATAAGTCCTGTAAGAAATCAAAAGTCCAACTATAGGCCCCTCTTTTTAGGAGCTGAATCACAGAAACCAAAAGTCAGGAATTAGGACATGTGTATTCACAAGGGATGTAAAATGAAATGCAGAGGAAAAAAAGAGGAGAGTTAGATAAGGCATTAATCCAAGAAATAAGGAAAGAATCTATAGATAAGGGCAGAGATATCTACTCAGGAAACAAAGAACTCTCTGTGAGCATTAAAAGTGAATGAGGAGGGCTGGCATGTGGCGTGGTGGTTAAGGACATTGGACTCCCACATGGCCAACCACAGGTCAAGTCCTCAGCCTGGTGGCTTGCTTTCTCACTCTGTGTGTGTGTGTGTTTGTGTGTGTGTCTGGTCAAATTAAAATAAATAAATAAATAAAGTTAAATAAAATAACTCTTTTTTAAATAAATAAAAGTGAATGAGGAATGGGGACCAGCAGGTGGCATTGGGGTTAGAGGCACTGGACTTCCATGTGGCCAACCACAGTTCGAGTCTCAGACCTAGTTGCTTGCTTTCTAATTTTCTCTTTCTCTCTCTCTCTCTCTGGTCAAGTTAAAATAAATAAATAAGTTAAATAAAATAATTATTTTTTATAAAGAGTGAATGAGGGGACCAGCCGATGGTGTAATGGTTATGTCACTGGACTCCCATGTATTTGACCACGGTTTGAGTCCTGGATCTGGTGGGTTAGATTTCACACCAGACACATATGCATGTGTGCCTATAATCCCAAGAAGAGAATGGATTGCAGCGTGGTCATCCTCGTTGGGGAGTGATTTCTTGCTTTCTGTCTCTCTCTGGAAGTGCAT
>NW_006159764.1:1473147-1497532 GCF_000334495.1 Tupaia belangeri chinensis
CTTTCCCTTAAAAACAAAACAAAACAAAAACAAAAACAAAAAACGAATAAAGGTGAATGAGGAGAAAATACATCAGCTTCCATAAGATTGTCTCTGAGATACAGAAATGGTAATAGTCACATCTACCCTTGCATATACGTGTGAAGGTTCTTGGACTTCCAAGGACTTACTTGACAGACAGTCCTTACACACTCCCTGAAGTGGTAGCCAGTTAGTCCTCGGGTTCATTCTGTGAGGACCTGGGCTCTCCCTGGCCTCCTCAAAGTTGCTACCACCTAAGCAGGAAGACTTATGTGGCTGTAACAGGGACTGGAATGGCCAGGGTTAAACCCAGGATCCTGCACTCGCTGTATGAACTAAGATACCTCCTTGTACCTCCAGATTAATTATTAAGGATTATCATTAGGATAGTGATAATGACAATCACAAAGTGGCTTCAAAACATTCATGGAAAAAATAGAATTAAAGTGCAAGATTGGGCACAAAACTGTTTTGAAATCCATGTTTACTTTTTTCATAACACACATTTTTCAACAACTTTTGGAAGGCATCTCTGGAGGTCATGGGGACTAAGAAGACAATGCCTGTCACATGTCTGATGCAGTATTTTTTTTTTCACATGAAATAGAAGCTTCATACACAGTGGCCACAAAATCATCTTCACCACCTTCAGTATTAATTATCCGCAGCTTTCACCGTTGGCTACATTTTAGGGTTACACGGGATACAGACGGCAAATAATACAAATGACTCAGCGTCGCTGCAGGGAATTTGGGTAGAAAGCTCTAGAGATGGAGCCCAGACGTGCTTTATTTAAAAGTCCCCCAGGTGACTCTAACATTCAGTCCTGGTTGCTGTTTTATTTTGAGTGAAGTCCTCACTGTCCTCCTGCAGCTTCTGTGCCCTCTGGAACGACCTGCCTTTAAAACTGGCAGAGGCACCATCTCTGGACTCAGAACTGGATTTACCAGGAAGCCTCTGCAATTTATACTTCAGGCTAACGTACTTCTATGAGCCTGTTTCAGGGCCCTGGATCTAATTCTGCATCCTAATTTGGTATTATTTTGATTAAATAGGGTCTCTTATAGTATATTATTAATTGAGTAACACCCTCCTAAAACCTAAAACCTTAAAACTTTGTTGCATGTCCTCTGAAAGAAGCACCCAGCAGAGTCCCTAAGGCTTCTGTGTTTGGATTGAATCCCCTGTTCAAAAGTGGCGTCAACTGGGCCCTCCTTGGCCCTCCTATGAGTATTTGGAGAATCAACATTACCTTGAATTCTTATTAGCGCTCACGGAGTCCTTTGTCTCTTTAAATACACTACTTCAGTCTTTTTATTTTTAGCCTGCCAAACATCTGGCCCAGCTGGACAAACTGTATCAGCCACCAGCTGAGAGCTAACCTGGCCATCCCATGTTTGTAGATTATAGGGCTTGGGAACATTTAGAGGACATTTGTAGCAAAGTGACCACTCCTTCTGGGTCTTTTTCTGGAACTCAGGGTATGAATTAACATTTCCTAAAAAAATAATGCTCATCAGCAACCTTCAACCTAGCATATTATTTTCTTATTCCCTTTAATAAAAATAACCATAACTCTTGGCTTTATAAGTAATTTTCTCTCAGTGTCTCTCTAGATGCAGAACAGTCCTGTTTCCCTCAATCTTCTCTTCCCCCAGCAAGTTTAATTATCTTGTTATCATTAATGTTTCTCAGAGAAATTTCTACCTCACATGTATTACACAAATTGCTTATCTCATAAATGCCGTTTTGAAAGAGATACTGTTCTTACTGTTCCTACAGAATTTGGGGGTAATCTCTGTAGAAAGTAACACGCTTTTTCAGTGTGATCCTCTGAGGGAAAAAAAAAATAAAACCTCATCACCTAAATTATTATGTTATTTCAAGGGCTGACAGTTCAATTCTCGGTAGAGAGACATAGGGTCAAGCTGCACACACAAAAGTAGCAGATTTCAACACAGCGTAATTTGGTGGGGACAGAGGGAAGAGGGCCAGCAAATCATTCCAGCAGCTTCCATGGAGGCAAACATGTTGCTGACACCTTGAACATTTGTGTGTGTGTGTGTGTGAGTGTGTGTGTGTGTGTGTGTGAGAGAGAGAGAGAGAGAGATGGGGCAAATATTCATTAGATGAGGGTACCATCTTATACTGGAAGCAAAAATTAATAAGCAGATAGTAGGAAATCTAAGAAACTGGATTAAAACAGCTAAGAGTTAATAGTTTCCAAAAGGTTAGAAAAGAAATAGAAGCAAGTTTCAGGTACCCTATTGAAGACGGCATTGAAGAGCATGTTTTGATAAGGATATTGCAAAATAAGCAGTAATTTCAAAAGTATAGATCTTTAACAATTGATATTTTTAGGTAATTTCTAAAACATCTCTGTAAGTGGATGTCGGGTTTTTACTAAATCATGACCATGTGTTTAAATGATTGACATAATACTAGTTTATACAGCAAATATGTTTGTTCTTTCATTAAGCTTTTTCATTTAGCAACAAGTCAGAGACAGACCTTGAAATATGAAAAGAAAGAACGTATCAATTCTAATTCATTTATCATCTCACCTACTTCCTTGTCTTCTCCAGAATATCTTTTTAAACACTTAGGTCCTGGCTTTTAGTATCTTTGTTTTGTTATCTGCTTTGACCTTCCTTTTTATTTAACAGCATTTCTTTTTCTTAGACTTTAAAAGGTTTTCAATATCTGGGGAGCCACTAGTTAATAGCATTGCTTTTTCTTAGACTTAAAAGGTTTTCAATATCTGGGGAGCCACTAACTGTCCGTAGACAACACCTAACAAGACCATGACTGCAACTTACATGGCATTCTGGGCTTTGCTGAGTCTTGCTGAAATTGGCCGAGTTATTTAATTCAACAAACAAAGGTTGTCATCCACCTTGAAAGGCCTAATTGACAGAGATGCGGCATTAGCTCAGTGAAAATTGGACTATTTTTTTGCAAAATTTCCTTTCACAGCGCTTTGCTGTTTATCACCAGGTGACAAAATTATGTACTTACGTGGTGAAGTACTTTAAATATGGTGCCAGCTGTGGCATATGACTGCCTCAGGCAGTTAGAAATGTTTCCACTGATACCTCTGAGAGAGGAAATCATCACTCAGTCTAACCATAAAAGCTGCATACAGACAAAAATCGATCATTCTAAAAGAGCAAAGAAAAATATCATGTACCATATATATACACTGGCAGGGATACATTAATAATAGGTACATATTTATTTCTTGGATTTATAAAGTATTGTCTCCAAAGAGCATGTATATAATATGTGTATATATGATGAGGATCAGTATTAACAATGACCCAAACATAAAATAATTATTAAATTTAAAAAAAGGAGAATTTTATATTTTAAATCCTCTCGAAGATGAGAATAACAGACTTGAAGGCATACAAAGTTGGTGCTTAAATGCATATCTTTATAGCACACTGTGTGTGTGAGTCTGCATTTTAATAAGATCACTGAAGACCCAGGAATGTTTTGCAAATTGGCTCCAGTCCACAAATCTTTAAAATTTATGGTCATATTCGCTTTACTCTATGTACCCAGGTACTGTTTCAACTTTCCTGGTGTTTGTTCTTCTCCAAAGAATACAGATGTCAGATTTCCACAAAGTTAAACTGACTTAAACCTCACTTCCATAACTATCACTTCGTGAACTATAACTTAGCTTTCAAAAAATATTTTTAAACTTAAATTAAAAAAAGTCTCATGTCTCTTTAAATCTGTACTTCTTCTATTTGTATGTTCGATGCCTGATCTTTCATCTTTCTTTCTTTCTTGCATCGGCTAAAGTAATATTTTAAATTGTCAGGTTCATTTCTATAATTTAAGAATGTTACAAATGCAAAGAAACAGGACTAATGAACGCTCATAATTTTGGGAAAAGAAGTCGCCTGCATGGTGAAGAGTCATCCTTAGATGACCAACACTAAGAGGAAGAGAAATAAATAAGTACATAAATACACATTTATGGGTGCTAGAAATTCTTGACATGTAACTTTTTTCCTCTTAATCATTCAAAACATAGGTTTAGTAGTTTCCTGTCTATCAATTATTGACTAGACAGGCAACAACAATTAAAAAAAAAAAGGACAGAGTATTATTTTCAGCCAGAATTAACCTTTCTTCTTGAGAGTTATCCAGAAAAGTCCAATACCCATGTTGGAAAAACTAAAAGATTAGAATGATCTGTTTTCCTGATGATAGACTGTGCTGTAGAAGAGGCATTTCATCAAGCATGATAAAATCTGCCCTTAAAAGCACTTCCTTGGACAGACTATGTCCCCCTGTGACCTTTACACAATTAATATTCTGCACAACTGAAAGAGGAGAATGAGTTGAGGAAGCAGAGGTACAAGATCGTTCTATATGAGTTTTACTGCTCAAAAAGAGATACTTTACAGGCTACCCTACATGGGTTGTAAAAGACATGAATGCAACAGTGCAGGGACATTTTTGTCTTCTCAGTACTAAGCCTGCCAGTTTCTCTGCATATGTACCCACATTCTTTGCCTTCCCTCTCTGGAAAACACATCTTACTCCAGCTCAGATGAAAGGCTGATCCCTTCTCTCCCTAATTCATTTCTTGAGGACATCACTGCTGCAATGATCTCCCCTCTCTCCTGCATCATCACTTACCCCCTTTCTGCTGGTATTTTTTCACTAGTGCACAAACATGCTCTAAGATTTACCTTCAGAAAACATATTTTTGGTCCTTTCATCATTCCTTCTTTTATTTGTATTTATTTATGTTTTTGGAGAGGTTTTTGCTATAGGGCACGTGCACTCGCCAGAAAGTCATAGAGATACAGAGAGACAGAAAGCGAGAAATCACCCCAGGAGGGGATGGCCATGCTGCAATCCCTTGTCATCCTCCATTCTCCTCTTCGGATCTTGGGAACACACATACATATGCCCGGCATGAGTTTAAGCCACTGGGTCCGGGACTCAAACCGTGGTTGACTACATGGGAGTATAGCGACATAGCCATTACAACAACTGCTGGTCCCTCATCCTTCCTTCTTGGCCACTGCCCTTCTTTGTTCCATTTTCTCATTAAATCTATCAGGAGAGCTGTCTAATTGATTCCCTTTCACTTTTCTGCAAGCCAGTTTCCATTCCTTTCCCTCTACTGAAACTGCTCTTACCAAGTCTACCAGTAACTTTAAAATATTTTTATCATTATTATTTTGTTGTAGGGTGTGTATGCTCACTGGAGACAGAGAGAGAGAGAGAGAGAGACAGAGGAAATAAGAAGTCATCCCCAAGGAGATGTTCACACAGCAATCCCTTCTCCTTCACTCTCCTTTGGAGATTTTGAGCACACACCTGCACCTGGTCTATTTATCAAGCTGCCAAGTCTGGGACGCAAACCACTCAGTTATGTGAGATCCAGCCAACTTACTTCCATGCCAGAGGCTGGCCCTATCAGTGACTTTAATATCACCAGCCTTGATCTTAGAGCGGCAGCCAATACTGTCTTTTTCAGTCAATGCTGTTGATTGTCTTCTCTTTACCGAAACCGTTTTTTCCCCATTGGTTTCTGTGGTAGTGTGCTCTTCAGTTTTCCTCCTTGCTCACCGCTTCATGAAAAGTCATCCTTAGCCACATCCACAACAACGAGGGAGAAAATACGTAGTATTTGTATGGCAGTTGGTGAAACCTCCTCTTCTGTCAGACCTTTAAGTTTCAAGTTCTCCTAGGGCCTTATTGTGGGCCTTTTTATTTTTTCCTTCATTTTCTCTTTTGGGGGATGTCATTCAGTCCCACAGCATGGATCAATATCTCTCCTTCGGGAACTCCTAGACATACACCTCCAACTCAAATTTCCCTCCTTCAGTTTTAGACCAAGCCCAGTGGCATCCTTGACAACCTATTAGTGGTCATTTGTTTTCTTTGTGCAAAACTGTTTTTCTGCAGATTTCTATTTCTTATTGTCCTCTACTAGCATTCACTCTCCTGCTCAAGTTAAAAACTGAGGAGTGGGCTTCTTGCTCTATATAGGTCCCAGCTATCAACAGTTCCTATTGGATTTACCTCCTCAACCAATTTCATATCACTCCCCTATCCACCTCCAGTCCACCTCCTTAGTCTGAATTGAAGTCACGTGATTCCTGTCAACAGTCAGGTCTTCCTAAATAATTTCTTCCTGCTTTGCCCACATCTCCTTTAAGATGCAATTTCTATACCAGTCAAGGTGATCTGTTGACAACACAAATCAGACCATTACTCGGCTGCTTCAGTGTTTCTGTAGCTTTCTAGTGTTCTTTGAATGACATACAAAATTCTTCCATGTCCTCAGGACAGCTCTGATTGACTTCTCTAACTTCTTTTCTTAGTCCTTGCCCTGCCAGCTGCCAGACTTCAGCCTAAACTGGGCTTCCTTCTGCTTATTGGACACTCCAAACTTGTTCCCTCATTGGGCCGTTGAATATTCTCTTCTCTTTGCCCTGAAAGATGCCCCAGATTTTCACATAATGGATCCTTCTTACTGTCTAGTTCTGTTTGCCTGTGACCTCCTCTGAGGGATCTCCACAGTCATCCTATTGAACACTGTATTCCCCCACTGCACTAGGCACTCACTACCATGTTGCCCTTTTAATTTGTAATATATTAATCATAATTTTGTACTTTATTTTTTTATATGAATCATATAACATATACTAAAATATTCATCATTTTATAGATTAATCACATTGCCCTTTTAATATTTTGTATATTAATCAATATCTGAAATGACTGGCTTTACCTAGTTATTGACTAGTTTATAGTCTTTTTCTCAGGCCTAGACTGTAAACCACATGAAAAGCTCAGGGAACTTTTCTGTTACGTTCAGCACTATGCTCCCCAGGACTTTAGGACAGCCTCTGGCAAATTGTAGGTACATAAAAATTTAAATAAGTGATTGCATGAGCAGGAATATTTTGTGTGAAGGAAATCCACAGTACTCTACCCTATATCAAGATACGAAGAGTATGCTGAACCATTTAGAACTTTGTAGACTTTTTCCCAAAGCTTACTTATTTCCTCCACAAGTGGGTTAGAGAGAAAGACAGCCTGCCAACAGGTGCTGCCACTGCTCTCCACCCCCAGCTTCAGCCAGACCTGCATCCTAGGCAATGCGTATGCCCAGCACGCTCAGGGTGGTCTCTCCCACAGGAACCTGGAGGCTCCTCATAGAGCAGAGCATCACATTTTTAAAAAAGAATTATTTTATTTAACTTTATTTATTTATTTTAATTTGACCAAAGAGAGACAGGGTGAGAGAGACAGAGGAAGTGAGAAAGCAGTCCGCCAGGTCTGGGACTCGAACTGCAGTCGGCCATGTGGGAGTCCAGCGCCCTTAACCACCATGCCATCTGCCAGTCCCAGAGCATCACATTTTACTTCTGTACTGATGTCCAGCACCAGGTGATTTAATTTAGGTGCTGTGGAATAGGATGAAATCTCAGTTGATAAAGATTTTGGAAGTGATATATTGCACAATTTACATTGTAAGATTTCTTTTTTTCTTTCTGGTTCCCAATATTGATGTTGCTGTTTTTAGGATATATAATCTGTTTTAGGAGTAAAGGGAAGAGTCATGAGAATTGTAAAATATTGCGACAGAAATGTGGTGTATGTATATTTAGGTTTCTGTTGAGTGATTCCGTCCTCCTTATTCTGCGTAAATGGACCATGCTACACCTAGCCTTGAACATCAGAAACGTGGAAAGTATTCTTGACCTGTCTTTTCACTCACTCATGCGCCCCAATCCATCACTGAGTTCCACTGGGTCTATCTTCGATACTTTGAAAATGAATGCATCTCTTCATATTTGTTGCTACCATTACATCTAAGCCATAACATTATTTGCCCTAGACAAGGGCAACGTCCTGACTTTTTTCCCCTATTCTTCTCAAAACTATTTCCCACATAGTAATAACCACAGTCCTACTGAACTCTTGGTTCCCACAATAAATGAAGTGTTTTCTCAATACAAGGCTTTGCCTGTGATGTTTGTCTATCTGGAAAGTCCTCTCCATTTTCATTTGGAGTGAATTTCTCCTTGAGGGTATGGATTACAGTTGTGGCAATGCTCCAGAATGCCAACTAGATCCCCCTTTAGAACGGAGATGCTCATGTTCTGCTGCTGGGATTGTCAGTGGGTAAAAACTCTAAGCTGATTTCTTAACCAGGAATTGTATTAGGTTGCTAGAAAAAGTAATGCATTTTTGCATAGAAAAAATACGTCACGACTTTTGCAATGACCCAATACTTCATAGAGGAGCTCCATCTTGCTTAAAATCATGCCCTCTCTTAGAGACAGCCTTTACCCAATGACCGTAAGGCATGCATGTCTGAGGGGAAGGAAGTCATATAAAGGCCATGTCAGGTCCTTTTACACCAAGGCAAGGACAACACTGAAGGATGATCTCAACTCCAGGGCTTTATGCAGGAATGGATAAGCTTCTGTTCACTCCTCGCAGTGTCATCCTCAAAAGTAGTACTCAATCAGCCTCTTGATTTCAGACCTCAGAGTTTGTTTCCAGAAACCTAATTTATGCTAACATCTGTTCAAAAAATTCTTCTTTGACATCTGTACCAAAGTAAAACATCGCTTATATCCCCCTTTCCCCAAAACATTCCATCATTTTTCCTGACTGCATCCTGTTCTTTTCCTTTATAAACTCTACTCTCAATTTGCAGTTGTGCAAACTGAAAGTTCCATTAGCTCAGGAAACCTCTCTAGTACAGTGTGTGATATATGTAATGATTTGAAACCAAGTAGAACCACAAAGTCAGACCTCACTCTGGCCAAAGTATCAGCTCAATAATTATACTTCCTGCATTTTATTTTATTACTATTATTATTTTTAGGTTTTGCTGCTCACCGGAGACAGAGGGAGAAGAGATAGAAGAAAAGCGAGCAATCACCCCCAGAGGGGAGGGCTATGCCACCACTGTCCCTTCTCTTCCATTCTCCTCTTGGGATTTTGGGCATGCACACCCATGCCTGGCATGAGTTTCAAGTCACTGGGACTGAAACTGTGGCCATGTGGGATCCCCATCCCAACCAATATGCCACCTTCTGGCTCCTCTTTTACATTTTTATAAATTAAGCCACTATTTAAGATAACTGAGGCTTACAGAGTAACCTGAAAATATGGATGAGCTTTGCCTCTAACACTTTTGCATAGAGACCAGATAGTCCTTATAAGAGATTAATCTCCATTTTAGTTGCTTAGATAGAAGGAAATAAAAATACAAAACTGTCAAGTAAAAATACTTGGTGTATATCCTTTCAGATTCTAGTCACAAAAGTAATATTTTTGCTGGGCATAGTAATTTTATGCCTGACCTTGATCCAAGCTAAAATCTAGCCCAAAGCTATTGATGAATCATTTTTCAAAAGTTTTCCAAGGTAATTATTCTGAACAGTCCATTTTAGGAATTGTCTTAAAGAACAATATCATTGTTCTTATCATACTAGGATAATAACTTGATTTTCTTCTTCTTCTGAGAATTTCACAGATAAAGGTCATTTGGGTCCTACTTTTTATAATTATCATATAAGTACTGAAACTATGAATAGCATCTTCTATTCAAGTGTCTCAAGTGCCTTATCCTCATTAAGTTTAATCAATTGAGATATTTAGGCCTTGACCCTGAACTTGAAACATGCTTCCGAGATCTGTAAATGAATATACGTGTGTATATCTGTGTGTATAAATGGGCTTAGTTGATTTTCTGTAAGTCACATTTATTTTGTAAAAGGAAAATTCGGAGTTTTTACTTGCTTAATTTAAAATAATGATGAAAACTTAATAATGATGAAAACTTAAACAAACAGAACATAAACTCATAAAAATTAGAAAAATACGCACACTTGAATAGAATTAAGCTATTCTCAAAAAGAGTTAAATTCAAAATATAAAGTAAAAAAGAACTCACTCATAATTTCCTGCTTAATAAAGCTCACTGCAAAATGACTGTTAGTGTCCATTACTTTCCTTAGGACAACACAGTTCAAAGGCTAAGTATTCCTGCCCTCAATTTAGAAATCTTCTTCAGTTGGTAAGATATATAACTATTTAGCAATGATATTTCACAAAATCTTACTAATCACTTGTTCATAAAAAGAATAAATATGGGAACCAGCAGTTAGCGTAATGGCTATGTTGCTGAACTCCCATGTAGTCGATCACGGTTTGGGTCCCGGACCCGGTGGCTTAGAAATCACACCAGGTGCATGTGCGTGTGTGCCCAAGATCCCGAGAGGAGAATGGAGGAGAAGGGACTGAAGTGTGACCATCCCCCCTTGGGGGGGTGATTTCTCGCTTTCTGTCTCTATGTCTTTGTCTCTCTGGTGAGTGCACATGCCCTATAGCAAAAACCTCTAAAAAAAAAAAAGAATAAATATTAAAATGTCTTAATATTCCACAATGAAGTATAAGTATAGGATGAAATGAAACTCTGGAGTAATGACTTCATTTAACACTACACTGAGTTCTAATATTTTACTGCAGAAAGTATATATTAATAAAATATTTATAATGATTACACACATGCAAAATACAAAGTAGAGAAAAGCATTTGCAGCTCCTCCCTTAAAGAATGTTATGGCCTATAAATAAACTGAAACACTGATTAAAAATGCTTCATAGTTGTATTCTTAGTTGTATTTATAATTACACGTGGGCTCTCTCCAGTGCATTTTAGACCCAGCTGCTCAAGTTTTATATAGATCATAACATATAAATTATAGTATTTGCAGAGAAAGAAGTCTGAAAGAATATATACTAAAATGTTAACACTGATTTTTACTATGGACTTGAACTTTCTACTGTATCTCTGAGGAATTTATACTTTTTACAATAAATAAACATCACTTTTGCAAGGAGGGAAAAAAATAAAGGAGAGTGTTCTTTATTGAAGTGGATAATCTGAACTGTTCAGATCATTTCTGGCCAACCAATTTGCATAAATTTGTCTGTTAGGGTTTGGTGTAAAGTGAAAATTTCTGTTCATTTTTCTTTCTCTTACATAGAACATCAATATGATTTTGAGGTCTCTGAGTTAAGATTTTATTAAGATCTCATTTTCGGGTGACCAGCAGTTGGTGTAATGGCTATGTTGCTGGACTCCCATGTAGTTGACCATGGTTTGAGTCCCAGACCCAGTGGCTTAAACTCACACGAGGCACATGTGCATGTGTGCCCAAGATCCTGAGAGGAGAATGGAGGAGAAGGGATTGTGGCATGACCAATCCCCCTGGGGGAAGATTTCTCACTTTCTGTCTCTTTTTCTCTGTCTTTCTGGTGAGCGCAAGCGCCCTATATAAAAACCTCTCAAAAAGGAAAGAAAAAAAAAAAAAAAAGAAAGATCTCATTTTCATCAAGGATATATTCACCCAAAGAAAAATCTTTCATCAAAATGAAAATCCTAAAGAAGCCAATGGCGAGTCAAAGAGCATATGTGAGGGATATATTCTCTAGCCAAGCTGCAACTTCCCCCACCTGTGCTCTTTGTCATAGTTCTATCTTAAATGTGAAGCTGTTCTCTAGTCCCCATAGCTTTCCAAAGGGAAGTTGGAGGTGCCCTGCCAACGCTTTCCTATGTTAGAATACGAACTAACAACATGATAGTTAGAAAACTATTATGGTAAATTTAGGTGTACCTATTACCATCTAAAAAAGAGTCAACACGTTATACAAAGAATACACTATAGGCTTCAATCTTCAGAATGAAGGGCACTATCCTTAAAGGCAAACTCTTGTTGACTAAGACCATAATTAACCACAACACAGGGATATATATTTTCCATGATGGTATGTATACTATAAAACATGTTTATATATACTAAAGTCAGAAAATATATCTCCATTCTATTTTCTTTGGGTATTAGCCACTCTAACAAAAATCATAAGAAAACTCCCAGTGCCAGTAGTCAATCAGTTGAGCTGGAGAAGATGGTTAAAATAAGCAAACAAGTGAAAGAGTCACTCAGCTATAAATTTATTCACTAAATAAATATTAATTAAGCACCTATATATGCTAGGCACTGCATAGGATGATACACACATAAAAACAAGACCTCAGATGTAAAGATATAAATCAAACTTTTTAGGATGATTGTCTTCTAAAATGGGTGACAACTGACCAAGCGTGAAAAGAAGTCATTGTATCCAAAATTCAGCATGTCCAAAGGCAAGAAATCATGAAGTAGCAACACTTATAAAAGGGACTGTACAAATTAAAGTTGAACAGACCATAGGAAAATCCCATTTTGTTGCTTAAAAATGGTAGACTCTCTGCATTTTCCAAAGGCTCATCTACATAGCTAGAAAGATTTAAATAGAGTGTATATGTTAGAGAAAGGGCAGAAGGAGCCAGAGACACAGGCAGTAACCATTATGTTGAGCCATGTTTGACATGCTTAGGAATTTGGATTTAAGCCTCCATCTCCATCAGCACTCCTCAGACATTAAGTGCATGCCAATCACTGGGATATGTTGTTACAATGTGGGTGGTTCTCATTCACTAGATCTGGGGTGGGGCCTCAGATTCCGTATTTCTAACAAACTCCCAAAGGGTGCCCACTCCGTAGGTCCTAAGACTGAAGTTAATTTGGTAAGGCTCTGGAATAGTAAGTCTCAAAATATATTCTAAAAATCACCAAGAAAATGTTAAAATGAAGGCTTGTGGACATTTTATTTATTGCATAAATATGGAGTAGGTATAAGAATCTACTTTTCTTGTGAATATTCTGGTGGTATTGATGGAGGTAGTCCTTCAGATTGGAGCATAATGAAAAGGATGGTGTTCATTTTTGCACTTTCAAAAGCCAGACAGGTATCAATGTGAAAGTAGGATAAAGAGTGTCCATTGTTCATTTTTTAAAGTTTATATACTTCACTTATGATAAAGAGTACCTGCATGCATGCATGAATATCCACACACACAAGAGACAGAGACCTTGAAATGGCCTCATTAAGTCACTATCCCCTTTTCCTGATTCCACAGCTCCAGAATCTTGGACACATACGCATGCGCCTAGTGTGTTTTCAAGCCGACCAGGGGATCCAAACTCACAGTTAGCCATGTGGCTTCCAACACTGCAGTTCAGTTTGCTACTGACTACACCACCTGACTGAGCTCAGATTATTTATTTTTTATAAAGGCAAGAATAATCTTAAGATTATGTGCAAGCATATAAGGAGGCCATCAATGAGGGAAAAAAAATTACCCAGAATGAGAAGAAAGTAATACCTCTGGACTTTATCAGTAACTGTTTCTAAGTACAGATAATCTCAAGATTTTCTTATGGTTCAATCTTTGCCCTTCAAATGAATGTACCAACTTAGTACTTCAAGACTAGCCTACTGATCTATGCCAGAACTCTACTACTAATTATAGCTCATATTATAGTTCTTGGCAAGAAAATATGAGGTAAGTGTAAATGTACCTATGATAAAATAAAGGCACAGATGCTTCTGTAGTCTGTATTTAGTACTGCTGAGTGTGTTCTCACCATGATGAGTGCTCCGTAGAGTCACATATAATATCTATGTATTATGTGTACTGATCAGATATTTCAGGTTACCTAAATGGGTTTAGATTATTCAATGAATAATATATATATATGCTGAATGAAAAAAGTTTATGCTACCATTTTCCAACTTTGGAGGAACATTCGTAATATCAAAATAATACCGTTATCCTTCTAAAAACTGAAACTTAATGTCTTTTTCTGCAATGTTCCAGAACACTGACATACCTAGGAATGATCTGAAGCCAGGCATGTGTGGATGAACACCTGATACCATATAAAAATGGTGGCTGTACTAAATCAAGGTGGACCAAAGATTTAAAATTTACAAGTACTGTAATAAGGTAGTAGGTATGAAAGGGCATGATAAGGTAAAGTTTAATAAAATGTAAGCCTTTTCAATGTTCAGTCTTTTTGAACATACAAATATAAAATTCAAGAGTAGGGTTGACTGTCCTTCCAAATCTTAAGAGTTTATATATTGCTTTTATTGAACTGGGGATGGCAGGAAAATAAAATGGCATGAAGAGATTTTACCATTTATTATTGATTTCATTTTTTTAAAGTCTGCAATATACTTTTACCATCACAAAGATTTTAAAAATTGGAAGGGTTTTTTTTTCAATCATAGTTAGGAATCACAGGCTAGAAACTCTAAGAAGTTTTGTTTGTGAATTGAAAAATAATGGGAACGAACCACACCCTGGGCTATTTACTTGACTTTTTTTTTCTTTATATTGCAGTTCTGCCTAAAATGACTTCAAAGTGTTCATAATACTCTGTGGCAGATTGTATTTTCCAGAGATAACTGCAATAATATTTTATATCCCACATGCTTTTTTCTAATGGGATCTTGACACTCCACCCACAAGAGGTGGAATCTAATTCCCCTTCTCATGTGTCTGGGTTGGCCTTAGTGACTTACTTGATAAATAGAATGTGACAGAGGGGATACTTTCAGGTTTCTAAGACCAAATCCTAGAAAACCTTACAGCTTCTACTCTTGGCTCTTGGAAGACTGCCTCTCAGAAGCCAGTTTCAAGGTCTGAAGGCCTAGCTCATTGAGACGCCATGCCACATGTGGGAACTCTTGTTGAATGCCCGGACTGACAACTCAAATCAGTATTTTCCCTCATCTTCCTCTCTCTTTCTCTGAGCTTTTGTAAAGCAATTATGACCAGGCCTTCGTTCCTAGTCATTTAAATCAGAATCTCTAGTGAGAGGCCCATGCATCATGTTTGTAATAATTTCCATGTGACTGAGATCCAATCTGCAGTTAGGGCTGAAAACCATGGACTTACCAAACAGCACAATTCTCATATGACAATAATCAATGCCTTTATTTTCATTCCAAGCCTATACACCCTAAAAGCAATATAATACTCAAGCAGATATTAGTCCATTTTAATTGTGTTTGTCCAGTGAACAAGCCTATTATGTGTTGTATAGAGCTACAAAAGTACAACAGTAATTCCCAGAAAGATACCACTGTACCCACTACACTGCTCTATAGCTCGTAATCTAGTAGGGAGAAATGTTTGTGAATAAATGTTTGAAACATGAAGGAAAAAAAAATACAATGATCAAAGTATGTGGTTCCTAACAGAATGGCTTTATAAACATGCAGCCAGTGCAGTGAAGAAAAAGTTTACTACTCCATGACTGCCATCTTGAAATTCCTAACTATTTTAGCTTTCAGTTTTTGCTTTGTAAGCAATGCCCAATTGGCCAATGAAACATGCACCAGTAGCTTGGAGTTCTGACTCAGAATATGTCCTGCCTCTCCTGGTTCTATCCTCGTCCTCCCAGCCCCATCCCCAGCCCCAGGCTGCTACTTTATGACTAGGGTTGCAGAACCTGGTTCTGGCCTGCTGGTCCAGGATGGGAGTAGAACCTGGGTGCAGAGCAGGCACAGAGGGCTGATCAGGCCTACCCCAATACTCTGATAGGCTGCCAGTCCTAAAACATACTCTGGTTGACTTGCCTACTCCTAATCCAGGTCTCTAACACTAGAGTCTGCAATCTCTTGGAGGTTCAGTACTCATAGAAAGGAGACTGAATTTCTCACCTCCAGGTAGAGGTTCGCTTCCCCTACCCCACTTCACCCCACATATTACATAAATGGCCTTAGTCTTTGTTTCTAAAGAAGTGATGCCTGCACCAGCTCACTGTGAGAAATCACTGCAGCACAAAGTCAGGCAAGTCTATATGCAGAAGTGTTTTGTTCCAATTATGTATGTGTGATGTGTTAGATGCTAGCGTAAACTTGGCCAAATCATTCAATCACATTTCTCAACAGAGGTGACAAAACAAAACTGATGTGCAGACAAGTGATGAGAAAGCACAAGGCAGGCAAGGAGGAAGTGAGTCAAGAAAGAACTTCTCCCTTCTGTCAGCTCCCAAACTTGTTTTGGAAGGGGATTTTACCTTTTGTCTATTTTTGCAGGTGGACTAAAAACATTTCAGGTAAAGAAATAGGCAGAAAGGCTGGATAATAGGTTTTTTTTTTCCCGTCTCTCTCTTACTTTTACCTTTTTCTAGACACATTTAATTTTATTATTGCTATTTATTTATTAATTATAGTTTGCAGGGGAGAGGAAAGGGAGAGGAAGGGAAATTGAGAAATCACCCCCTGGGGGGATGGCCATACCACAACTCCTTCTCCTCATTCTCCTCTTGGGATTTTGGGCATGCACACACACATGCCCAGCGTGATTTTCCAAATACTGGGTCTGAGACTCAAACCACTCAGTGGGCCCTGACTGGGATCCAGCCATCTTAACTTCTCTGCCACCTGCTGATCCCTGGCCAGGTAATAGTTTTTAAAAGTCAAGCTCAGATACAGTAGTGTGCTGGTCTACGCTGCCAGTAAGCAGAATGAGACCACATGGTGGGTTTTGGTTCAATTCCCTGCCCACCTTTAAAAAGCCAGGCATGGTAGTTTGAACTCAAAGGCCAAGGGACTAGGATGCTGAGGCAGGAGGAGCATGACATAGTGAGTGAGAGCCTGTCTTTAAAAAAAAGGAAAAAAAAGATAAATGCAAAAGAAAGAAAGAAGAATAAACTGTCTAAAATGATCTGTAAAACACACAAAAAAATCTGCAGAATTTGGCACCTAATTTCTAATTTTAAGAATATTCATCTTGGGAACCAGCAGTTAGCATAATGGCTATGTCACTGGACTCCCACGTAGTCGACCGTGGTTCGCGTCCTGGACCCGGTGGCTTAAAACTCACGCCGGGCGTGTGTGTGTGTGTGTGTGTGTGTGTGTGTGTGTGTGTGCCCAAGATCCCGAGAGGAGAATGGAGGAAAAGTAAACTGTCTAAAATGATCTGTAAAACACACAAAAAAATCTGCAGAATTTGGCACCTAATTTCTAATTTTAAGAATATTCATCTTGGGAACCAGCAGTTAGCATAATGGCTATGTCACTGGACTCCCACGTAGTCGACCGTGGTTCGCGTCCTGGACCCGGTGGCTTAAAACTCACGCCGGGCGTGTGTGTGTGTGTGTGTGTGTGTGTGTGTGTGTGTGCCCAAGATCCCGAGAGGAGAATGGAGGAAAAGGGATTGTGGCGTGACCATCCCCTCTGGACGGTGATTTTTCACTTTCTGTCTCTATGTCTCTGTTTGTCTGGCGAGTGCACGTACCCTATAGCGGAAACCTCTCCAAAAAAAAAGAAAAAAGAATATTCATCTTGTGACAAATAACCCAATTACATGAAAATTCACAAGACTAGTATTTACCTTTATTGAAGGTCAATAAGTATGCTGATGTCACAAATAGAGTGAGATTGATCTTCACTAGGAAGAGTGTTAAGTATCTGGAATTATTTGTACGATCTACCCTGAGATGAAATGTGGTACTATAGAACTCTGATTATCTTTGGAAATATGTCAAGAGCTTTTGTGACTTAAAGATACTCCTTACAAGACAATTTCACTTACTAGGCCAGTGTTAAATTGAGGTTTCAGCATACCCAAATATTTCATTAACATCACATCGCAGAAGTCTGAATTCGATTATTTTTCCCCAGTTCTCTTAACAAGTTCCCACTTTTTACATGGTTGCCATTTGTGGTATTAATTTGGGAAGGAAAATACAGCAGGAAAAAAGTTAAGAAACATAAGTTGCATGTTTCTCAGTCTCACAGCCAATAAACTGTCTCTAAAGCAGACTGGCAGATGTTCGGAAGTGCTTCTAGAACAGGAGGCAGGGGGACAAGAGAAGCCATACACAGGATGCTGAGACACTTAAAAAAGGAGAAACCATTTATTGCTTTTCCTAATCTCTCACCCCTCAATGTGAACGGCAAGTAAAGAAAGATAAATGCCTTCTGAGACACATTCCCTAATGTGTAACAGAAAACTATCAGTCCCTAAGCAAAGAGATGGTTGCCCTTGTCTTTGATTAATTAGGTTATAAATCCTAGGAGAATAACCTGTATAGTCAAGGACTCAGGATTGCAGAAGACAGTGTAGAAAACATTTAAAGAATACACAATTCTAAAAACAAAGAGAATGTACAGAGACTTGAAGTTTCTCTCCTTATCTTCATATCAAATATTAGAATTGGAAAGACAGAATGCTGAGAGGAGACTCCAAGGTTATCCCTTCCATCCAGTGACACTGAGATAACTTCCTTCACTCTGCATAATTGCTATCCCTAAAATCACTTTACGATCTAAATGATGTATAGCGATTTAATGTATGAATAATAATAAAAATATATATAAAAAACTAGAACCAGAAGAGCAAAGTCTTTAGAAATCCTTTCTAAGTGCCAACCCTCTTGTGAAAAGAAAGCCACAACTTCAACGAGACATACTACTTCTAAAAAGCTAGAATGCCTCTGCCTCATTTCTGGTTTCCCTTGCATGAAAGCATAATGTTTGAGAATATAGCATGGAATTTCCCATCTGGTCCGTCACATACAAACTGGATGACCTTGGACAAACTACCATTTTTTATACAACTTAAACTACCACTGAGTGTAAGATGTACGTGTATTTTATCTGCCACTCAGAAAAATTAAACAAAGCAGTCAGTTATCTTCATAAGATACATCAATAGTAAGACACAGCCCTATTTCAGAAATGTTAAAATGTACAAGAATGTGCATCTCCAAATTGATGAGATTTAGATGCTTAACGTTCCTAACCCACAACTTCCTTACCTACACTATGTGCAGAGAAACTAATTTACATTATTAAGGATCCAATGCGAGGAAGAAGGCTGCACAGCAGCAGGCACCATGACATTTCCATCAGGTTTAACTACTGTTGCTATTAGTTTTCATGGATCTATATGGACCAATTGCCGTAAATACTCTATCCGATAGATTAGGTTAGGTAGGATCAATTCACACTGATCACAGTAGACTAATAATGATCTTGGGAGAATTTCTACTAGAAATCCAGTGAATGCACATAATCTTCTCAAAAAAGGCAGGGCTGCAGAATTGCCAGAATGCAGTGTCACAAAGAGAATTACCAGAAGTACTTCCCACCACTTCTTGGCTCTTCTACAGGATGCCCCTTTAAAAAATTTCAGCCAGCTGAGCCCCTCTCAGGAGCACTGAGATGATCACATTCAAAGGTAGCGTGACTGCAGGTCATGATTAATATTGATCTTTTCTTTTTTATATGGTACAACTGTTCTGTGTGCTTTTTCTATGGAACTCATCTCTTTTCACTTACATATAGAAGGCGAAAAGAGAACTTGAGGAGGGGTTGAAAATGCATGTCCTTTCATAAAAGTTTTCAAAAATGTTAACTAGCGGCCAGATTAAGCCGTCTAAGTGAATCTATACTGGAGGCACAAAGGAGAGAGTCAACACTATTTTCCTGTGCGTGAAACACCAGAGGCTCAATGCCTTTGAAATGCACTTGTAAGAAGCATGATTGGTATCAGCTGTGAGGACAGAGTGACCAATACAGAAATAATGAGAAGGAGAGGCCTGCAGGCAGAAGCACTATGAAGAGTATGATGAGTATGTGCATGACTGAAGATCAATATGTTCAGAAGATGAGGGAATGGGTTTCAATGAGGGAAAAAAATTGATTCAGATGGCTCCAGTGTGTGTAGGAAGACTAAGAAGTACTGACAGTCTGACACGTGCCAATCCTGACATGAATGACATGGTGGCCTTCCCCTTATATGTTGGCTGCTTTTCGGTGCAGGATAAATTAAAGATAAAGCAAGATTTCGGTATGAATGAATACATGTCTCTTAGTTTCAGAACCCCAAACTCTACAGCTTCAAAACTATTTTTAAACACATGAATCAACTGTGCTAAAATTAGTTCTAATGAGATGGCAAAATTGTCTCAGGCCTGTAGTATAAAGCCTAGTATGTAATCAAGCATTAGAAATAATGATCAAGTTTAGCTTCTCTTTTACAGCTTAACTATCCAAAAAGTCTATGCTAGATCTGCACTGTGTCCAACATAACATCACTATGACACTTTCCTCTTACTATCAGAAATGTCTGCCTTCCTGTGAAGAGCTACATGCTGATCACTCTACTTTAAGGTCCTCAGGGGGGTGAGTATCACTTTTGTAGCAATTGGCTTGTCGACTCGATTGGGAAAGCTTCTTAATCTAAAGACTGCAAGAGTTAGAAACTACTAGGCAGGAGCCCAGCTCATTTTACGATGTGTCTGTATTCCTGTTCTTCATTCTATCACCACATTGTCTCCTAACTGCACATTATACTATTCCTAAAAATAGTTCTGCTAAACTAATGACTAATCATCAAAAATCTTCCATCTTTGTTCCTGGCCCTCCATGACGAATTTCTAGAAAAGAGAATCCAACTGACCTGGTTCATGTCAGGTGCCTACTCCTTCTCTCTGAAAAGCTGTTTTAGTAACTAGGGTAATTTTTGAGAGCAAAAAGGGGCTTTTTAGGCATGACAGAGGGTGGGATAAACACACCCTAGAGGTGAAGTTGTGACCTGATGGGCCATTCAAAAATGCAGCCCTTTTTAGATTCTCCAGGTTTTCAATTCACATCAAGCACTTTTCTCTATTTTTTTCATTATTACACATCTGGTTAATTATAATTACCATTTCACTTCTGCCTCCAGTTCCAGGGCAAACTCTTCTGAATAAGTTCTTATTTCTCTGCTTCTGTATCAGTCAAACAATTCTCATATACAAACATGATGTTGTTTGTTCTTGTGGAAACCTTTTCTTATGCTTGTTATGATGCTCTTTCTCTTCTTTTCCTTTTTATTCAACATTTTTTCCCAATTACTCCAATGTAGCCAGCCTTTCTCCCTTTCTCCCTTTCTCCCTCCCTCCCTCCCTCTCTCCCTTCCTTCCTTCCTTCCTTCTTTTATTTCCATAGGACACATACTCTCCAGAGAGAGACAGAGCAGGAAAGAGAGAAATCACCTCCCAGGGGGATGGCCACACTGTAATCCTTTGCCCTCAGTCTTCTCTAGGGAATTTGGACATGCACACACACATGCCTGGAATAATTTTCAAGCTACCATGTCCAGGATTTGAACTCTGCAGCTGGCCATTTGAATCCAGTGCCTTAACCTGCATGTTGCCTTCTATCCCCCCAACACAGGCATTTCTTAAAGCTTGGTTCTTGGCTCCCAGCTTTTTTGTCTTGGAAAGAAATCCATTTAATTCAGTGATATCAATTACCCAAAGGTATCAACTTCAGTCAATGATTACACTGTGCCCTTATTCTCCCTACTTGAAAGCTTATCATTACCTTTATTTCATTAGCTCTTCATCGTCAGTCACTCACCAAGTTTTCTGATCCTTTCTTTGAAATGTCTTTCAGATATTTTCAACACTGTAGTCTAGTTTCCTTTTATGGCACACCAGGATAACTAAAATAGTCATCTCTCTGGTCTTATTGCTTTGATCCTTGTTATGATAATTCTCAAAATTAATTTCCTCAGCCAACACTCTATCTAGCTATTTCTGTGACCCAAGGACTTAGAGCAACAATTCAATCTTCTCAAAATAAAGCCAAACTCAAAAGAAAGCCTTAAAAACCGTATCACCTGGACTGTGTATCAGACGCACTATCCTTCAGCTTGTCTCTCCTGCTCCAAAACTGCATTCTTTCCCATTCGAGCTGCTGACTGTCTTACTCATGATGGCTTTTACAGTCCCCTTTGCTAATCTAGATCTTTCATACCTTTTTCAAGACTTATCTCGCTTCATCCTGCATGGATCATTCCCCAACCCCCTACGTATTGTTCCTTGTACTGTATTATTCAAATATTGCTGTATGGAGCTTTCTATTAGTAAGTGTTTACTTCATGGAACAGACTTAAAAATCTTGAGTAAGAATATAAGAGGTCTTCCGAAAGTTCATGAAAATGCATATTATGAAACAACTGCACGTGGACTTTTTAAAAATTGCACCAAAATAAACTAGTACTTTAATTCAACTTTTCCAAGAACTTTTTGAAGTCACCTCATATGATATTATACAGAGACAGGTACACTGTAAACAAACAGCTTGTAAGTCAAATTGGACCTGCTTAGATATTATGTATCTCATAGAGATCAAGCAATTGCAGTAATTAATTGTACACATTTAAATACCAGATATTTCACCAAAAACAAAGAATTACAACGTCTCCTAAACACAGAAGTACATTCTATGACAGGTAGAATACCCTCTTCCCCCCAATTATCTATGTCTGAATCCCCAGAACACATGAATATGGTTGATATGTCAACATGACCAGGCTAAGGGATGCCCATATAGCTGGTCAAACATTATTCCTGGGTGTGTATGTGAGGGTGTTCCTGGAAAAGATTAGTATTTACATCAGTAGACAGAACAAAGATTGTTTTTCAGACCAGAGTGGATGAGCATGATCCAATCTATTGAAAGCCTAGATAGAATAAAAGAGTGGAAAGAGGGTGACTCCACTCACTTCATAATCTATAGCCATCATGTACTGCATTCAGACATCAGCACTCTTGTTTCTCCAGCATTCAGGCTCAGACGAGGACTTACACCACCAACTCTTTGATTTTTCAGGCCCTCTGCACTTGGACTAAACAACGTTGCTGGCTTTCCTGGTTCTCCAGCTTATAGACAGCCTCCATAGCTGAGAGGGAGAACTCCTCTAATCAAACCCCTGCTGTATGTGTCAATATATACTCTAATGGTTTCGTTTCTCTGGAGAACCTTGAGTAATTATATATGGAAAGGAAGAATTAAAGTTGCAGGCAGAATTAAGGTTGCTAATAGACTGACATTAAAATGAAGAGATTATTATGGATGATCCCAGTGAGCTCAATGTATAATAGTAGTCCACTTAAATGTGGAAGAGGCAGGCAAAAGAATCAGTAACACAGTGATGTAAGGAAGATGTGACCAGTCACTGTTGCCTTTGAAGGTGTCACCTCTAAGACTGTAAGATAATAATTGGTGTAGGTTTTTTTTTTCCAATTTATTTATTTGCATTCATTCACTGTACATCATTACAGCATACAAAATGAGATTTTCCATCCAGAGTATACTGTATATTGTCTCAATCAAGCACATCAACAAACATGTTATTATTAGCAGATGATCTTCCATTTCTTGTTTTCTGTATGTTTTGCTTTTTTTCCCCCATCCTTGGTTCCCTATCTCTTACCCTCTGCCACCTCCGTGTAGTTTTAGCCACCAACATTCTGGTCATTTTTTTTTTTTTCCACAGCAACCATAGGAAACACACACATCAGGCCCCTGTTGCTGCACTGCAATGTTCCCCAGGAGCTCAGTGGTAACCTACACCTTGGATCCCACACATTTTAGCTCACCATAGTCATCACTTCCTCCTGTTGACATCATAAGCATTGGACTCCATTACACTTAAAACAGCCATTCAGGGACTGGTGGACCAAAAGCAGTATTAATACGATTTTATAAAAAGTAATGGGAAAAATATACATATACATGATTGAATAAGAATTGTATAATATGTCCTCAAAATGCAGCCCATGAAATTATAGGTATGGCTCTGGTTTTATGTGATAATAATATTGCTGAGTAGACAGTTACTGAAGGACTACAGCAGGTTATCAGCAGGGCTAGAGGGTTCTATTAAGGCACAACATGTAAGAATTATATACAACAGCAAACTTCTCAGAGAATTTCCAAGGCATCCTAAACTTGAAGCTGAAAGAAAAGTTGAGCATCAACAGTTATCCACAGACAATTGAGCTAATTAAGCATGTGTTCTTCATCTTGTTATTTAAGAACATCTGATAGCAAGCATTCTGTAAAATGAACAACTCCATATGTCCAATACTATCCATTTCTATGTGCTTTACAAGTCTGAGAAGATATTATACAGTGCTTTTTTCCCAGACCAAATTCATATGTTTAAAGCTTTTTACAATAATAGAACTACTTGGTTTTAGCCTGAAAGCCTGGGGAACATTTTTGTTGTGGCTAGTGAAATAATCATTTTGGAATTACTGTGACTTAGAAATGGAAAAGGAAATCTAGACTGCAGTGATATAAAAACAAAATAGTGAAAAAAAAATGATTAAAAGCCAATAAGATTCTGCTTTTGGAGATCAGCAGTTAGTGTAATGGCTATCATTGAACTCCCATGTAGCCAACCACGGTTTGAGTCCCGGACCTGGTGGTTTAAACTCACGCTGGGTGCATGTGCATGCATGCCCAAGCTGAGAGGAGAATGGAGGAGAAGGGATTGCAGCATGGCCATCCCCACTAGGGGGTGATTTCTCACTTTCTATCTCTCTGTCTCTCTCTTTCTTTCTGGCGAGCGCATGTTCCCTACAGCAAAAAAAAAAAAAAAAAAAAAAAAAAA
>NW_006159764.1:1498074-1575130 GCF_000334495.1 Tupaia belangeri chinensis
AAAAAAAAAAAAAAAAAAAAAAAAAAAGATTCTGCTTTTGAAAGTTGAATTAAATCTTTGGATCCTCATTATACCAGATGAAGGCCTTGCTTTGGTGTATTTCTTTTTATTTCTTTTCTCTTATTTTTTTACAATTAGTCATTGTACATCTTTACAACATACAGAATAACTATCCCAGTATGAATACATAAAGCAATAGTATCTTAATTGATCAAGATGTGCTACCAGAGATATCACTAAACCCAAATGCTGTCCTAACCCTGAACTTTTAGGATAAAGACTCAGGTAACAGCATTCAGATTCTTCAGAATTGTTTAAATGTGAATTACATTTCAGAGCGTATTATTTTGTACAACTCCTCAGAAAGCATAATTTCATAAAGTTGTTTTAGCACTTTCTTTCCCCTACAACAATTACTCTTCTGAAAAGAGAGCCACAATTTCCTTCCTGAGGTAATGATTATGAAAGTCAAATAGATGTCATCGTGACGAAATTCCAACCTAATTTCCTTATACTGTAGTTCAGTCTTTAATTGCCACAGACTTGTTATTCTACTTCTGAATCTCCCTTAGAATGGCTGCCAATCAAATGAACCTACTGAATATGAAGATTTCAGGATGAAAACCCAACTTGTTCTCTAACTAAAAGAATCTCTGCACTTGTGAACTTATCAAAGTCAAATATAAACCCAAACAAATGATAGAAATTTGAAAACTTACTTTTCCACGGCCCTTTAGTATTAAATTGAATAAATTAGCCCAAGACCTGTTCGTGGAGTTCTGTGAAAGAATAACTGCTTGAGTTTTTCTCCCTGCTGTGAATTCACTTTATTAAATGGCTACTTTTAAAGCCATTAGCCTTTTCAATAATTAAATTTGAATCACCAAGGGAGACGCCAAATTCAAGTACAGAGCTAATATTCATTGAATCGTTGCTATTTGGCAGGCATTTTCCTAGGCACCTTAAATATGCTTTTTATTTAACAACTTGAATCGCCATTTATTATGATTTTCTCCCATTCACAGATTAGAACACCACGGTAGAAAGAGGTCACTGACCAACAGGGTAATAAAAAATCATTCTAACTTCTTGAGCTTTCCTTTACCACCCCCCTCAACCCCTAGACTTTTATGTAGACAGTGCTGCAAAGACCCTCAGCCAATTCTAGCCTCTAAAACTTTTCAATTTCCCCACAAGCTAAGGTGGTCTTTGTTTCCACAATTGCTGTTCATTCTGAAATGTTTTATATCATGAATAGTCTATATCACGAATATTTTAAAACACAATTTAATACACTGGTATTCACTCTCATTTACTAGCTGTCAATAATTATTCTCATTTCAGAATAAGAAGGTACCACGAATCACACTACTTTTTACGCTTTTACACCTTGCTAAGGTTTCTAATACCTTTTTTACATCTACATGTTTGTGATCATTTTATGTTTCTCTCTTTAATGTAGTTTTATTTTTACAGAAGATGCTGAAAAGTTCAATTTTTAGAAACAGTGTAATATAGTTGGATAATTCATTTAAAATGTATTAAATAAGTCTTTCTCATATACATATATATAAAATTATAAACCTGACTTCTTTGACATGCACACACTCTTTAAAACTTTAGCTTTTAATAATTTACTTATAATTGTGTATAATTTCCTGGTTCATGTTTATTAAAAGTCATTAGAATAGCAAACAAATAAGAAAATATTTTAAATTCCATACCAAAAAATTACTATTAATTATATATGCATATTCTGGGACTCATTTTCCATTTCTATAGAAAAATATTTTAAAAATCAACATTTTATATATATAAACTATGGTCTTATATTCTTTGCCATTTAATTTCTAAGAGACAGTTTTCTATTTCATTAAATATTACTTTACATCACTGCTCAAACGCCTACTTAGTATTACGTTATTTGAATAAAGCATAATTCAATTAACCTGCTATTGTTGAAGAAAAAGATGATTACCAGACTTGAGCCAGTATAAAATGGAATTGCTGGGTAAATGTGTCATACTTCTTATAAAAGACTCACTCCCAGTTAGCTCTCATGAAAACAATTCGCATATTCCATGCTCTAACTAAGACTGGGGCTTCTATTTATTTAAAATATTTGTCACTGTGATCATCCAAGTGGGAGTTTATTTATTTAATTCACTTGCCCCACACATTCTCCTCCTGCTGACCCTGACCTCCGAGCCACAGACGTGATTTGCGGTGAGTCACTACCCAATACATTTATCAGCCCTTCCCAGTCCTCAAAGCGGAGTGATAATGGGCCTAGCAGGCCTGCTGACTCGATGAGGTGGACAGATTAAAAGAGAAAATGCACTTAGAAAAACAGATACTTTCAGGGGAAAGGACGCGCGTACGGCTAAGTGCACACCAGGCAGCCCTCCCTCTCTTTTCTTTCTCTGAATGCTGCTTTTACGGAATTGTCAAAGAGGGCACTGGGTTCATAAATAGACTCTAACAGCACTTTCAGAGCACTTCAGTTCAATTATCATGAATTAACTTTAAAAACAGCATTAACTTTTCAGCATATACAATGTGCCCAAGAAAAACAACATGCTACAAGTTCATTCTCTGTTATTAAACTTTTCCCTCTTTGGCTTGAAACCGGTAAGTAGCCTTCAAGAAAAGGTTTCTAGTTCCACTGAGAGAAAGTTATAATTCATAGACTTCAAAACTGCAAACTCAACACTACTGTTGGTGTGAGCTGTCTGTTTAGACACCTAGGATCTAGGGGAAGACTAAACAGAAATTAACTAAAAAGTGTAAAAGAAAAATCAGTGCCCTGGCCACTCTACTTTGATGCTCTGGGTCCTCGGGTCTATAGGTTTGAACCTGAATAGCTTAGCTAAAGATACTCCATGCTTGGTTTACAATGCACACTTATACTGTGGTAATTCGTATGGTAGGATTTCTAGGGTCAGAAAAGCTGTTCATTTCCTTCACAGACTCTCTTCTTACTATCAATATACTTCTAGGAAAAAATATAATTATGGTAAGGCAGTTCTCCAATTAGAGGGAAGCATATCAGAATTAGCAGAGAGCCTTTTTTTTTTTTTTCCAAACCGTGCATCTCTGTGTTTTCCATTCTTTTATCTGGAACTGCTGGCACACACATCTGCTACTGTGATATGAAGTGGTGCTCCCCAGCTGTGGTGAGGCCAATGGGAATGTTTCTCACCATCACAACAAAAGAAACTAAATCATTTCGTGGAGCATTCTAGCCAACATTAGGAAGAAGTAATGCCAATGAATGCTTATTGAACACATGATGTGCCTGGCGTTAGGACAGTTCATTTAATTTATTCCTCACCAGAATCCTGTGATAATATCATTACATTAATCTCTCTTCAAAGACGAGTCAGAAGGACAGAGTGTAGCAATATCGCCAAGCATAGAGGGTTAACGAGGTGGCAAACTGACACCCAACGCAGGTCTTCTGACTCTGAAATCAATTATCAGATCAGCTTTGTATATGGAATACACATTTCTAGTTGCCACTGGTGTCCACTAGACAGGAGTGTCTCCCCAATTTAAAGGTAAATTACTTCTTTACAAGTTCTTTATTTATAACATACCGACATTTAGAAGATACTTGAGTTATTCTATGAGTCTATCAGCAACATATATGCAGTCTCTCATTCAGGTGGTAATATATGTGTAGATGCAAATTGGATCCATTTAAATCGATTCTTACTAATTTCTATTAAGGGGATGACCATTTTTAGCTGAGTCTATAAATACTACAGACACATATACTGTGCCCGAAAACACTGAAACTTCCAAGAAAGCTCTGATTACAAAAGAAACCAACCAACCAACCTCCATTTTAATCTTGTACCTTATTCTTTTTTTTTTTTTTTGGAGAGGTTTTCTCTATAAGGCACGTGCGCTCGCCAGACAGAGAGAGACATGGAGACAGAAAGCGAGAAATCATCCCCCAGGGGGGATGGTCATGCCACAGTCTCTTCTCCTCCATTCTCCTCTCGGGATCTTGGGCACGCACGCACATGTGCCCGGCGTCAGTTTTAAGCTATCGGGTCTGGGACGCGAACCACGGTCGACTACGTGGGAGTCCAGCGACATAGCCATTACGCTAACTGCTGGTTCCCATTGTACCTTATTCTTTAAATTAGAAAAATACAATGTTTCACAAAATCATTATTTGGGAGTGAATCTCCTTTCAGATGAAAAAGAAAAATGTGGGGCTGGTTGCCAGTGCAAAGGTGAAAGCAATGCTACAGCACACTGCTCCACCTGAGAAGGTTCTGAGTCTTCATCCGTAAATCTCCATGAGTATACTTGTCCCTGCATGCCCAACATGTTGAATTGGCTGAAGCTGGGGGTGGGTCGTGGCATGGGAATCCTGTGGGAGGCAGTGTCTTTCTGTCTTTCTGCGCTCTAACTTACTTATGGAAGTAATAATAAAAACCAAAGAGGAGGAAAAAAATAAACTTGTCAAAGTGGAAGGGGCAGCATGAAAAACAAAACTTCAATCCCTATTAAACAGTCAATGAGTAAAGCACTACAACTGCAGAATATTTTAAAAGCAAGACTGCAAATTAATCAGTACATATGATTCACTATTGTATAGTTTGTCACTAGTTTAGCAAAAGCCAAAATTAATTTTTCTGCTACCTTTATTTTGTTCTTTCTGGTAATTCATCACATGCTAGTCAAGACAAAGGGATCCCAACCAATTGTAATCCAGCTGTATTAAACTTTTGGTTTCTGATGAAGAAATACTTTGAAGCTCTTTACCATTTAAAATGAAAGACTTCTCCCTCAAAAACAGTCTTATAAAGCACAGTTTGGGCTAGCAGATGGCATGGTGGTTAAGGTGTTGTATTCCCACATAGCCAACTGTGGTTCAAGTCCCAGAGTGGCTTGAAAATAGCACAAGGCGCATGTGTGAGCATGGTCAAACTCCAGAGAGGAGAATGGAGAAGAGATTGTAGCATGGCCATCCCCTCACGGGGTGAGTTCTCACTTTCCTTCTCTCTGTTTCTCTCTGTCAAGTGTATGTGCCCTATGGCAAAAAAAATAATAATAATAACTAAATAAATAAATAAATATTCGAATTATTTTTACTAAATAACATTTTTCAATAGTCCTGGGGGGACATCTGTCCCTACTGTTGTGTCATCTCCTATACCCACTACCATGTGGATTCTTGAGATCAGTAAAGCAAACACCAGAAGATTACAAAACTTGTTATGAAAAAAAAAACATACCCAAAGTTTTCAATAATAAATTTTTATATTAATATGCAAAACAAAATTCTGTAAAGGAAAAAAGTATGCACATATTCTAATGACCTCAACAATTATAGTAACATCCTGAAAAGTATTTTAAATAATTTAAATGTTACTAATCTCTTTCATGATACACTCAGTTTCCTCCTTTGTGAGTAGATCTAAAACGTGCAGCCTTCAATTTCAAAAAATGTTTGCTTTTTCATATTAACTATGTTCACTACCTGAATCACATTATCTATATTCACCAGCTCCTCACATTAACTATGTTCACTCTGCCTCACCAACTGGTTTGTCAGACACACCCACACATGTGTGTCCCTAGATTTTGTCACTGATTTCTTCAAATTGGGTTTCCCACTTTCCAACCATAGACTTGAATTTTTTTTTAATTTCTTTTTCAGTTATGTTTTTTCTTTTCTTTTCTGCAACATTGGAGTGCAACATTTTGGACTGAAAAATTCTCCATGCAAGGGTTCTTCAATTTTGTGTTAAATTCTGTATATCTGATTGAAGGACAGCAAAACACATTCAAGTAGGTTTATTTCATGAACAGGGGATTTTCTCCTCCATTCTTAGAGTTAAACATTAGGAAAATCAGATGTGGATGATGAATCAGATGTGAAAATTCCCTTCGTGTACACTGACGTCAAATATCTAATTTAGTGCCACCTTTTCAAATGCTCCCAAGTCAAAGCCTCTACAACACTCAACTCGACACTTTATAATTGATTATGGGACGTATTGATTCAGACCTTGCTGCTCTCAGTAGTTTACATGGCCTGAATGGCAGGAAGCATATTCTATTCATCTTGAAATCATAGTTCTTAATAGGACCCCTAAAATTATTTATTTGACTCTACCTGAATTATTTTTCACAGATATATTCTTATAAAAAAATTAACAGTAAATACTCATGACTTTGTTTAATGAGCGAGCTTGTGGGAAGACAGCAATGTGAATACATTTAGTTCTTTCAGGGAAACTGGAAAAGGCTTTGCAAAGCACAGAGAGACTACTGGATGTCCTGTCTACTGCACCGTGTTTCATTACCTCTGTCTTTCGGTGTCTTTGAGCTATTTTATAACCCTGTAAATTGCAGAAAACTGGTGATAATGAAAATAATTCTTACCTGTAGAAATGCCAATGAATTTATTCCTAGGGAATACAGTTCATTATTGCCTTGTGGACAGAGAAGTTTTGCAGCTATTTGTACATCCCTGTCAGCTTTCCTTACTGCTCATATGTATGTTCCTTTAAATGTTCTTTTGAACTAGTTCTGACATCGTACTGGCTTTTTTATTAATTAATGACTCGACTAAAATCTTTGATATATATTCACATATTTGTTGGAGCCATCATTTGCTCTTTTTAAACAAATTATCTTTAGCACATTTCTAAATTATTTTCTAGACAGGTAATTCAAATCAAGTGTTCAATAAACTTCATAGGTGTTCTTAAGTTGCTTTATTCACTCTTTCAGGGAATACTGATCATCTATTCTGATCTGGGCTCTTATATAATATGAAATTTTAATTATTTAAATATATAATAAGAAATAAAATTCTTTTAGAAGAATTTTTTCAGGGCCAACAGATGGCACACTGAGTTAAGGCACTGGACTCCTACGAGGTCAGATGTGGTCTGAGTCCCTGACCCGGAGGCTTGCTTTCTCATTTTCCCTCCCTCTCTCTCTCTTCTTTTTCTGATGAGCGTATGTGCCCTATAACAAATTTTTAAAAGTGACAGTAATATAAATAAAATTAAATAATAAATAAATATTTAAAATATTCCCAGTTATAAATAAGAACCTAGGAATCAGTGTTTTTAAATCACAACCACAAATAAGAGAGGACAAGATTCCACTCATATTCATGCTTGCTGGAAGGATATTTTTCAGATTCATCACTTCTAATCTATCTAAACACGAAGTAGAGTTGTATATTGCTCTCTTATTTCCCTTCTCAAGAAGGTTTTAGTTTTTAAGAGTTTATTTTATTTTTTTCCATGAGTAAGAAAGACAGATAGTGAGAGACAGAGAGAAAGAAGAAAGAGAAAAACAGAGAGTCAGCAGGGACCGAAATTTGGATATTTAGAATCAGCACAATGAAGGATGCAACTTTTAGAGATCATCTATCTCTGTACAACAAAATGTGAATCATCAGATTCGCAAACCATGCTCCACACAGGGACATTGATTGATTTATTCTGGCAAATTTTCAGAAGAAGAAGTTAACACTTTGCTCACTGTCATTTGGAGGATATTCTCTTTGGGGCAGTTACCATGCTCTATAGGAGGTGTTGAAGCTAGTGCATGTGTAAGATCCTCATGTAGTTATTCTCTCATGGCCAGTTTTGCCACACTGGAAATAAACCCATCATTGGGAACTGCTCAAAATTGGACCATTTTTTATGATTTTATAAAGCAGTTAGAGTACAGAAAAGGTATTGCACAAAACTTTTTCCAACTTGCTTCATTAAGCCAATAAATCATAATGGTCCTTCAGGAGTTATCAAACCTTATTGGACATAGACAAGAAGATTGAAGACAAGGCACTTATAAGTGTGCCTTAAATATTGGCATATTTTAACTCTACAAACATCTATAGATAATTTTCAAATTTATATAGTTTCTAGCACAGACACATAAATATAGAACCACAAAACTGACTATTTCTGTATTTTATTACTTGATGCATCAAAAGAATTTTTGAAGACCTCTTTAATTCCTAGACAATTAAATTATCATAATTAATATTTATGCTAATTAATTACTTCAATGTATATTTGTGAATGGCCTAAGACACATTATTTAAAACTAAACTTGATGAATGATAATGTTTTATGGAAGCAAACCTTAAAGCCAAATGGTAGTACTACCTGCTTCATTGTTTAACAAAATGTATTAGACTAAAATCATAAAAAACAGTACCCTGAAGGAGAAATGGTTATCTCTGCATAGCATTTCTAAGCAAAAAAAGAAAAAGAAAAAGAATCTTCACTTTCACCATGAAGTAGAGTCTCATTATCTCTTGAAGTCTGCTTTAGATGGACAGTCACTCTGAACAGCTGAGAGTCATGAGGCATTTCAAAGAGGCAGATGACCTCATTATCCAAAACCTAGAGGAGGCGATAATGACTCAAGAGATGAATGTACCAGGCTTCATTTTCTAGGATTATCAACTTTAATTAACAGAAATTATCCAGCAGAACAAATAGCTACCTAATGCATAAGAATGCACCTAGGAAAAAACCCAAGACAATGAATTCACCCCTTTTGTACTATCTATGAATAGATAATTATAAAATGGAGATAGGGATTATAGTTTGGGGCCTAATATATTTATTCTGTTAGAAATGGACTTGTCCTCAGATAATTAATATAATAGACAAGTTCAATATTGTATTATAGAAATTATGTGAATTTTAATGAAACAATTTCAATTTGACCTATTTGCTATGTGTTTGATAGGAAAAACAAACATATGTAGTTAACCTGTTCAAGAATAAAGAAAAATTCTTTTTATTTTAAAAGGATGCCTTTGAGTTGGGAGGTTGCGTGTGCTGATCTGTACCGATACATGAGGTAAACTTTCTTTCCTGGTCGATAAAGAGTGACATCAAAGAGCATAGAAGATTTAGAGAAGGAAGGAGCCATAAAATTAACTATTCTTTCTTTGATCTTGTAGTTTTCTGATAATTATCAAGTAAAAGGCCACTGTTACTTTGTTCTTATAACAAAGAGATCCACTTATAAAGGTCAGTGGAAGAATGGATAAGTTACATACTGAAAAAGAAAAGTGAGAAAGTGAAATTAGAAAATGGCTTAAATGTTGACATTTCAACTGATGGACTGAAGAGTACAAAAACATTATGAGTTCTTGTGGTTTTTGTTTGTTTTTGAGAGAGATGTTTGTGATAGGGTGCCTATGCTCACTGGAGAAATAGAGACAGAGAGAGAAACATTGAGAAATCACCCCCCGGGGGATGGCGATGCTGCAACACCTTCTCTTCCTTTCTCCTCTCAGGATTTTGGGCACACACACACATGCACCCGGCATGACTTTCAAGCTGCTGGTCTGAGACTTGAACCAGAGTCAACCATGTAGGAGTCCAGAGATATAACCATTAAGCCATCTGCTAGTCTCACAATATGGATTGTTTTAAAATACCTCAGACAAAGCCAAAGAGCTTACTGTTTCAGGCATAGCGGTAATAATGAATTTTAGGGCATTTAGCGATGAGCTGTTTCAGCAAATATAGAAGACATACCTTTGGACTGAATCACAGTATCTACAACTACATGGCTGGGATATATTTTACAACGTAATCCAAAGAAACATTGCTTTAATAAAAATAAATAAAACTTTAAAAGGCGGCTCTGAAGAGTTTTATTTCATCAAGAAAAAAATAGATGATAAAAGTTTTCACACCAAATCTGTATTAAGAAATGGAACTTTAAAAAATGCATGGCGGTTTCTGTACAATCTAATGAGATTGTCTACTGCAGACCAATTTTAAAAAGACGATGATATCAACAATAATTTTAGTCATATAAAGTGAATATTTATCATATTATTTTGAGATGTACTTTCACTCACAGAAACCCTATAAAATTACTTAATTGGCCTCCTGGCATTTCCAATGAAAAGATTGCATTCATAGGCACAATTCATTTAATAATTTTGCACTTAAATCTGATTTAAAGTTCCTTGCCTAGTTCCACCACAGACTAAAGGAACTGAGTTTAAAGCTAATTCACATGAACTCTATGGGCACATATGGTTGTCTCAGGCATTACAGCAGTGATGATTACTTAAACTCAGAATACGAAATGCTGTCATAAATGATAACATAACAATGCAATAATGTTACTAATGCTGAAAAATGTTCATGACCCCAGAGCCTATGCCATAGAATTTTCCATGGCTTTGGTCTTTAAAAACACTTTATTTGGTAGCTAGGTGATTGACCCTATTTGAATAGACTTCTCCAGTGCCCTAACCCCACAAAAAGCCGGGGTGGGGGGGAAGCCAATAAACAAATATTGAGTTGTCGGGAAAGTCATGATTCATTTTTGCATTAGAAAAACAAAACTAAAAACACATCATGACTTTTCTGACAACCGAATACAGGATAAACTTTTCCTTAAGTTCCACACAATATAGTCATACTGTTCTAATACAAGTGGAGCCAAGAATGAGATTCAATCTTGTTACTTTTTAGAGACTTGAACCCTTTTCTTAACAGCTAAACATTCTCACGAGAATTCTTTCAGACATAACTGTCCTTCTATTAAAAGTAGTATGATTTTTTTTTTCAAATTGAGGAAGTTTCATTTAAAATAAAACTAATAAGCTAGCTTAGGGCCAGCCCATAGACTGGTGGTTATGGGAGCTGGATCCCACATGACCATCATGTGGTTTTGAGTTCCAGAGCAGCAGCACTGGAGAGACACTGAACAAGTGTGTGTGCCCAGAATCACAACAGGGGGAGGACATGGAGGGGCATGGACTATAGCATGACTATTCCCCATGAGAAGGTGTTTTCTCCTTCTCCCCTCTGACTAGCACACATGCTCTCTCGTGACTTCATTTTTTTTAAGCTAGTTTGGCAAACAGTGCCATTCATTTATAATAGATAAAAAGTTAAATAAACTCCAACATAGAAAAATTTAAATTATTTTATTTTGAAACATATGCATTCAATACAGAAAATACAAACATAGAAAAATTATTATGAAGTATAATCTCATTACCCAGAAATAGCCGCTGTTCACGTATGATGATTGAAGATTGTAACTTAAATTATTTCATTTTGAATAATAATTTTGAGGATTGAAGGCAGTTTCTAAATTGTAGGATAGGAAAATAAATTCCCCTTAAGAAAATATTCCTTCTGCAAAGGACCACTTGCTTTTTCTTTTCTTTCTTTCTCTTTTTTTTTTCCAGGTATTTGCCACAGGGTCCATGTGTTTGAAAGGGAGAGACCCTTGAATCCTAAGTATTTAATAACATACTTAACTTTAACTACTTCCTGCTTTCTGTAAGAATTTTCTCTCATTCACTATACTTCACTATACTTCTTCGACTTTTCACATCTTACTTCCAAACTATCAGTCTGACCTATTACCCTCCAAAATACATTCCAGTTCAACAATTCTCACTACCCTAGACCGCCATAATTTATCAACTGAACCACTAGAATGACCTCCTAATTGGCCTCTCCTTTTTCCTACTCCCTTGCCTCATAATCAACTAGAGGAGCCAAGGTGATCTTTCTGTGATGAAAATGGGATCAAGGCACACTCCTGCTTAATTAATATCCTCAGATAACATCTCATTAAAATCAGATTTTTCCACACCAGAGCTAAGGAAAAAATTCTAATCCCAATCAAGGAGCAAGCCTCTGAGTTGTGAAGCAGCAGAGTTGTTCCAAGTAGAAAACTTGTCTTGTGAGAACAGACTCCTGAGTCAGAGCCTAGAGAGGAGATGAGAGAACTCTGGCATCACTTCGGAGTCCTTATTCACGATGTTCTCGATGTCGGATGTACCTCTTCTTTGAATCTTTAGTTACTTGGGCTAATACCATTTCACTTCTACCTTAGCTATTCTGAATTGGGTTTCTCTTACTTGCAATAAGATCTCAACGATGACTCTAATTGATGGGTTTGATGTGTAATCCTTGAGGTCCAATTTTAAAATCAGACAAATAAAGCACTTTATTTTATTTTGGAAATTTTTTAACAGGTACTAGTTTTTCTTTAAAACAGAAGTTTTCTGAAAAGCTGGCAGAATAGGAAACACTAGAAATCTCTTCCTATCTAGACAAGATCTGTGCTTAGCAGATTTTTTTTTAAGGTCTTTGCCATAGGGCATGAGTGCTGGCTGGAGAGAGAGAGAGAGAAATCACCCCCTAGGGATGATGGTCACACCACAATAACTTCTCCTCCATTCTCCCCTGGTAATTCTGGGCACACATGTGTACAACACACACATGCACACACGTACACACATCCTTGGTGTGATTTTCAGGCCTCTGGGTCCAGGGCTTGATTAGCAGTTGACAATGTGGGAGTCCAGTACCTCAAGCACCATGCCACCTGCTAAACCCTAGCATAATTTTTCTGATATAACTTTTTCGAAGTCTAGAGTCTACTAAAGGCTTGAAACTTCTCAGGGAAGCTTGGAGGGTACATTGAGATGAAATGCTAGCTCTTAGCACAGTCGAAGCTACCTATCTCCCACCCCTCAGCCCTGTGGCAGGCAGCTGTGTAAGTTCTCTAGAAAATTCACGTGTATTGCTCACTATAGCTGGGGTAGGCACATAGCAGAGGCCTGTGCTCTGATCACTGACTATTGGTTCTGCTTACAGAGGTGCAATAGAGTCAAAATTGTCGTTGCCTTCCCCAATGGTTTCAAGCTTCTACACCCTCTAGCTAAGCATTCAATACAGAAAATACAAACATAGAAAAATTATTATGAAGTATAATCTCATTACCCAGAAATAGCCGCTGTTCACGTATGATGATTGAAGATTGTAACTTAAATTATTTCATTTTGAATAATAATTTTGAGGATTGAAGGCAGTTTCTAAATTGTAGGATAGGAAAATAAATTCCCCTTAAGAAAATATTCCTTCTGGAAAGGACCACTTGTTTTTTCTTTTCTTTCTTTCTTTTTTTTTTTTTCCAGGTATTTGCCACAGGGTCCATGTGTTTGAAAGGGAGAGACCCTTGAATCCTAAGTATTTAATAACATACTTAACTTTAACTACTTCCTGCTTTCTGTAAGAATTTTCTCTCATTCACTATACTTCACTATACTTCTTCGACTTTTCACATCTTACTTCCAAACTATCAGTCTGACCTATTACCCTCCAAAATACATTCCAGTTCAACAATTCTCACTACCCTAGACCGCCATAATTTATCAACTGAACCACTAGAATGACCTCCTAATTGGCCTCTCCTTTTTCCTACTCCCTTGCCTCATAATCAACTAGAGGAGCCAAGGTGATCTTTCTGTGATGAAAATGGGATCAAGGCACACTCCTGCTTAATTAATATCCTCAGATAACATCTCATTAAAATCAGATTTTTCCACACCAGAGCTAAGGAAAAAATTCTAATCCCAATCAAGGAGCAAGCCTCTGAGTTGTGAAGCAGCAGAGTTGTTCCAAGTAGAAAACTTGTCTTGTGAGAACAGACTCCTGAGTCAGAGCCTAGAGAGGAGATGAGAGAACTCTGGCATCACTTCGGAGTCCTTATTCACGATGTTCTCGATGTCGGATGTACCTCTTCTTTGAATCTTTAGTTACTTGGGCTAATACCATTTCACTTCTACCTTAGCTATTCTGAATTGGGTTTCTCTTACTTGCAATAAGATCTCAACGATGACTCTAATTGATGGGTTTGATGTGTAATCCTTGAGGTCCAATTTTAAAATCAGACAAATAAAGCACTTTATTTTATTTTGGAAATTTTTTAACAGGTACTAGTTTTTCTTTAAAACAGAAGTTTTCTGAAAAGCTGGCAGAATAGGAAACACTAGAAATCTCTTCCTATCTAGACAAGATCTGTGCTTAGCAGATTTTTTTTTAAGGTCTTTGCCATAGGGCATGAGTGCTTGCTGGAGAGAGAAAGAGAGAAATCACCCCCTAGGGATGATGGTCACACCACAATAACTTCTCCTCCATTCTCCCCTGGTAATTCTGGGCACACATGTGTACAACACACACATGCACACACGTACACACATCCTTGGTGTGATTTTCAGGCCTCTGGGTCCAGGGCTTGATTAGCAGTTGACAATGTGGGAGTCCAGTACCTCAAGCACCATGCCACCTGCTAAACCCTAGCATAATTTTTCTGATATAACTTTTTCGAAGTCTAGAGTCTACTAAAGGCTTGAAACTTCTCAGGGAAGCTTGGAGGGTACATTGAGATGAAATGCTAGCTCTTAGCACAGTCGAAGCTACCTATCTCCCACCCCTCAGCCCTGTGGCAGGCAGCTGTGTAAGTTCTCTAGAAAATTCACGTGTATTGCTCACTATAGCTGGGGTAGGCACATAGCAGAGGCCTGTGCTCTGATCACTGACTATTGGTTCTGCTTACAGAGGTGCAATAGAGTCAAAATTGTCGTTGCCTTCCCCAATGGTTTCAAGCTTCTACACCCTCTAGCTAAAGTGACTTTCAGATTTAAAGAGTCAGTGCGTTTTCCTCTCCTTCTTTTACCCCTTTTGGGAGTCAGACATCGAAGGCCATAACATTCAAAAGCAACTACATATACAGGGGAAATGTTACCTTGTGCCTCACCAGGGGAATGCTGGGGCTCTGTTTTGAAACCTCAGAAGACCTTCATGTTACACTTTGGTCTGATTCTTGACACAGAGACAGCAAACAACAATCAGGAAAACAAATAAACCACAATAACCAACCGAAAACAGAAAATCCTAGGAAAAGGGAAGAATCTGATATTAGATTAGATCTAAACATCCTTTTTTTTTTTTCCAAAAAGAAACAATGTATATTAATACAAAGAAACAGAAAAGTGTGGCTCATTTGAAATTAAATAAACTAACAGAAACTGTTCTGGAAAAGCCCTGATGGCAGATTTATTAGACAAAGACTTTAAAACAACTATCTTAAAGATGCTCAGGGAGTGTCTTTAAAGGAAGATATGCAAAGATTTTTTGAAATAATGTATAAGTAAGGTGACAATATCAGTAAAGAGAAAAAAAAAGCTAAAAAGAAATTTTGGATCTGGAATGTACAATAATTGAAATAAAAACTTACTAGAGGAACTTTTATTTATGATAGAATGAGAGAAAGAGATGGGAACTTCCAACAGCGTCTTCTCATGCAGCAATCTTACTCTTCCCCCTTGCCTCCCAGTCAGCCAGGATCCTGGGCACACCCATAGGCATTCTCCATGCAATCAGGTAAATCTAAGATATGAACCCTAGACCTTCTCATGTGACTTCAGTACCACTCCATGGTGTCCTACCACCTGTGCCACCAAGATTGGGTAGGGCTAACTTAAAGGCAGATTTGAGTAGGCAAAATGAAGAACTGGTGATCTTGATGGTAGGACATTAGAAATTATTAAGTCTGAGGAACAGGAAAAAAAAAGTGAACAGAATCTTAAGGACCTGTAGGATACATCAGGTAGAGCAAAATATGCACTGTGAAATTTTCAAAATAAGATAGAGATAGGTTAAGAGAGAACATTTGAAGAAATAATGGCCAAAACTTTTTCAGATTTGATGAAAAACATAAACATAAATATCCAAGAAGTTCAATGAACCTCAATAAAATGAGCCCCACATTGAGACAGAATATAATCAAACTTTCAAAAGTCAAAACAAAGATAGTTTTGAAAGCAGCAAGAGAGAAGTGACTTATCATATATAAGGGAGCTTCAATAAGGTTACCAGCATATTATTCATTAGAAACTTTGGAGGTCAGAAAGCAGTGGACTGATATATTCAAAATACTAAAGAAAAAAAAAGAACCTATCAACCAAGAATACTGTAACTGAGAATATCGTACCTGGCAAAACTATCTTCCAAGATAAGGGAGAAATGAAGACATTCCCCAATAAGCAAAGCTGAGGGAATTCATTAATAGTAGACCTGCCCTGCAAGAAATGCTAAAGACAGTCAAGCAGAGGACAATAAAAGGGCACTAGCAGTAACTGGAATCCATATGAAAGAATACAAATCTCAGTAAAAGTTAATTATGGCAATAGCATAGTCCCTTTTGGTTCTGGTTCTGTTAACATTAGGGCCAGTACGGTCCATTGCTTCTGGCATTTAGGTACTAGAGTCATAATAGCAGAAGCAGCAACAAAGTAGCCAAGGAATGAGTACAAGCTACAAGGTTCTTCAGGATTGGCAATAAGGACAGCTAAGAGTATAATAATAATCACAGCTAAAGTTGGGGGGGAGGTAATACTAATCACTAAAGTATATAAAGGAAAGAAACTAGCATATTTAGAATTAAAACCTGAATAAGAGAGATCAGGAAGCTCATTAAAAAAACAGATTTAGATTGGAGTAGATGAAAAGCTTTGGACTAGGAATGGAATGGCTCTATGACCTTGAATTTCTCTTCTTACACAAATTACTGACATTCTCTAAAGTTCCAATTGGATAAATTCTAGAATAAAGTTCTATATAATTGTTTCCATAAGAATAAATACTTTTACGCTATGGTTCTACATTTTTGTGTTATTCAGAATGCTATTCAGAGACTCACAACTTCAACCACAAGAAATGGAAATGATAACAATATGTATATTATAAAAATTATTCTTAATGTGGCTTTAGACAAGTTCACAGATATTCAGAGGCACACCAGCAAATTCTGTCTTTATAAATATTAGGAGTATTAAATACTAAAATTTAATCACTATTAATCAGAGTCCCAGTTCTGGACTTTTAGAATTAGAGTGTCTTGACTGATGCAAAACAGCCTGGGTTGTAATCATTATGTGCTTTGATGTTGCATTCACAGAATAATTCCATGAGGCTGTTCATCTGATTCTTGGGCTTAAATGACAACAAAAAGAATTTAGGCTAATGATGAAAAAATCTTCTTTGACAGTTCAAGTTATTAAACACTGAAATAAGTTATAAAAGAGATTATTGAATCATTTTCTCTCAAAGCCTAAAAGAAAGCATAGATTCCCATTTCACTGGGATGACTTAATAATAGCGGCTTTTATTGGAGGCAGATGGAGGGCTGAATAACTGCCAAATTCTTTCAAATTTGATGATTCAAATCCTATACAGTTTGAAAAAGACTTTGAATTGTGTGACAAAGTTCTTCATAGGCACCAGAAGCCTATATCTGAAAGTCACCGTAGGGTATTGGTGAACATCACTTCTGAATTTTCATTTCTAACGCACAGCTGTATTCAAGGTAGGGAGAAATAAGGAAGCGGAAAGGAACAATGGAAGGAAAGAAGTCAAACTGTTATTAAATTGTATTGTATTTACCTACTTAGAATTATGAGCACAAATTACAAACATCACATAGGCTTGTAAAATTCTGCCAGTGGTATAGGCCATTCCTTCACTGTATTCTACATGAAGCACTTATGCATATCATGGCACGATTTTAGTTTGACATAAATAATTAAAAAATAGATATTATTTGAGGAGACAGAAAAAGAACTCTGTAAGTAAATGCCAACCAAAGAAATTAAAACATCTCAATCTGAACATTATAACATGGATACTCAAGATTTCGGGTTTAGGGAACCAGCAGTTAGTGTAATGGCTATGTTGCTGGACTCCCACATAGTTGACCACGGTTCGTGTCCCGGACCAGGTGGCTTAAAACTCACGCCGGGCACATGTGTGTGCATGCCCAAGATCCCGAGAGGAGAATGGAGGAGAAGGGATTGTGGCATGGCCATGCCCCCTGGGGGGGTGATTTCTCGCTTTCTGTTTCTCTGTCTCTCTCTGTCTGGTGAGTGCATGTGCCTGATAGCGAAAACCTCTCCAAAAAAAAAAAAGATTTCAGGTTTAATGCCAGGTACCTGGGTTGAACCAAATCCCTAAACTTAGGCTGCTCTAAATTTTAAACAAGTACATTTTAATAAAAGACTGCTGTAAACTGTTACTTAAACCATTTGTAAAAATTCCATGCCTTTAAAATGAAACTTGAGAGACTTATTTTTAGTTTGTAGAGAGTACTAGATTCTTCTGGCATTTTTTTTTTTTTTTTTTGAGGCTGGTGTCTTTGCTTGTACACACTAAAGGCTTAGAAAATGTGTTCTTAAGGAAATATCATAGCTATTATAGACTGAGGTTTTTTCTTCTTTTTAAAGTTTATTTATTCTTCAACTGAGGAGACAGACAGCGAGAGAGATAGAGAATTACGGCACCCCCACAGTCATGACATCACAATTCGCAGCCTCAGCAAGCCTTTATCATGGGTACATACATGTTCAGTGTACTCAGCAGTCTCCTAATGCGTACTGGCAACCTCCCAACATGGCTACACCTCACAGAGCCTCATGTTTTACTACGGTGGCACCATCCTGCCCCTATAACTGAGCTTTTGATCTTATTGATTTAGTGATGGATAGAGGGAGAGAAAATCCAGATTTAATAATACCATGAAAGTATTTTCAAGAGTGCTTGAAAATGTGAATTGCTCTGAGACTTAATATTAAATTGGGCCAGAGAGACAATACAAATACAAATAAGGCAAAAATGAAAAGAAAAGAAAAAAGGATTTTTAAGAGAAATGATTTCAGGTTCTCGGTGAAGTTGCGTAATAAACTACCAAAAAAAACCGCTTTGGGGGAAAAGAGAGAGAAAGGAAGAAGAGAGGGAGCAAGGGAGAAAAAAGGAAGATTCTGACACATCTTGAATCTCTGATGGCTTAGGCACAAAAAATATAATTTGTTTAGCAACTTTAATATACACTGTTGTCTCAGATGGCTTCTTGGAGGCAAACAAATGACTTGTAAATCTTAAGTACACCAAGCTGCCTGTGAACATGCAATTGTGGTGACAATACATAAAGCACCGCACAGTAAATGGTGCATCACTCTGATTCAGTGCTTGCTGTCATTTCCACAAAGACACATACGCGACCAAAGGCAATGTATGAGTGATTCTGGAAGGATATTGAAGAGGTAGAGAGTACTAGATTCTTCTGGCATTTTTTTTTTTTTTTTGAGGCTGGTGTCTTTGCTTGTACACACTAAAGGCTTAGAAAATGTGTTCTTAAGGAAATATCATAGCTATTATAGACTGAGGTTTTTTCTTCTTTTTAAAGTTTATTTATTCTTCAACTGAGGAGACAGACAGCGAGAGAGATAGAGAATTACGGCACCCCCACAGTCATGACATCACAATTCGCAGCCTCAGCAAGCCTTTATCATGGGTACATACATGTTCAGTGTACTCAGCAGTCTCCTAATGCGTACTGGCAACCTCCCAACATGGCTACACCTCACAGAGCCTCATGTTTTACTACGGTGGCACCATCCTGCCCCTATAACTGAGCTTTTGATCTTATTGATTTAGTGATGGATAGAGGGAGAGAAAATCCAGATTTAATAATACCATGAAAGTATTTTCAAGAGTGCTTGAAAATGTGAATTGCTCTGAGACTTAATATTAAATTGGGCCAGAGAGACAATACAAATACAAATAAGGCAAAAATGAAAAGAAAAGAAAAAAGGATTTTTAAGAGAAATGATTTCAGGTTCTCGGTGAAGTTGCGTAATAAACTACCAAAAAAAACCGCTTTGGGGGAAAAGAGAGAGAAAGGAAGAAGAGAGGGAGCAAGGGAGAAAAAAGGAAGATTCTGACACATCTTGAATCTCTGATGGCTTAGGCACAAAAAATATAATTTGTTTAGCAACTTTAATATACACTGTTGTCTCAGATGGCTTCTTGGAGGCAAACAAATGACTTGTAAATCTTAAGTACACCAAGCTGCCTGTGAACATGCAATTGTGGTGACAATACATAAAGCACCGCACAGTAAATGGTGCATCACTCTGATTCAGTGCTTGCTGTCATTTCCACAAAGACACATACGCGACCAAAGGCAATGTATGAGTGATTCTGGAAGGATATTGAAGAGGCGCTGAGCAAATACACACAGCTATATAAATCCACTCTCATCCGTAGATAATTTAGAGGCAGAAATAAACCATGTTATTATAACACAATGTAGCTACTCTTAGTACCGTAAAGACAATAAACATCAAAAAGACACTTTGAATGGTTCTATGAAGTCATAATGGAAATGACTTTCATATGGAAAATGCTCCAGCACTGTTTTCAAAGATTAATTCACTTGAAATTGATTTATTTAAAACCATTCCTAACGCCTGCATCCTGACATGCTTGGTTCTTGGTCATTAAGCAATGAACCCTTTTGATGTTAGCCCACATAATCACATTAGTAAAACTGAAATGTACAGCAAAGAATTTTATTAAAAAGTGTAACTGCCAAGAGAAGATGGAAATTAAAAGTGTTTCAACCCAATCACTGAAAATTGTATTCTCAGTAATTTCCTGGGTTAAAATGCCTGAAACTACAGTATCTCTGTACCAGTATTTAAGACGAAGCAAACAGCATTCTATTAGCACTAGTGCTAATACACAGTTTATTGTTAAGGAAGAGAAATTGGTTATTATGAATAAAGCAGATTCAGCTTTCTGGAATATTATCTTGGAACTGTAGCAGTGGCGAAGAACAGGGTTAGGTCAGTCTAGGCATCTCCGATTGCCACTTCCTCTTGTGACTTCTAGGAAAAGTTACAGGAAGTTTCATAAGGCTTAGTTTCCTTATCACAAAAATGGAAGCTAAATGTGGATTCTTGTGCCAAATTTATAGGTTTTTGTGGGAACTAATGACAATCATGCATATGGAGCACTGATGGTAGAGCCTGGTCCAAGAAAGTACCCAATAAAAATATTTAAATACTGCTCTTATTATCATGAAACAAGTTTTTCTATTGCACAGAAAACATAACAAAGTTTCACTGGCTTTCTCTTCTGTGAAACAGGTATAAGAACTAAAATGCAAAGTTTTACACAGACCCGCGGAGTTTTTCTTCAGTAGCCTAAGAGCAAATCCACCTTGGGGAAAGTAGGCAGATGTGACAGGAGAAGTAAAGAAAAACTACATTGAGGAAAGAAATGCTTACCAAGCATCTATGCTCTACATAACAGCCCTCGGTGCCAGGAACTCACATACTATCTCATGTAATCTGTAGAGTACTCTGATGAGATTTTCATTTCATGCATAAGGAGTCTCCAAGGAGGGAAACTAGGATTTTTAACTCATACCCCTTTTTGTATCCTATGATTCTCCCAGGAAAAAGAAACTAAATAGTAGCGATAAGGATTACATCAGAGGAAATTGTTTAATTCACCAGTCTTGCATTCAATACCAGAGACCAATCCATTCCCTTAATGTGGTCATAATTGGTCATGCCACAATCCCTTCTCCTCTGCTTTTCCATTTTGTCAGGATTTGGGGCATACACATGTGCTTGGTGTGTTTCCATGTCACAGGGACCAGGATTGGAACCATGGTCATCATGTAGAACATGGGTCTTCTAATCACTAGGCCATAGGACGAGCCCCTAAATAATTAATATGATTGTAAAGATCAATTTGTAAAAGCACTTCGTTCCAAGGAGTCACATTTAACAGAAACAGCCAGAGACAAATTGAAGGGGGATGTTAGAACAGAGTTCCGTAAAGTACGGTCTACAGACCATCTATAGCAATTGCTGGTGTGCCCACAAGGCAAATCTGTCAAAGATTGTCGAGCTTAAGCTTCTGAGCTACTCATTATAACACTGTACCTAATTTTATATTTATGATTTTGTGTTATTGTTCTGTTAGAACACATCTCTGACCCCCCAGCCCCTAGCTATATTTAGTTTCTGGACCTACAAAACATGGATTTCTCTCCTCTTTTGCCTACTAAAATTCAGATTCCTGTTTGCCATGGCAGAGTAATTAAATCTACCTCTCTCAGAGTGGAGCCTATAATAACTTTTTTTTTTTATATTAGGAGACCCCAGGTGATTTTATAGACAGATTATGTTTATTTTGACATATTTATCCTAGAGACATAATATGAATGATAAAATACTGAACATTATATAGTTATTCAATTCAATGCCAACTCGCCATTATTCACATTACGGAAATGTAAAGACACTCTCAGATAAACTTTTATTTATAGATCACTATGTATATTGGTTCTTAATATTTTTCCTTTAGTTATGATAGAGTACATGCATGCACACATGACAGTGAGGTAAAGAGAGACAGTCAGAGAGAGATGAGCCCTCTCTGCAGGGTCTGGCCGCACTTCAATCCCCTTCCGTCAGTGCCCCAGCTCACTGGATCTTGGTCCCTCGAGCACGTTCCCAGCATGTTTCAGGCTCCTCAGACCAGATATTTGAATTGTGTCACCCTATGGGATCCAACTTCTCCTGAGCAGCACACCACAAAGCCTGGCCTTGTCTGGGCACTTATATTTGAATCTGAATTTATTTGTTGTACTTGGTTTAACTGTCCTATCCCACCCCCACCCCCAGAGAAACACGTGCACATTCAGGTCTTATTTTTTGGAGAGGTCTTTGTTTTTTTTTTTCCTTTAGGGCGCATGCACTCATCAGACAGACAGAGAAAGACAGAGAGACAGAAAGCGAGAAAACACCCTCCAAGGGGGATGGCCATGCCGCAATCGCTTCTCCTCCATTCTCCTCTCGGGATCTTGGGCACGCACGCACATGCACCCAGCATGAGTTTTAAGCCACCGAGTCCAGGATGAAAACCGCAGTCAACTATGTGGGAGTCCAGCGACATAGCCATTACGCTAACTGCCGATCCCCACATCCAGGCCTTATTAGGAAAAACGATCCTTACAGGTATAATTAAGCTAGGAGGGACAGTAGAGTTGGCTGTGAAGAAGAGAACAACGTTTTTTTGGTTGGAGAAAGAGAGAAGTGCATATAAACATCGATGAACGTTTAAGGCTAAATGAAAACATATCAGGGCTCAGTGCAGTGGCATGTGCGGCTGAGATGCTGTGCCACAGTATAAGCTCGCGTGGGAGGCATGTCATTAACTTTCTTATGCTAGATGATAGAGCCTTAGAATATGCCAGACAGACAAAACTAGGAGTACAAGAAGATTTGACCAACCCACACTAATACTGGTAAGTTTTATCTCACATCTGTTGGGAGACAACAGATAAAGCAGATCTAAAATACATAAGGATATTTGATAACTCAACAAACACGACTGAACACACAGAAAGACAAATACAGACAGGCATGCAAACAGGCAGACAGACAATCTCACACCACATACACACATACGCTCCTTTAAATTAAAACCAAAAACATCATACCACAAAATGTCGGCAAAAATTCACTGTGTTCTGACCACTGAAATATCAAATAATTTCCCAAAGTAGAACACTTGTTTCTCTCAGATTAAATCTCAATGCAACAAAACTAGAAATTTATTTTTTAAGAAGGCTGGTCACTCAAAGCATAACGAATTAATGATAAACTTAAAGAAGGAAAGAAAAAAATACTATGGGATGTAGCCAAAATTATATTAACAGGAAAATGTGTAGACATAAGTATATTTACCAGGGAAAATAAAAATGCATGTCTCTTGTATAAGTTGGAATCTGACTTCAAAATACATGGGGTGAACATTTGAATTAAGGACTAACTATTAAATCAATGGCATAACCAGTCTTCCCATATGCATTCATTGATAGAAAACCCTGAAAATCAGAAAACCCTGATTCTGAACTGGATTCCTACTAATGACTTAGGTTGTACAACTTTGACCTTCTTACAGTTTCTGTATTTCAGATTCTATATGTCAAATAGGAATGGTGAAATAGATGTGCCTTTAAGGTACTTTCCAAATATAATTGTCCTTCTCAAAACGATAGTTAAATATTTTATTAAAATATCCCTGTTTCATGGTTTGACACTGATATTACATGGTATAAAGTGAACTCAACCTGTGTTTTATGTGTGTGAGTGTGTGTGTGTGTTACATATATTTTTCTGACATTGGCCATTAAAGTGATTTTAGGGTTTCATGTTCCAAGAGCTAATCATAGGACATGGCAAGATACCTAAATGTGAAAGAAAGGGCATTTTTAAATTTTTATAGCTAAAAATATCAATGTCTTCTGAGAAGGACCGAGATTTTTAAGAATGAAAAACATTCTCTCCAGTGCCTATTCACACACTCTGAGGCTTCGCAAAAATGTTTGCTGTCGATATGACAAAGCAGTCAATGTATTTCTGATGTTAACCATATCAGTTCTTCTATTCAAAAACAACGAAGTAATCTGATTTTCCAAATAGAGACCATCTCTACTATAAATAGATCACTCATTAGTAAGCAGTTTGGATTACCTGAACACATTTTTCTTCAGTTCATTTTAGCCATGAAACATAGTTTTGTGTTGTTTCCCTCAATGTGGAACAAATGCTTGCTTCTCAGTGATTTTCAACACCCACACCCCCAACTGTTTCCAATGCAAACTAGCTCTGGTTAACAAACACATACTGCCTTATTGCCCAAATTAGCTTCTTTTCTTGTGATAACTATGTAATTCTACTATCACCCTGATTTTTATATATTCTTAACTTACACCGGATTTTTATATATTCTTAACTTACACCGTAAACCAATTGTTGTCACCTTTACTTTCCATCTCCTCCCTCCCTCCCTCCCTCCCTCTCTCTCTCTCTCTCTCTCTCTCTCTCTCTCTCTCTCTCTTTTTTCTTCAGGAAGAGAGTTAAGATGAGTCCTAAGACTCAAAATACATTTTTTTTTTGGAAATTACTACAGTGGAAAAATTCTAAGAATGTGAATTTTTTGAGTCATAATTACCAGAAATTACCTCTCTGTTGAAATATAAAATTCCTTCAGATTCGTTTTTTTCTTAATTACCAGAGGGTGTGTATACTCTCCAGAGAAAGAGAAACAGAGAGAGAAGGAGAAAACACCTCCCAACAGGGCATGACCACATTCCAGTTCCTTCTCCTCCATTATTCCACCCTGTTCCGACTTAGGGCATACACGTACATGTACCTGGTGTGTTTTTCAAGTTACTGGGGCTAGGATCTGAACCATGGTTGGCCATATGGGATCCAGCTCCAGCATGCTTTTGATCCTTATATACTCATATTTGCACTTTACCATTCACGTTTTATATTAAACTAAAGTAAAATAAACTTAAAGTTTTAACTCATTATTAACTATTCCTAAGCTTTCATGTCAAATAAATTTATTTGCATTAACCACTTATGTTTATCAGGTGTAACTATGTTATCTATTCAAGACAATCATAAAACACAAGTAATATTACTATATTTCTTCATAATGTAGAATATTTTCAGTAAGACACATCTTGGGGCCAGCAGGTAGCCTGGAGATTAAAGCAGCTGGGTCCCATGTGGCCAACTGCACAGTTACAGTCCTGGACATGGTGGCTTAAAAAGCACACCAAGTGCATGTGCATGCATGCCCAAAAACCCAAATGAAGAATGGGGGAGACAGGATTGTTGTGTGGCCATCACCCATGGCAAGTGTTTTCTTACCTTCTCTGTCTCACTCTGTCTCTCTGTCTCTCTTTCTCCCTGCCTCCATTGAGCACACATCCTATAGCAAAGTAAAGGGAAAAAATAGGAAGATTTTACAAGATGTGGAGAATGCTGAGATGTCTTTTGTTCTTAGCTTGCTAATAATAATAAAGTAATTATGGTCAGTAATTTAATTAGTGCTTACTGTTTTCATATCAAGCACTGGCATTCACTGACTGCTTTATAATATCAGGAAAACAATAAATGTAATGCTACAACAGCAGAAAAGCCATTAGGCTATATTAGAAAAATATTTTAAAATATATTTTGAATTTTTTAATTAAATCTAAATTTGTTTTGCAAGGATGTATAAATGAAAGTTAATGCTGTTGGGGATATATTATTATGTGTAGGATATTCAAGAAAATGTCAGCTGTATGTTATTCTTTGTGCTGAAATAATATTTCTGGCCATTTTATTTTACCTCATTCACTATTCCACCATGAATTGAATGACTTAGTTGATGTGTTGAGAATTAGCCTAGGTCAGTAGATTTCAAAAGCCTTTATCAGTGACTCAGCTGTGGTGGAACACACAGCTATAACACTGCTCCTTGGAGGCTAAGGCCACATTGGAGGCTTGGATTTAATTCCCAGCCCAACCTGAATAGGTCAGGTACAGTGGCATACACCCTGGAGGCCTAGTTAACTGGGAGTCTGGAGCAAGGGGATTAAAACACGATGAAACCCTGTCAAAAATCTCTCCCTTTTTCTCATTAAAAAATAAAAACACTAAGCAGTAAAATCATTACTACAGATTAACATATACAACAAATAACAGAGGCTACTCTAACCTTTCAACCAAGATAAATGGCCCCCAGAAGAATGTCAATGGTAAACCTTAAGTCTTCGAGGAACACAGTTAACAAAGCTTTCAGGAAACATCTAATAAGAAAAAATATATAATATTAATATGATCTACTAATTGACTCATCTTTTCATTCAACAAATATACTTAAAGGCCTACTCTACATCAGACATGTTACCAAGGACATAGTAATAAAAGAAGCCAAAGTCTTTGCAATCATGGCATACACATTGAGGTGAACAAGATAAGCCAAAAACAACAAAAGGATGACTAATAAGGCAAGTGATGAGAAGTACGATCATGAGAATTAAAGAAGGTCAAAGGAGAGAGATTCCAGTTTAGACAGGTGCCTAAGTGACCTATAGTGAAAGGTTGCACTGAAGAAGACAGTGAACCATTTGGCCACTAGTGAGAAGAACAATCCAGGTAAAGGAAACAAGAAGGGCAAAGGCAAGAGTTAGTCATCAGAGTCAAGGAAGAACAGGGTGACCAACGAAGATGGTCCAAGACAGTTACGGGAGAATGGTAGGAAATCAGATCAGAACCACATCCAGGGACTAGGTGGTGCAGGTGGAAAGGCCATTAAAGCATAGCTATTCCTCACTTTCCAAACTTTCTCCTTCTGAAGGTAACACTAAGTATATTTAGATAGCAAATATAATCTAAATTCTATGTTAAATGTGATGTAAACTCATTGGAATATTGAGAGCAGATTATTGATGTGTTCTAATGTGGCAGACACTTTCTCTGATTATCTCAATTAATGCTTTCAATCATCCAAAGTAGCCTCATTCGAGTCATTTTCATAGACACCTTAGAGTGCATGCACTCACTGGAGAGAGAGAGACAGAGACAGTGAGAAGGAAAGTAAGAAATCATCTTCCAGGGAGGATGGCCACACCATAATCCCTTCTCTTCCATTCTCCTCCTGTGATCTTGGGCATGCACACTTATGCACCCATCATGAATTTCAAGCCACTGGGTTCAGGACTAAAACCATGGTTGCCCATGGGGAGTCTAGCAATATAATCACTGTGCCATCTGCTGGCCCTAAGACACAAAACTATTGAGTAAGACAAAGTATTCGAAACAAGAATCCAACCTCTGTACTGCACTAATATCCACATTAGGACAACTTACATGTTAAAGATAATATACTAAATGTATACAGGCAATGTATTGGGAGAAAATAATTCTCAGTTACCCCTGATATTTCAGGTAGAAATGCTCCCTAAAGTAGTTGATGTTTTATGTCAGGTGAAGGGGAAGACAAGGAAGAAAAACATTTTGAGTTAGACAGTGTGAATAAAGTTATGGAATTATAAAACAGCACGATGTAGTTAAGAATTCACTCATTATTCTGGGTGGTCTGATCATGAGTTCTAAGGCAGGGGTAGAGTAAGATGAGGCAAAACGTTACCACAGGAGGTCCTACCCTGCCATGCTATGATGTTTGGATTGAAGTGCAGGATGGAAGCTACTAAAAGGCTTTAAGAAAGGCAGGACCATGGACAGGTACTCTTTATAGAAAGTTTAATCTAGCAAGAAGGCAAATGGATTGAGCAGGTCAGGATACTATTCCAAGAACAAAGAGCCAATGAGAGTTATTATCACAGGTCACATGAGAAATAAAGGGAGCCTTAACAATGATAGTAGACTATGGAAACAGGACTACCCCATGGTCTGGCGGTGAAGGCAGCTAGATCCCATACGACCAATTTTGTAATTCAGATCCCCATCCTGGAAGCTTGAAAAACATACTAGGGATCCTGAGATGGCTACTGAACTTGAGCTCTGAAATTTTGCTTTCATTGACTAAAAATGAAGATCTCCTGCTGAGACTTCTCCCTCCACATTCATTTCTAGTGGGAAAAGCACAAACCCAGGCCCATGTTGAGATGGCTACTGAGCTTGAGCTGTGAAATATTGCTTTCATTGACTAATGAATCCCTCCAGATTCATTTCTAGTGGTCTCTATGCACCGACTGTCTAGACAGGTCCAAGTGAACAGGATCCAAATATCTGAATATGAGTAGGGTCAGAAGACTCCTCAATTCCCACTGAATCTGATGCACATAGAGTGAAAAGTGGAACAGAAGAGAGACTGCAGATCACCTCCTTCCACATGCCACTGATCACTCAGATTGAATTTCAAGAATTAGGAAGAGGGACCATCAGTTAGTGTAAGGGCTATGTCGCTGGACTCCCATGTAGTCGACCTTGGTTCACGTCCCGGACCCAGTGGCTTAAAACTCACGCCACGCACGTGTGCGTGCATGCCCAAGATCCCGAGAGGAGGATGGAAGAGAAGGTATTGCAGTGTAGCCATCCCCCCCCGGGGGGGGGTGATTTCTCTCTTTCTGTCCTTCTGTCTGTCTCTGTCTGTCTGGCGAGCACACGCACCCTGTAGCGAAAGCCTCTAAAAAAAAAAAATTAGGAAGAAACGCACCACCCATCAGATGACCAGAAATCGCTGCAGAATCACAAGAAATATGGGAAAGCAAGAAAATACTTCTCCAAGGGAAAACAATCACTCCTCTTCAACCTCAGACAGTACAATGAAATGCATAGAAATGTCAGATAAAGAATTTAGAATATGCATAGTGACAAAGCTAACAGAGATGGAATAAAAGAAAGACAATGAAATGCAGAAGAGGTAGGAGAAAGGAACTGATCAGTTCCAGGAGGTGAGGAAATTCTTGCAAGATCTGAAAGATGAAATATACACCATAAAAAAGAATCAAATGGATCTGTTAGAAATGAAGGCTATAACACAGGAAGTCAAAACCTCCCTTAAAACTATTAAAGGCAGACTAGGTCATACAGAAAACTGAATATCAGATGTAGAAGACAGAATCGCTGACCTAGAAAAAAATCACCACGAAGACTAAGAAAGTTGCCCCCCCAAATAAGAATAATATACGAGAAATACTAGATACCATCAAACGTCCAAACATTCAGATAACTTGTATCCCAGAAGGCAAAGAGATTCATAAAGACATTGATTATCTATTCCATGAAATCCTGAAAGAAAACTTTCCAAACTTAGAGAAGTATTCAAAGATCCAGTCCTAAGAAATACAAATGACCCCAAATAGAATCAACTCAAAAAGATCTTCTCTAAGACACATTATAGCCAGATTGACCAAAGATAAGATACTAATATTGGCAAGAGAGAAACGTCAAGTTACCTACAAAGGATAGCCCATTAGGCTAACAGTGGACTGCTCATCAAAAAACAGTGCGAGCAAGGAAAGAATTGAAAAATAAATTAAAAGTGTTAAGGAAAAAGCAATTTCAACTAAGAATACTGTGCCCAGCAAGATTATCCTCCTTATGGGAAGAAATACGAGAACATTCTCAGATACACAAAACCTGAAAGAATTCACTAACACCAAACCAGATCTTCAAGAAGTTCTCAAGAGAGTGCTATATCAGGAAAATTAAATACAGACACATAGAAATAAGAATTCTAAAACTAAGAAAATGGCCAACTTACACATAGGGACAAGTCTGGAGTTGAATATTATATCCTAGAATTTAATCAGTACAATTGGACCACAATAGAAGATAAAGTACTGAATTGGTGAAATAGAATTTTATGACTCTTGACTAAAACATTGCTGATTTTCCTCTAGGCTTTGTTTCCCAGTTTTAAGGATTCTTGTCCTTTCTTGAGCTGCCAATAGGTTCATGTACCTACTATTTGAACAGAATCCTAACCTGTTTCCTCTGGCTTTAAGCCTGGCTTTAAGCTTTAAGCAAAGCTCTCTCAGCATTTCTTTTATTCTGATTTATTAAAGCTAAAATTACTTTTCTTGAAATTAAAAAATATATTAAAAAATACCTATTTAATGACTATGTAGCATCAGCTAGGTGCTACTTTATAGTATATTCACTCTACTCAGTTTCATGCCTAAATTCAGACATGTATTCACAAATATGTATATATCAGCAGAACTTGCCATTGAAAGTGGTTAGATCACTTAAGAAATTTTGTGAATCAATAAAATGTGGGGGGAAAAGGAAAGTAAAACAACTGTAGATACCAGAGTTAGTGTGGGAGGTGGGTGGGAATAGGCAGAGGGTGAGAAATAGGGGGAAAATATACATATATATGTATGTATGTATATGAAATATATATATGTATATGAAACTAGAAATATATATATATGTGTATATATATATGTATATGAAACTACAAATGGAAAATTATTGATGATAACATGTATGATTAAGCCATTATGATGCAGTATATTCTAGATGGGAAATCATATTTTGTATGCTGTGATGATGCTCAGTGAATGAATGCAAATTAATTAAAAATAAAAAAAATTAAAAACATACTAGGCACACGTGTGTGTGTGTGTGTCCAGAGTCTTGACAGGATGGAGAAATGAAGGAGGAACTGTGTCATGACCACATTCCTAGGAGATGCTTTGTCCCTTTCTCTCTGCCTCTGTCTCTCGCAGCAAGGACATGCACCCTCTGACATATTAAAGGGAAAAAAAAATAGAGACATACTGTAGAATTAAAAGGGCTTGGTTACTAATTGGCTATCTTTTGAAAAAAATAAAGCAAGCAAGAGGGACCCTGGGCAGGCCATTTAATCATTTTGTGTTTTAATCTCTCATATGTAATGGCAATAATAATAGTACATACACTGTTATGTGAGCATTAAATTAATGATAATTAACACTTACCAAGTAGCCATCATGTATTAGACTAGATCTAGGGCCTATATTATCTTGGGTGACTGCTTGAATGATGGTGCCAATACCCAAGATAAAAACTACCAGAGGAGGAATAAATTTGCAGGGGAAGGGAGCAGATAAATTTACCTTTAGATGTGATAACTCTGTGGAGATACTCACTAAGCAGTGGGATAATATATGGATCAGGTGCTCAGGCGTGATATCTAGCTACAGATACAGATCTAGGAGACGGGGACACAGGAAGTAATGGAGACTGCAGTGTGAGGAGGAGAAACGATAGAAGGTGAAACACTGCGAATACCCTCACTTTAGTATGCTCATGTGAGATTGTCAAGGCATAGTCAGGGAATTAGCAAGAATACCAGGAGAGCAGCACATTCCTAAAAGAATGAAGAGTCACGTGTTTTGTGTAGAAAGGAGTCCACAGCGTAAACCCCTGAGCAAGGTCAAGTTCAGTGAGACATGGGGACTAGGAAAGAAAACACAATCTGGAGAGGTTGAAGAACAAACAGCAACCAAGGAGCAATAGACAAAAGCTGGAATGGGCTTCAAAGTGTGGCTGCCTGGAAGGGGAAAAGTGAGACAGAGTGGCAGCTAAAGTGAGTGTGAGATAAGGAGTGGGGAATAAGCCAGCAGAGGGACAGAGGGACAAATTCAGGCAAGGGAGAGAAAGGAAAAAATGCCACACATGCCCTCAGTCCCAGAGGAAAAGGGAATTGCGGAGAGAGAGATTAATCAACGGTGAACCATGAAGGTGCGGAGAGAGAGAGATTAATCAACGGTGAACCATGAACAGAAGGGGCATGTTTTCCGAGACTGGGGATAATCTTAAAATGCCAAAGAACCATAATATTTTCTCCTCTGAAAAAATCTTAGATATGTGTTTGCTTTATTTCCTGCAATGTCATGATAGCATCCATGTATTATAGAGGGAGGTAATGAAAGAAAAAAAATAAGAAATAAGACACTCTGGAGGTAGTATAAAAATATACAGCATTGTTGGAAAAGTCATGATGTATTTTTTTCTGTTTTTCTATGTAAAAATCCATCAAAATTTTTCTGACAACCACATATATATATATTATATATATATATATATGTGTGTGTGTGTGTATATTTTGACAACTCAATATGTATGTGTGTGTGTGAATACATATATATATATATGTATGTTTGTGTATATATTCTGACAACTATATGTGTGTGTGTGTGTATATTTTGACAACTCAATATGTATGTGTGTGTGTGAATACATATATATATATATGTATGTTTGTGTATATATTCTGACAACTATATGTGTGTGTGTGTATACACATATGTATAATACATATGTAGTCCATTTCACTTGCTTGCTTCGAATCCTTAAATAAGAACCTCGGTTTCTTCATCGGTAAAGCAGAGGGTGCCAGTCTCACAGGGATGTGTGTTAATCACTAGCAACATAAGGACAGTGACTAACACGTGATGGATGCTCCATCAACAAATGGTGCCTCCTGTGGCCTCAGCCCTCACAACCACCTGATGTGCCTCCTGTGGCCTCAGCCCTCGCAACCACCCGATGACCTGACATTGAAGGAAGCTCAGGCGCAGGCAGCTGAAGCTATCTTCCCGGGGTCATTCAGTTGGTGACCAGCAGGCAGAAACCGGGTGCAGCAGGTCAGTGCCAGGGTCCACTCTGAACAGGAACAAGAACTCCCTTCTTGACCAATCTTCCGTCTGGCTCCTGTGAGCACTCTTCTCAGCCAGGCTTCATTCTTGGCCTTGCTTTGTCCGTGACCCACTCAGTCTAGTTTAGCCAAGCATCCTGTCAGGTAGCAGGGGTCCCTGTACTCTGGAATCTAGTTTCTCTGAGCCATTTTTCCTCCACTGACCCTCTCCCTCTGCTCTCTGGCTCTTACTCCCTAGTTGTGTTGTGGGCTGAGTTCCTTCTCTCTCTCCTATCGCAACAACACTGAATAAAGTCTTCCTTGCCATTTTAATATGCTGGTGCATTTTTTTCACTCTTACATCCACCACCCTGTACCCCCTATGAAGCATGATTAAACAGCAGCTTATTTGTGATGCCATTAAACTTGGCAGAAGAGCAGTATAACAGTGGTTAGGGGTGAGACCACGGAGCCAGGGCTCCTAGGTTTGGATGTGGCTCCTGCATTTGAGACCTTAGCAAAGCTACCTAAGTTCATTGCTTGGGTAGAGATTTTATAGCAGTATCTACAGATAATTTTTAGGAAAATTACCTATAAACAGCATATATTAAGGTCTCAAAATTATGTTTTTTTCTTTAGCTATTATTAATATATTGGTATAGGTATTAAGAAAAGCAAACTCTGATCATTCCATTTAATTTTAATCTTCTAACCCCAGCATCTACAAATCCCCATTATCCTGCTACATGTTTTGCCTTCTGTAGTACCTAGCTTATCTTTGATTTACTTATTATGTTTGTGTTGTTTGTTTATATTTCACCTCCTTCTCTAGAAATGTAAATTTTCTCTCTCTCTTTTTTTTTTTTTGAGATATCTTTGATACAGAGCACTCACTGGAGAATCAGAGACACAGAGAAACAGAAAGCGAGAAATCACACCCCCCTAAAGGGAGAATGGCCATGCTGTAATCCTTTCTCCTCCATTCTCCTCTCAGGAATTTTGGGTGCGCATATGTGCCCAGGGTGAGTTTTAAGTTGCCAGGTCCGGGACTCAAACTGCAGTCGACTACATGGGAATCCAGTGATGAAACCATCACACCATTTGCTGGTTCCTAAAGTGCAAATTTTCTAAGAGGAAGAATCTACTGTACCTGACCCATGGGAGGCCCTCAAGTAAACACTAATTATTGATTAGATTAATTGAGCATTGATGTTAAGGAAAAGCAGGCAAAGCAAACAATGAAAAAAAAATAAGCAGAGATTCAGGAGAGTTCTTGGAGTTGTCGAGGCCAAAGCAAATGTCCCTTCATATGACCATGTCCTTTTAAACTACCGGCCTTCTTCCCCCTGGACTGAGACGTGTCAGGTATAAGGTTATTTCTGACTTGAAAACAGATTGAAGAGTGGACCAAAGAAATACAAGGAAGAAGAAGGTAGAGAGGTTAATGGACAAAGAACGAGAGAATGGGCAGGTGTGTAGAGAGGGCTTGAATCGGGATTAGGATTGGAATATTAAAAGTCAGAAGAAGCGAATGGGTGGTGGAGAGCTCCTGGGTGATACAGTCTCCGTCAGTGCTACCGAGAGTCATGACTTAGCTATCACAACACCCCCGAGGTGCAAAAGGAGAAGAGAATAAGCAGAGGGTGAGCATAATTTAATGAGTCATTTCCCTGTTAATGCGCACCTATAAAATAGAGCAGTGTTCCTCACCTTTATTTCATTATCCCTGGCCAAGGAGCAGACTGAGATACTTTCACCTACTTGTATCCACCCCTACGCTTGTGAAATTTGCACATCACTGCATCCTGTACATCTCCTATTGTTGGGCAGAGCCGACCTCTGGAGGGCCGCAATCCATTGTAATAACATAACTTTTCACCCATCAAAGGAATATTTTTTGTTCCCTTGAGAACACTATGACTTCCATTGAGAAAGCATGGTTTAGAGCCACAACTAGTTTATTCCCCCCAGAGGACGCGTGCATTTACCAGAGAGAGGCGAGAGAGAAGGGAAGGGAGAAAGCACCCCCAATGCGGCGTGGTGATGCCGCAATCCCCTCTCCTCCATGTTTCTCCATCCTATCAGGATCTAAGGCATCCATACATGGACCTGGCATGCTTCTCAGGCTGCCGGGGCAAATTTTCAAACTGAGGTTGACCATGCAGAATCCTGCTCTCTTTACTACTAGGCCATGGGCCAGCCGAGCCACAGATCTGAAACATTCCACAGACTAAACCAGGGTCTTCCAACCTAGGCACCACTGCTGTTTGGGGTCCAAATGACATTTTGAAACCAACAATTCCTTGTTGTGGGGAATTCATCTTGAGCATTATAGGATGCTGAGCTGCTTTCCTGGCCTCTACCCACTGGATACCAGTAATGCTCCCTCCAGCCAAGGAGGTCACAGATTGTCCAGTCTTTACTAAGTGTCCCCCTTGGGCTTACAGGGTGGGGGGAGGGCAGGGACGGTGCCTGGTTGAGACTCCTGGGTTTAAGGAATAGATAGAGCAAATTTATTTCTTTTTCCAAGGGTATGGTAAACTAAGAAAATTCTCTCTATAAATTAATAGTTTTTCTATTTTCTCAAAAAAATGATACTCACTAGACTGTTTATAGCAAATGTTTCAGAGAAATGGTTTATCTTAGCAAATTATCATTTTATAAAAATCTAATAACCTTCAATTTTGTAATTCAGTACAAATGAATCATCTTGTCTCTCTTATAAATTGTATTCAAGTACTTGACCTGGCTTTTATTTTTAAAATGCTATAGTAATGGGGACCAGCAGGTGGCGTGGTGGTTAAGATGCTGGACATTCCCACATGGCCGACCATGGTTTGAGTCCCAGATCTGGTGGCTCCCTTTCCCTCTCTATCTCTCTCTCTCTCTCTCTCTCTCTCTCTCTCTCTCTCTCTCTCTCTCTCTCTCTCTCTCTCTCTCTCTCTCTCTCTCTCTCTCTCTCTGTGTGTGTGTGTGTGTGTGTGTGTGTGTCTTTCTCTCAGGTCAAATTAAAATTAATTAAATTAATTAAATTAAATTAAAAATAATTCTAAAAAAATGTTATTTATAGTAGCATAAGTTTGAATATTTTTGCCACAGTCTTCCACCTATACTTACGTTTTTAAAGTCATCTATGTAAAACTTTCGGTATTCCAATAGACTAAATATGCTAAAGTTATATTCATTTTACTCAAAAGAAAAGCAAATATGCAGAAACAATGAGAATTTAAACAAATCTAGGAACACAGCTAATGATTATTCTTTGCTGTGTGCCGTGTTATAGATTTTTTTTACCATGTTTTATAATTCTACACAGTTCTGCAGTTAACTATTATTATCTCCATTTCACAGATGGAAAAATCAGTTTTCAAAGACACTAAAATAAATTGCCTAGGGCTTGTCACCCAGAAGATGGCAGGATTTCATTGGAAGTCAGCCTTATTCAGCTCCAAAATTTCTGCTCAGTCCATACCGGGCTTTTAGATTCAATTTTCCTCTTAAACAAAAATCTTTTCTTTTTCTTTACTCTAATACATTCCACAGATGATGGGGAAAAAAAATTTTTTTAAAAACTTGATCTTACCTGTAAAAGATGTTTTGAAAAGGTGAGGCTTTCTTTCAACATGAGAGATGCCACTTTATTGATGCTTTAGATGGGTCTCTCTTATGTTAAAGCTATTAAGCAGTGAAAGGCAAAGACCAACCTTATGCCCATCAACAATGAATCTCCAGGGCAGCCTTTTTATCACTTTTGATGTTCAACACTAGAGCGAAATATGGGATATGTCTTTTTTATAAGATCTGCAGGTCCAGAGAGCCTTCAAAATCAGCACCATGGTACAGATTTTATTTAAGCAATAAACAAATAGGCATTGGGTGGCCCCTACGTGCCCAGCCTTGTGGCAGGTTTAAAGCCCGATCCCAGCTCTTCGACAATGAGCAGTGTGATGTCGACCACAGCTTTCCCTTCCTGAACTGCAAGGGAAGGAAACAGATTTCAGCAGGTTGCCAGACTCAGAGGCCTTCAGAGGCTAGTTGGAGCCCGAGAAAAATGGGAAAAGTCTAGTCTTTTTAAAAGACATTTAAATATATATTTTTCCTTAAACAAAATGTGATAGACCTGGAGGGATTTTGAGTTGAGTCTGAGTAAAAAGACCTTTGGAGAAGTTATCTAGAATGTCACTTCCCAGAGTGATAGTCTATAATTGGAGATATTTGCAATTAAGAAACATGCTTTAATCATATGGACAAGAATAAAAATATATTACATGTAGTATACACTAGTATACACTAGTATACATTATTATATGTAGTATACACTTATAAATCTGATTCTGTAGCATTAATAATAAGATATAAAGCCTTACTACTCAGATTATGGTGGCTTTTAAGACCTAAGGGCTTGTTAGAAATAGCTTCACCCGTAGAGCATGTGAGTTTGTTGGACAGAGACAGAGGGAAAATGAGAAATCACCCCCTAAGAGGGGATGGCCATGCAGCATTCCCTTCTCCTCCATTCTCCTCTCAGGATTTTGGGCACACAAAGACATGTACTCAGTGTGATCTTTGAGCAGCCAAACCTGGGACTTGAACTGCAGTCAGCCATGTGGGAGTCCAGTGCCTTAACCACCACCCAGAATCTGTAGTGCAACAAAATCTTCAGGTGATCTGAATATACACTAAAGCCTGGAAAGTCAGGCTGTTAAAGGTGTTTCTTCAAGGTGGATGCTAGAATCACACTAGTGGGTCACTTGACGAGGATGCAGATACTGGGCCATGAAGACTCACCATGTCAGAATCTCTGAAAAATGGAATGAGTCATCAGCATTGTTAGTAAGCAACCCAGATGATGCTCATGTGCCAAACCATTGGAGAAACACAGTTTAACATAGTTCTGGGTGCTGAGAATGTCTTGATAAGTTAGAGAGAAAAAAAGAGACAGAAAAGGCTATACTATTTAAAATAGAATATTGAATATTGGAACGTTGTTTTCAAAGTTCAAGATAACTGGGACAAACTAGAGCTAATTATCACATCAAGCAATTAAGCAGAGGTTTGCTGTGGGGGAAGATGGTTAGCTGGATCACTTGGACACAGTTTGTCCCAAAACTTAGCAAGAAGGACTCCCAGGGCAGTTATAAAAGGCAGTTTTTCAACTTGAAACCTGGGAGATGGGGGCCACTGAGGGAAACCTTCCAGTGACCAGAGTTATATTTATCTCTCTCCCTAAGGCGCTCACCAATTACGTGCACTATAAATGCAAGTTGGCTTTGTGCTAGCAAAGAAGGCACGAGGGTCAAGGAATGCCTGTGTCCTGGTTTATTAGAAAGAACAAGTTCTTAGAAAAACTGTGAACAAAAACCTATAAGCAAAGTAGAAAAGGAAAAGGCTGTGTATTTCATGTTGGCTAAATTCTTTATACAAGCTAAATGATGCATAGCGATTGAATGTATTATAATAATAATAATAATAATAATCAAAGAAAAAAAGTCTCTAGGAAGGTACTATGGAATTAAAACTAGCGTCAAAGTTCTAAAGAATGGAACAATATGACAAATTGGGAAAGGGAAATTCGTGTTCACTACAGCAGTGTGGTCTAACAATCAACAGCATGGGCTTCTCTGGGAGCTTGTTAGAACGTAGATTCTCAGGCCCCCACTCAGTGATTCCTCTGAAAAGAAAAACTGAATACCCCAAATGTCGCACTTCAGAATCTCAGGGAATAAATTCTAGGTATCTGCATTAAAAAAAAAGAATTATTTTATTTTTAACTTCATTTTATGTATTTATTTATCTATTTTAATTTGACCATAGAGGGAAAGAACAAGAGAGAGAAAGAGGAAAAGTGAGAAAACCAGCTAGCTGCCAGGTCTGGGACTCAAATCACAATCAGTCATGTGGGAATCCCGGGCTTTTAATCACCACGCCACCTGCCGGCCCCCTTATTTTTTTAAAGATCTTTACCATATGGCACATGCCCTTGCCAGACAGAGACAGAGAGAAGGAAAGTAAGAAATCACCCCTCAGGAGGATGGCTACACAGCAATCCTTACTCCTCCATTCTCCTCTGGGGCTTTTGGACACGCATGCACGCATGCTCCATGTGATCTTCAAGTCCCCAGGCCTGGGATTCAAACCGTGGTCAGCCATGTGGGAGTCTAGTACCTTAATTACCACATCGCCTGCAGGCCCTAGTATCAGTGTTTTTAAAAAGCTGTCTATATGCAGCCAAAGTTGAAGACCATAATCCTCCTTGTTTGGAGTTTTGAGGTTATATTACAAGACTTTGGCTTTTTTCAAAGAAAGTGGCCACTAAACTTTTTGATTAAGCTAAATTTGGGGAAGGCACTATATACTGATACGTAGTTCAAAGTAATACAGGCCTTCACTCTCTTTCTGCCCAAGTGCCTCAAATCTATCAGAAGCTCATCAATTTGACTGACCATCTGAGAATAAGTGGAAAAGCCTAAAGAAATGTACAATGCCTTATAATGGCTTAAACATTTATGAGAACAAGAGGTATTTGCAGCTCAGTGCAGTTAAAGGTCATGACATTATATGAGATGTGAAGGTTTTTTAATAATCAGATAATTTTGAGTTTAAGGTGAAAGGTCTTTGTTTAAATCCTCAACACATGTTTTAAATACTTGCGCAATGATCACACACCGACAGTTTTACATGCTCGGAAGCATCTTTTAAATATGTGAATTCTTATGATAATTCTAGTGTCTTCTCATGGTAAAAAGGAATTTAAAATTCAAATTTTATGAATTTGTGGGATCATAAAATAGACACTTAACTCAAATGTAGAAAAGGAATGATAAAATGCTCAAATAGAACCACACCATGAGATATCATGAAGACCATCACACAAAAGCTAAAAAATAGAGTAACTTGGAAGAAGAACTCATCCCTTCTCAGTCACAATTAACTCGGTAAGTTGTCAACTACAATATCCTAAGCATCGACGTGAAAAAAAATGTATACAAAATGAATAATCAATAAAACTAGGTGAAAACATAATTAGTAAACAAGTTCTCATTGGTTTCCCTAACCTGCCTAGAACTCACAACAACGCAGCAACGAGCAAGCAGACCCCCCTGCACAAATGCAGCCTGACATGTGGAACGTGGGCTGAGCTGTGCAAGGCTGAAGGTAGACCGTGGAGGCAGCACGGGGTAAGGATAAAGAGAGCAACAGGAAAGGTCTTAGTATGGAGATGACGGGGCTACAACCAATCATATATTATATTACTCAATAAAAATAAATTGAACCACCATTAGTCACACACTGCACTATGCGGTAAGACTATGGACAGTTCAAGGATGGATTCCTAGTTGATTGTGTATATACTACTGTCCTGAGAGTGAAGAGAAAGTGAACTCAGAAGTGATACTAAGTAGAGAACGCCTTCAACTAGCTGGTTATTCTAATCCAGCTAAGAGCAGGGGATCTGATACTGCCTTAACTTGCCTACCTGACAACTTAATCTCTGAGAAGGTTGAAAAAGCAATGAGAAGTAACTGTCTCAACATCTTTCTGACTCAATGAACAAAACAGTTAAAGAAACCATTGCGACTTTAGGAGAAAAATGACACCACTCGTCAAACAGGACTTTAAACGGTTGTGTATAACATCAGCAAAGTAAAGTTTAAAGACCTTGGAGGTCAAACAAAAGCAAAAATATAAAGAAAAAGATTTAAAGGTTCCATATCATGTTCTCAGTAGTGTGCACATTACAAAACTGACAAGAATGTATATGACAAGAAATTCAATAAACAGATTAAAATGCTGAAATTAGAAATCTAAAATATGATGGAGAAAAGTGCCTAGCCCCCACCCCCCCAAAAAAGCCCATGGGATATTAGGATCTAAATCTATAATAAGCATGGGGTAAATAACAAGAAACCAATATTAGGTTGTTGGGAGAGTCATGACGGATTTTTCTAGGTGAGATCCATCATGACTTTCACGATGACCCAACAATTGCTTAGGGATTGCTTCAGGGTATTAGGATGGAACTGTCTTTCTTAATGTGTAAATATGGTTAGTAATTGTTTGATGAATATTTTAAAGGATCATCATCCCCAAGTCCCCTCCATCCAGAAACTGAGTACTTCTATTTCCCTGAATATGCTATGGTTTCAACTCCACTCCTGAGGAAAAGGGAAATTGCAACTGATTATACTTTACTATGAGATTCACCTTCTTCCAAAATGTTTAATAAACCTGTTTTTAAAAGTCTCTTTTAAACTACCCATACTTTGATTAACCTGCATAAGAGCCAACCTACCATCATTTTTTTAGCCACATAGGTTTTTATATGTACTTGATAACATATTTGGGAAGTGGTTAGACTTAGAGTTACTGTAAGAGATGGATGAAACCTGGCATTTTAAATTCAGATACAATTGAAATATGAAAATAGGTTGAACTTATTATATTGACTTCTAAAAGCAATGTAGGCAGAGCATGTTTTTACAGCTTTCCTGTGAAAGGAGTAACACACTGAGCTGTCATTTCTCAAAATTATTCACTCAGCTGTCTGTGGTCATTCATATGATTCGGCAATACATAGTGAGCCATCTAAATTTTAATATACTTTAAAGTGTAACACTTCAAATTCAGGGTTAAAAAAATCCCAATTTAATAGTAAAAGCTAAAAAAAAAAGTTCTTTTCAGTATGTAGAGATCTTCTCAGTAGTGATAAGTGAAATATAAATTTTTAGACCCTATGGATCAGTTCCAAAGATGAGGATCATGTAGAATTGATCATCCACTTGATACAAAATGTAAATAGTATTTTGTACTGATTTTACTTTAGGAGTGTCCCAGGTCATTTGGAAAATCTCACTTTCAACCATGCATTCAAAGATTTCAAAATGATTCATCTAAACTTCAAAAAATACTGGGCTGACCAATGTTGGTTTTGAACAACAAAATTAAAGAGAAAAATATGCTAGAAATTTTTCCACAGAATGTTTTAGAGAAAATTAGATCATCAAGAACTCTTAAAATAGTGAGAAGAAAGGCATGACATCATTTACTTAAATTTTATTTTATATCCCACCTAAGCTAGTGTAGCAGAACTACTGTAACCCCTCTGTGTCACAAATCATGTATATTGAATAATTTTTAAAAACCTAAACCCCAAGTGAAACTTAAAAAAATGTTCTAAGAAAAAATAATTTAATCTACACATACCCTATTTGTAGATTTATTTAGACCAATGGGAAATAATTTAAATGTCTTCAGGGAACCAATCAAGTAAATTTTGACAAAGACTTTTTATTCCCTAGATTGAACAACAGTAAGCAATCAAAAACTCTTTTATTAATTCCTCAAAAATGCTATTTCATTCTTCTTGAAACCTGGGGATTTTTTTTTTAAATATTAAACCTTTTTTTTAAGTTTATTTCAAGAAAGGGAGAGAAAGACAAGTACCTTCAACAGTCTCACACAACAGTCCTCTCCCCAGCTTTCCCGACCAGCTGGAATTATGGTCACATGTGCACATTTCAGCACTGTAGAGATCTACCTGGGAACCAAACCCCCATCTCCTAAGTGGATTTGAAATCCTGAGATGGCACACTACTGCTGGGCCTAAATGCTATTTTTCTTTTATTTTCCCCTCTTGACAGGCATGGTTACAAATACTACCTACCTCCTTCAACTCTGTGAACAGAGCGGTGCAAGAGCAATACATGCGGTTAAGGCACCTGATCAGGGGGAGGAGGGAGCTGGAGTGGGGGATGGGCCATGTAATTTATGGAAGGGGAAGCCTACTATTCAGCTCTGATCAACTGTTTTCTAGCAAGAACTGGGAGCAATGTTGCCAAATACTCTGTTTTGTTTTTGTTCTTGTTTTTTGTTTGTTTGTTTGTTTGTTTGTTTTCCCAAGCGAAATCCCAATCTATGTGAATGCCTCTGACTTACAAGCGCTTACTTTGGGAGGCATGGAGCTGTCCTTTGGGCACAGGCTGGGGCAGCACAGCCTGGCCCCCTAGTGGCCGAACACAGCCAAGTGGAGCTCTGTCAATGATCTGAAAGTCAGATTTTATTTGTGAGTATGCCAACTTTCAAAGTTCTTTCCTCTGTCCTTCGGCAACAAATATTCCAGGTAGCCACTGTTTTATCGTGCCAACGTCAGATTGAGGACAATTCTGTGCAATTGTCCTCCCATGATGTATGTGTAACCTGTGAGATAAAACTTCATGGGGGCGTGGGTTTATGTGTTATTGTAAAAAGTGTATCCTGACTGACAGTTACTAACTCAATGTAAAATATAAATATAACACTATTTGGGCTAACACAAACTCACACACCATAGTGGATTTGCATTTGCCAATTTGCCATCAGTCTTAATCACACTGTGTATGCTTAATATGAGAGCTTGTGTTTTGTACTCGATATACAAAACATAAAATCTAAAATTGCTACACAGAACATAGTCCAAGCATAAATTTGTTTAGAAGGAATGAGGGAGAGAAAAGAGGAGAAGGAGGGGGGAAAGAGAGAAGAAGAATAACAATAAGCAGGATGAATACAACAAACAAACAAAAAAAGGTTATTAAAGGGGGCCAGCAAGTGATGTGGTGGAGAAGGCACTGGACTCCCTCATGGCTGACCAGGTTCAAGCCCCACGAGGTGCGGCTTGCTTCCTCACTTTCTCTTTTTCTCTGTCTCTCTGGTGAGTGTATGTGCCCTGTAGCAAATTTTAAAAATAATAATTGCAAGTAAATAAAATAATGTGGAATTAGTGGCAGTGAGAAATAAATTTTTTAATGTTATTAAAGTGTTCAGACCTAGTTAATACTTTAAAACAGGACTGTTCGGAACTCCACATGGACATCTACCTTATTTTCATAATTCCCTTCCAAATATATCTAGTCTTTCTGAAGCTTTTCTAGATCCCCTTACAGCCTGGATTTTAAACATTTCTGTCCCATCACTAAATTCCTAGATCTCAGTTCTTCTCTGGGAAAACCAACCAGTGATTTACAAGACATTTATGCTGCTCAGTTGAGGTATTCATGGCTATCGACCTACCATTCCTTTTTACTATATTGTTTTTATCTTTAAGATATTGCCAGTCTCTTTGGAGGAAGAGAAGTCTAGCTCAGTCGTTAGGCTTCTGTACCGATTCTGGAGTCAGCGTACTGGAGTTCTGGTACTTGCACGGTGTGGTCTTGGGCAGGTAATATATGCTACTTTGCCTCTGTCTCCTCATCTATAAATGAAGGCCAATAAGATCATCTATTCAACAGATTCTCTTAAGCAGTTAGAACAGTGCCGGGAACATGGAAAGCTACATGTAACTGTCTATGAAGGGGCTGACCACAGTTCGAGTTCTGGACCTGGCGGCTCTCTCTCTCTCTCTCTCTCTGGTGGGTGTCTCTATCAAATTTTAAAATAACAATGGTGAATAAAATTAAGTTTTAAAAATTGTCTGTTAAGTAAATGAGCAAATATGTGCATACATATCTGCTGGGAATATCAGGCTTCGGAGTGCCTGTGAGTTAGCAGGGCAGGGGCAGGGAGATGGGATGTCGCGGTTACCTACCGCGTCCTCTAGGCCCCACAGTGTACCACCATATGCCTGACATTCAACCTGCTCCTTGTTGACAACAATGAGAGCGGAGGTCGTTCTGCTGCTGCTGCTGCTGCCGCCGCTGTTGTTTCATCTTGGTGGATGTTGTTACATGGAGCTTACATGATTGGTGGTAAGAACTGAATTGCTGACAGCCATTTTCATTACGTTATAATAGGTAGGAAATAGTTTTTAACAATAACACATAAAAGAGAGAGAAAGCCTACTCAGAAGCTAAACAAGACATCTGTCTCTTGCTATTGTAAATACACTTGAAAAGCTCTAACCCAACTCTCTGCAAGCTTTGCCTCAAAGCTTAAATTCCAATGCAAAGAAAAAAAAGTGTCATTTCAGTAAGTCTTTGCTCTTAACTTAGAAAATGACTTGGCTTTTTAGTTTATCTCTTTTTATATAGTCAGGCATAAAATTTATGGGATGCATTCCCTGAAAAGACCGTTTCCTCATAAAGTATCTTTGCCAGTGTGTTCTGCATTCACACTTTACTCTATAAAAGCCGATGGATGTGTCGCTACACCCAGTTGTATTTACAGATTTCCATTGAACAACCGTCAACAAAAAGCAACCAAAGAGCTGCTTTTCTGCCCCTCACCTTTCAACCCCCTTTGTGTTTGGTGTGCTGTTTGGTTTGCTGCTTGATATTGTTTCCTGCTGCGACAGTCCACGCAGGGTAGTTCACAGTACACAGTACATCTGTGCTCTGGAGTTCTAGCTTCTTCTGGTTCTCCCCTTTTTCAAGTAGATGGTGAACATATATACAAGCAGAACTTAGAAGAATGCTTGGTTGTTCCTTCATATTTAGAAAATACCTTTTTTTATTTTGCGAAGCCTAAGTGTGTCTGGGTGGTCATCTCAAGAAACGAAGTTCCATAAGCTGAAGAAAACAATTCTGAAGCAACCTGCAGAAATTGTCAGTGTTCAATATTATATAGGAAATTTCAAAAGAAATCCTTTGAAGCAAATTACAAACTAGTCCTTCAGCTTATTTCACTTAGTGCCAGAAGTCTTTTGGATCCATCTGTAAGCTTCACTTACTTACTGCAATAAATAGTTTCTTAATTTGAGAGTTACATGCTTATATATTTTGCTTTCCTTTCCCCTAGACTTGACCTTATTGATGATATCTAAGGCATGGTAGGCTTGAAAAATCTATTCACATGTCTTCATAGTACTGTATTTGAAAGTAAAAACAACTCTGTGTGGTAACTACTTGCAATCTTTACAATACCACAGCTGTGTCTTTCTGCTTTATGAAATAGATTTCCATTTGGTGTCTGAAATCTTTATAAATTCTGGTTTATTTCTTTAAACCATAAGCTCCTCACAAATTTAAAAAATCAAGGGAAATACAGCTTTTTTGAGAATAAACGCTATATAGTACACAATTATCAATGTAATTGTTTATTTTGTTCATTCTGAACACTGTGCAAAACATTGAAAAGGCAAACAATTTTTCTTGAGATTTTTCTATACTCATTCATGCTAATCAATACCAAAATTTTTTTAAAAAAGTTTAAAGCTACCAATCAAAACTCAAATGACCAAAAAACAAAAATTTAAAGCATCAAAAACTTCTGTAGATTAAGAGACTAGTAATCCACATGTGGAACTAGGCATTGGCTATACTTTTTAGACAGCATTTCACATTTTATGTGTAAAAGCAAGAAACTCTTTTGCCTCAAATGCATTCACTTTCTCATTCAACATTCAACAGGACAGCCCTATTAATTCTTTCTCCAAACTGCAAGTACGTTCATTTGAATAAGAGGAATTGGGAGCCCCATGGGGATAGTAAAATAAAAGCTATTTTCCTTACAACAGAAGCAGATGTTTAAAGAAGTGATTCTAAAACTATGTGTGGGAAAAAAGGTAGTCCAGGGTTGAATTCCCATACCACCTCCCATGCCCTTACTTTTAAAAAGTGTAATAAATTAAACTGTTTAAAGGGGTAGTCAGAAGAAACTTATAGAAGGCTTATAAAACTATCTGGACTCTTCTTCGGTGGGTTAAGCAATAGCAGTTACAGAGGCGAATGTTTCGTTTCCCATTATATCCGTCTGCAAAGAGAATCACCTGCAGAGCTACACAGAATAATGAAGTCCCAGCATGAAGACTAGGCACACACAGATCCCTCCCAAGCCACAGAATGAGTTCAAGTCTTGTGGCCTTTAGAGATCAGTCTAAGCAGCCATCCTTGCCAAATCTGAGGCAAATAGCAAGAATACCCGTGAGAACCAGAAAGAAAAGCAGGCTAGCAGCTGGCAGACAAGCAGGTGTAAGAAAAGGCCATTGGAATAGACCGCAAGTATTGTGTATCGAGTACTTAATAGCATTGCTGGCTCTAAGCATGGAAGTAGTTGGGTCAGAGGAAACACAGAGAATAAGAAACATAAGATCAGAAGGTTCTTGGAATATTTGCAGCATTCAGAATCGAAACATTCATGTGACATATTATTCAGTGCAAACCAGAGTACACAGTGCTGAGATGACAAAGATGAAACAGATGCAAGCCTTTGCCTCAAAGAACTAATAGTAAATTGAGAAAGTCAGACCAGTAAAGAGATACTTGAAATATAGCTCAGTAATATGTACGGTAAATGGAATTACAAGATGCTTAAAGAGTCGAACCAGATCAAATTGAGATTATAGAAAATTTTTCCCAAAGGCCTGAGATATCTTGAAGAGATACTATATATTTTAATGAATTATTTTATTTAACTTTTCATTCATTTATTTACTTATTTTAATTTGACCAGAGAGGGACAGAGTGAGTGTGAGAGAGAGAGAGAGAGAGAGCACGAGTGAGTGAAAGTGAGAAAGCAAGTCACCCGGTCCAGAACTTGAACCATGGTCGCTAAGTGAGAGTCCAGCACCCTTATCCACCACACCACCTGCTGGCCCCAAAATATATAATGTTTAATAATATTTTATTCGTTTGCCATACAAAATATTGCAGCAAAATGTATTCAGATCCCAAGAGTCTGAGGATAGGACACTCCAGGCAGAGGTACTTGATGTAAAGACATGAAGGTGAAAATACCACAGCTTGTCTGATTATTTGTACAAATTTGGGGTGTCAGAATGGAGGACAGAAATAATTAAAGAAGAAGATAGAAAGATTATTAGGGTCGGATTGTGAAAGGTCTGGTGCATTAATCCCAGGAGTTTGCATATAATTCTAGAGACCATGGTAAGACACTGAGATCCTTTGGGCAGGAAAGTGATATTTAAATGTGAGCTTCAGAGTCACCCTTCTGGCAGTCCTTGGAAGAACAAAGATGGAGAGGAGGAAGAGGGTGAGCTACAGAATGACAAGTTCAGAGGACACTACACGGAGCCCTGCAAGCTTAAATGAAGGTAATGAGCGTGGAGATGAAGGGGCAGATTCACGGTGTGTTTAGGAGACGAAATCAACATGGTTTGGACATAGATCATATGAGGGAAGGAACAGCTCTTGTTTGGCTATTAGAGTTCTTATTAGGACATGTCATTCACCCCGTCAGAAGACAGAGGAGGAACAGCATATTGGAATGGAGACAAATGAAAGATCCACATAGAAGTCCCTGTGGGATATTCAGAAAAACTTATCTGGAAACAAGTATTTGGGGATAGAGATTAAAATTCCAGAGGAGGAAAAGCACTCTGGGTTAAAGATTTGCACTTGATTGATATCCTAAGTACTGGGTTTGGATGAAGATGTATATAAGACCAGAAGGCCTAATGTGGAGCCAATTAAAACAAGAGCATTTGGGGGTAGATGCTTATGTCTGGCCTGCATAGATGTAAGTATATCACAAAGTCTGTTCCAGGCTTGCAATGGCATGAAAGGATAGAACCTAGAATACCCAAGAGAAGTGAAAACACGTAGCTACTTAAAAATTTGCATCTGAGGTGAAGGTGATAGGGGCACTGCTGTGTGATGCTAGAGGCCATAAGGGAAAGCTCTGGGTTCTAATCCTGTGTCTGCCTGAACATGCCAGGCATGTCCATGGTGTGTCAGTGATTCCAAATGGCTGCAGAGCTGGGGGGGTTAGGAAATTGCAGCACAGAGATCCTGTCAAGGGTTCCCTCTGTGTGTGTGTGTGTGTGTGTGTGTGTGTGTGTGTGTGTCTCCCTCTCTCTTCCCCCCTCATGAAAAAATTAATAAGCTTAAAAAAATTAAACATGAATATTCACAACAGCATTGCTCACAATAGACAAAAATGTGGAAGTAGCCCAGATGTCTATCAACTAATGCATGGATAAGTAAATAGTGGTGTTTCCTTAAACCTGAATAATGACAGAATGAAGTCCTGATATGTAAGACAACCTGGAAGAGCTTGAAAACATTATGCCAATTGGAAGAAGCCAACATGTATTGTATTTTTTTATTTATATGAAATGTCAGGAAATCCATAGGGAAAAAAGTAGTCTTAAGCTCACCTAGGACCAGAGAGGATGGAAGACATGGAGGGGAGTGGATGGCTAACAGGTACGGGAGTTCTTTTTTCTTTTCCCCAGGTTTTTGCCATAGGGCATATGCACTTGCCAGAGAGAGAGACAGAGAAGCAGAAAAAAGAGACGTGGAAAAGTAAGAATCAAGGAGGATAGTCACACTGCAATTCTTCTCCTCTAGTTTCCTCTCAGGATTTTAGGAGTGAATGTACTTGCACCCTGTGTGATTTTCAAGCCGCCGGGTCTGGGACTCGAACCACTATTGGCCATGTGGGTGTCCAGCACCTTAGCCACCACTATACTGGCTGGCACTGAGATTTCTTTTTGGGTTGATGAAAAATGCTCAAAAATGTAATGTGGTGATATTTGCACAACTCTATAAATAAGCTAAAAGACACTGCATTACACATTTTAAATGAGTGAATAGTATGGTATCTAAATTGTATCTCAATAAAACTGTTAAAAATGATATGAAAGGACACTTGAAAGCATAAAGTAAATACAAATAAATGAGCTTCAAGGTTAAAATCTCTCTGGAAGCGTAAGTAAAGAAAAATGATCTCTTTCTACTACAAGACACACCAGAAGACATCAGTGGTACTCAAATATCAAGGTCAGGAAACAAAGGAGTATAATCACTCTGTCGTAATAAAGATTCCCTACCTGTTTCATAAAATCAAAGTTCAAAGAGTAGGGAAGGAGGCTACCTGTAGATGAATTTAAGTCATCAAATGACATTTTTTAAAACCAGTTAGGCTACATCACTTGCCAATGTAAAACATTTCAAAGGATTACCGTTGTGTTTACTTCATTGTGCAGGGAAAACTCACACTAGTGGAGTATTAACTGTGGTCTCTTCATCTTCCCCAATTTCTTCACTACTCCGAGTGCTCCTTACAGAATACAGAAAATGCACATCAATTCCCAGTCACAAAGGCCCAGTTTATAAATTTATTGCCAAGACTTCTGTAAAAAGAATTAGGAAGCACTTAACAGAGCTGTTGCTCGAAAAGTTCCCTGTTTTGACTATCCAGTGCTTCACTCTTCTCCCGGAAGAGGTTGCTCTTCCTCACATCTCTTCAGGTTTGTCCTGTTTTCTTTTCTCTAGTTTTGAAAGGTCATGTTTGTGTGCACATAACAGTGAGAATGAGAGTGAGAGACAGAGAGGAGGTAGAAAGAGAGCGAGAAAGACACAGGGACCCTCCAGAGTCTGGTTACATCTCAATCCCTTTCCTCCAGCCTCGCATATCTGTAATTGTACTCATAATCTCCAGCGCACACCTGTCCACCACCCTCTTTCAAAAGATATTCTACAATTATTCTGTTTAGAGATTTATGCTATCGAGTGCATGTGCTCACTGGAGAGAACAGAGGAGGAAAGCAAGAAATCAGCCCGAAGGGGGATGGCTGCAATCCCTTCTCCAGCATCTTCTCGGGATTTGGGGCATGCACACACATGTGCATGAGTGTCAAGCCACTGGGTCCAGAACTTGAACTGTGGTCAACAACATGAAAGTCCAGTACCTTAACCACTATACCACCTGCTGGCCCATCTACAGTTCTTAAGAAACCAGTTTTTGGTCCATGAACATTTCTCCCTTCACCGAACTCCTGTTGAACTTTAAGGTGTAATCTCAGAACTTGGTGTTCTCTAACTTGATGTGTAGGTTTTGTCTTCTTACCCGTGAACTAAATGACCCAACAGCAGGCAAGATGGTTCTGCTTATGCTCTATGATCTCTAGCACAATGCTGCCAAAGTCACATGGTCTCATAAAATGCCTGAAGACCACATAACACAAAGTAATATTAAAGGATGTTTGCTGAATGCATTCCTTCTCTTCATTTAATATTTGCCCAGCTGCAGAGGCACAAGTGAAAAGGTGTCACTGTACAGTGGCTGAGGATGCATGGGGGGCCCAGGTTCGGTTCCCAGCCCAGTCTGAACAGGTTGAGTGCAGTCAGGTACACCTCTGGTCCTGGCTGAGTGGAAGACTGCAGTGGCAGAATCACAATCTGGTGACCCTGTCAAAAATACTTCTCTCTCTAAACCTCTTTATCTCTCTATTCCCCCTGTACTCTTTCTCTCTCATAAAAAAAAAAAGAATAAAAAGAAAAATTGCTAAACCCTTACTATGTGCTGATGTTTTGCCAAGTTCTGTATCTACATTGTCTAATTTTAGTCTCTTAGTCCTATGAGGTGGTTATTTTTATTATCTTCACTTTGCAGATAAAAAAGCATGTAAGTAATTTGTCCAATTTTGCAAAGATCTCCCCACATTAAATGCAATACATTTTTTAGAAATTTTTTTTGCCTTTTTTTGTCCTTTATTTTAAAAAAAGTATATTGTTATAGTGTTTGTGCACTTGCTTGAGAGAGACAGAGAGGGAAAGACAAAGAAAGTGAGAAATCACCCCCGAGGACGGATGACCGTGCCACAGTCCCTCCTCCTCCATTCTCCTCTCAGGATTTGGGGCATACAGGCTCAGTGTGTTTTTCAAGCTGCCATGTCCAGGACTCAACGTTGTCAGCCATGTGGAATCCAGCTACCTTACCACCACACTACCTGGCTTGCCTTCTTTTACCTTCTAATAATGGCCAAAAGACTCTTACTGAAATACTGAACAGAATGACTTAGAATCATCCCCCAGGGGGATGGCCATGCTGCAATTCCTTCTCCTCCATTCTCCTCTAGGGATATTGGGCATGTACGCACATGTACCCAGGATGAGTTTAAGCCACCGGGTCCAGGACTCGAACTGCGGTCGACTACATGGGATTCTAATAACATAGCCATTATACCAACTGCTAGTCCCGCCATCTTGTTCTTATCAACAGTCAAAATACCAAAGCCCATATACCTGGATTCTACCAGACATGTTACACATCACTCCTGATTTGCTCTTAATTTAAGAGTAGTTCTCAATTTCCTTAGCAAGGAACCCCAAAATAGAAACTAGAAAGTGACAGGGTAAGGGAAAGTGTGTGAAAGTTCTTTCCAGCATCGATGGGTTAGTATATACTTGACTGTGTGCTCAGCAATGATGAGTAACAGAATAAGGAGGGATAAGGGAACACATATGTTCCTCAGCTACTGTAAGGTATAACTTTGGCACTAGATGCCTGTGCAAGAAACATCCTCCTGCCTGCATTCTATCGTCATTTATTCCCCTTAGGGAAAATTCATGAAATGATGCTACAAATAGGAGTAATGGTTGTCTTTTCAAAATACAATGAGGCTTGCAGAGTAGGGATTTTGAAATATATTTCATACGCATATAACCAGCCTACTCTTCCTATTAAATTCAGGTTAGATGCTCTGGCTGAAATACAGGCAAGAAGCTCTAGTATCTCCTAGCAAAGACTTCCAAACTGCATCACGGCTCACAGAAGGAACTCTCTGTGCACACGCTTGCATTGTGTTTTCAGGCGCTAGGTTGATACTGAGATAGATTTATCACATCACTAAGTGAGTTTTGCTTTGATTGTTGGTTCAACAACTATTTACTGATCAATCACTCTACTACAGTATGATGACAATTCATACACAAGAACAGATTCACTTCCTTCTTGAAGCTTAACCTATAGTAGAGAAAACAGTAAGAGGACCACATAATTTATCATCCAAAATGGGACACCATGAGAGTGAAAAGAGACTCTATGAATAATTAAGTCATGCCAGCCTTCGTGGCACAGGTGGTACTGTGCTGGACTGCAGTGCTGGAAGACCCGTGATGATGTGGTTCTAATCCCTGCCCAGGTCAGCTGCAAACACTCTGGAAATGTATGCAGGTGCCAAAGATCTAATGGATGGAGGACTGGAAGAAGGGGGTTGCAGTATGACTAGCTCCTGCAGAAGAGCAGTCTATCATGAATAAAGAGAAAACAAATAAATGAGCTGTGACAAAACTGTCTGGGGCAAACTGAAATACATATTTATATATTTACCTTATATGTACTGGATATACTATTATTTTAAATGATAACAAGAGGAGGGTATGATCACTAAAACATTATTAGGGTGACCACTTTACAATTGCGTTTCCTTCATTTCTCCCTCCTGTTAGGATTTTGGACACATACACACGTGCCCAGCCTGATTTTCAGGCTGTCAGGTCCAGGATTCTGACCACAGTCAACTATGTGGGATTCAGGTTCCTTAACCACTAGGCTACAGGGCTGTCTCTTTTTCACTGATCTTCCTGAACCTTTTGGCTCCCTAGCACTGCATAAAGTCTTAGCAAGTCTCATAACTTCCTCTGTCTTTTAAAATCACAGTAACAGTTCCCTTCAGAAAACTGAGCATCCTTTCTAGTATAATAATTAAAATCCCAATCCTCATTTCCCTTAAGCCAGTGATTCTCGGTTTGGAAAAGCAGTTGATGAACAAGGAGAGCTATTTTTCTCTCAGGCCCTTCTGAGTATAAATGCAGACCTTTTTTTTTTTTTTTTTTAAAGGAGGTTTTTGCCTCAAAGTACATGCGCTCACAGGAGAGAGATAGAAAGATAGACACCATCAGATGGACAGTGAGAAGTCGTCCCCCAGAGGGATGGCCACACCTCAATCCCTCCTTTTCCACTCTCCTCCCAGAATCTCAGGCATGTGCACATGTCACGTCATGTGTCTGGTTTGAGTTTCAAGACACTGGGCTTGGGACTCGAACCGCAGTTGGCTATGTGGGAGTCCAGAGATGTAACTGCTACACCATCTGCTGTTCCCAATGAAGACATTTTTTAAAAAGCTTATTTATGTTATTCATGATAAAGAGCATGTGCATGTATGAGACACACAGAGAGAGAGAGAGACATCCCAGACCCATTCCTTAGACTTCCAGCTCTTCAGGATCTGGGGTATTTATGCACATGCCTGGTATGATTTCAGGTTGATCATGCCTGGAGACTTTTTTATATCCCAACTTGCGAGAGGAAATACTACTGGAATTAAATGCTGTGAAGCATTATATCATATACCAGACAGAACTGCCCAACAAAGAATTATCTTTCAAAATCTCAGTAATGCTGAGCTTGATAAATCTTGCTTTAAGACTATTATTCTCTTCTAGTTGGAGCTTACTTTAGACCTAAAAACTTACAAAGACAATGGAGGAATGATAAGATTATTCATTCTCTCTTAGTTTCATTTTTTCTACTGCCCTAACAGTAATTTCTAACCCTCCAACTTGGGCCAGGGAATAGGCAGGCAAAGTCATATTCTCAGAACTGTTAGCATTATAATCTTGAATTTTACTCTTGTGGACGTGGTGGACACAATTGTTGTTAAGAGTTAGTGTAAGTGGTTCTCAACATGCAATGCCTCTTCAGTTCTAAAGATTAGGATGGCCTGACTTAGTATAGCAAGAGGAAATTCTTGATTACCTGGGTTGAAACTGTGCAGAGTGAGATCTGTAAGAAGAAGCCACAATGAGGACTGAGTAGAAAATACAACATAGAGAAAGAGCTCCTACAGACCCATTTTCTATACACCTGGCCCAAGAGGGCAGAGGAGAGAGAAAGGGATGCTGAATTGGTGCTGCTTCTTAAGAGGAGAGAGATATGAACAGGTTGAAATGAAATGTACAGAGAAAGAGGGACTGGAAACACCAGTCTACCATATGTACACTGAAGGAAGGAGTAAGAACATGGGAGGCAAAACTGAAGGGAGGTGGGATAAAAGTTTGATGAAGTATGGTATTTGAACAAATAGTAACAAGAAAAGATTAAATTAATTATGTATCTGTGTGGAGCTGGGAGATAGTATCTCTATATGGTTTTAATAAATGGCTACGCAGAAATGAGATCATAAAGCTAATTTCTGGGGTTTTATATTTGATCGCGATGAGTGAAACCAAGTGTGAGCTAGGACTGTTATAATAAAATATCTTAGTTTGGGTGACTAACAATAAAAATTTATTTTCTCACAGTTCTGGAGGCTTGAGAGCCCACGATCAAGGTGCTAGGCAATTCATATCCTGGTAAAGGTTCTCTTCCTGCCATGCAAATAGCCAACTCCTTGCTGTGTGCTCACATCACCTTTTCTCAAGGCATGTGTGTGAAGAGAAAGAGTGAGCACTCTCTCTTCCTCCTTGCTATAGAGCCACCAATTACATCAGATTAGGATCCCAGCCTTATGACTTCATTTAGTCTTATTTACCTTCTAAAAACTTTTCCAGACACAGTCACATTGAGGGGTTAAAGCTTCAACATGAATTTTCATGTGTTTGGGGAGGCAAAATTCAATCTAGAGCATCCTTTTCCTAGCCTTCATAATTCATGTATTTCTGCAAAATATATTCATTTTATCTCAATAGTACCTAAAGTCTTAATTCATTCTGGCATCATACGTAAAGTCTCAAGTACAAAATCTAATCTAAAAATCATACAAATCAGATACAAATGAGACTTGATGTATGACTCATCCAGAGGCAAAATACTCTCCAGCTGAGAACCTGTGAAGCCAGACAAGTTAAGCAATTCCAAAATACAATGGTGGAACTGGACACGTAATGGATAGACAGTCCTATTTCAAAAGGAAGAAATAGATAAAAAGACCCAAGTTACTCTAAAAACCAGCAAAGTAAACTCGATTAGTTCTGAAGCATAAGGAATAATTATTTTTGACTTGATGGTCAAACCTAAAAATAATGGTGCGAATTTCTTAGTAATATCTAAATATAATGTGAATTACATTGAATGGCATGATATATCTGATGAAATTTAGAGAACAGTGAAAGATTCTAGAAATGGAAAACTGAATCAGTGGCATGGCAGAAGTAAAGGAGTAAAGGATCTTCTGTCCTTCTTAAGTGCACTATGCCCCCCCCCAAAAAAAAAAGATTTTCCCTTTGCCTCTGCTAGTATAGCATCTGAGGGCTCCTGCATAAGTTAGTACCACTTCTCATGGAACAACTGCCCTTGAATTCATTTTTAAGGTATTATCTCCAGGGCCACTAATCCAGTCATTCCACTTCTGTACTGATCAATTCAGTCCTCACAGGAAGGGGAAGGCTCTGTTTCCACCTGCGCAGTACCTCTTCTATGACATTCTTTAGTGGCTGCCAATGCTGATGCTGTCTTTTTCTAGTTATCTCTCTTGAGAAAATGAGAAATGTTTTTTCAGACTTCAGCTGGAGGAAATTTTGAGATGAATCAAGCCAAGTCAAATCAAAGCACCTTTTTTTTGTAAACTCAAAAAAAAAAGCTTAAAAATATACATATATATATATATGTAATTTGTTGAAAAAAAGAGAAAGAAGTGAGTCCTCAGTAAGTATCATGACTACAGCCTCTTTCCTCTTCCTCAGCCTTCCTAGCCAGCCAAAATCATAGGCACACACACCCAGTACACTCAGGTCTACCAATTGTGATAGTTCAATAGAGAACCATTTTTGCTTGAGCAACCCATTACCAATGTGCCTCCAAGCTGGCTAACAAAAGCTGGGTTTAATTTTCCTGGAGAAATAACTATAACAGTAGAAGTTATCCCATAGCACTTCATTATTATTTCATGATAATCCAACACAAAGCTTCTGACTTAATCCAAGATGGTGCTTGGTGCAACCACGGTCTGAACAAACGTGAGTTCAAACTTTGGCTCAAAAACTATCTTGGCCACCCCACCCAAGCATCTTCTATAATAAAAATGGCTCGCCATAGAATACTTCAACTTCTTTATTGTCCTTATTTATTCCCACTGGACTTTGAAACTGTAGCTTAAAACCTCAAGATAAAAAAAGAAGAAGAAAACAAGAGATAATGAGGTAAGGTGAGGGAACTTGCAGTTTTGAAAGACATGTCACCCAACTGTCATATGTGGTCCTTAATCAATTAAACACATTATTATGAACTAAGTTTATGACCCTCATGAAATGATTTGAAGTTTGAACAACTACTGAATATTTAACCACATTGAAGAATTACTGTTGGGCTAGTTGGTGGCATGGTGGTTGGGGTTGCTGTATCCCACATGACCAGCTACTTGGTTTGAATCCGGCAGCCAGCAGCTTGAGGAATGTATCAGGTACACATGTGGGCATACCCAAAGTCCCAAAGGGGAAATAGAGGACAGGAGATTGCAGCATGACCATCTCACTTTCCCTCCCTTTTTCTGTCTGTCTCTGGTGAGTGCATGTACCCCTATAGCCAACTGTAAAATAGAGAGAGAGAGAGAAAGAGAGAGAGACTATTACTGATGATTAAAAAAGAGAGAGAGAGAGAAAAGCCAAGTATTTATTTTATCCCAGGATGAGCTTCTTGGCAATTTTTAAAAGTCTCAAGAAGGAGAATGCAATAGCCAGAAGTTCGGCTCCTAAGTTATTTTCTTCTGTTTTCTAGAAGATCCTTGATATCCACAGCTGTAATACTGCCTCGTCTTAGTTGATTGAGCTACTATAACAAAATACCATAAGTTAGTGACTTACAAACAATAGGAATAATTATTTCTTACAGTTCTAAAGACTGGGAAGTATAAGTTTCTGTATTTTGTAAGGACCCACCTTCTCATAGATTGTGCCTTACTGCCATAGCTGTATCCTCATGTGATGGAAGGGGCAAGGTAGCTCTATGGTGTCCACTTTTATAAGGACATTAATCTCATTTATGGGGATATAGACATTCAGACCAAAGCATTCCTTAAACAAGTGTCCCAGAAGTAGACAGAGCAAATGAGTTTTACCCAGTATTTGCCATATGTATTACAGTTAATTATTTCCCTATCTTCCTTTCTAAATTGTGAGCTCCTGAAAACTAGTTTTTTGTTATTCATATATAATTTTCTCAACAGTGAAGTCCTGGTCTTCAGGTGACTGTAAATATAGCCCACGAAACATATTACTAGATGATTATTGTTAATGATTACTGAAGCATAGGCTATGAGAGCCAGAACTGATATTAACACAAAATCCTCATTGAATACATCAGAAGACTCCAGTCTAGAAGTTAAAATCTCTAATGAGATCTATTACTAATAAATGGCAGAACCACAAAGGCTCAGCCTGGGTCTACTGATGACTAGTATTTGTCTCCTCTTGTTATGAAACACTACGGTTTGGTGCCCTAGCATTCACTGTTTTAATGAGATATATCTATAAGTAGGTATTAATACAATACGTACATTGCTCTTTCATCTTGTAGTAATAACAAACCAGGAACTAAAAGACCAAAGAGTTTTCTCAGTCAAACCATCAGAAGCAAATAGTAAGGTTAACTCATTGCAGACCTCCTATTTTCACATGACTGCTATAACAAAACATAAACATAATTTTCTAAAAGTGAGATTTGGTCCGGAAAAGAAACAGGACACACAATACTAAAGTAAGATTATCTCATTTGTCTTGTGTCTCTTAAGCAGAAGGTTATAGCTACTGACTACAACATTTCCAGCCACGGAGAAACGAACAAAGAATGAAATGACCATACTCACAGATCGGCCAGTATTACAGATCCTTATCCATTTTCAATGGGATGTGGTACCAGTAATTCAGTACTGCTGAAGCTAAGGACCAGCGTTTGCAATAAATGGCTGTAGAGTCTCTGTATCAACCTCTATTTATTATTGCCGCTATTTTATAATCATTGCAAATAATAAAGGAGAAGTAGTGTTAGCCACAATTTTCAATCATTGCATGAGTTAGGGGAAAAAAAAAATCTCTTCACTACTTACAAGAACATTTCCTCCTGAGGTTCCACATAGCAAAGAATTAAAATAAAACTGCTATGGCTACCTGTTCGATAACTAGCTGCTATTCACATAATAAGAAACCAAAATGCAACTCCACTGTCTCTGTCCCACATTCTCCTCATTTTTTTTTTCCTAAAGGCACCGGTTGAATTTATCTGTCAGTAAGTCCCAATTGAAGAAGCGGGGCGGAGGAGAGGGGGGACAGGAGGGCAGAAAATCATTGGCACCAACATTAAGTCCTAGCCGTCTCCAAAACTGCATAAGACACTGATTTTGCAAAATAAAATGTGCGAAGGCATATCGAGATCATTCGTTTCAGCTTCATTGCTGGTAATTGATCACACTGCCCAGAGGAAATCAGTTCATTTGCTTTTCCTGAGCCAGACTACACAGAGGTCACTATTCACATCTCTCCTTTATAATGAACTAATTATCCAAACAATAGACACTTAATGAAAACCATGGCCAACGAAACATGTTTGTCCTCATTCTTTTGAACTTTCAAAGGGAACAGAGATAGGAGACTCAGATAATTTTCTCTGCTAATCCTTGTTACAACAAAACTTGGCTTTTCACCTTAATTCCAAATCTTCCTCCAAAAACTCATCGCAAAATTGTTGGTCTAATTCTTTCCAATACAACAGATGCCTGCGCCAAACATGAAAAGAAGTGTCCACCCCCACCAAAGTGTTCTAAGGGAGCCTCACTCTAATTGGTTTGCATGCCTTGCAAAGAAAATGCCAGCATACGTATAAACAGACTGACAGGTTGTCTGATTCCACTGTGACGCTTACAAGTCCCTGGGTTCAGTGAGCTTCCAGAACATCCTCGGGCAATGCTCATTAGCAAAACACAGCTGATACCTCTCCAAAGGTAATTGGTTGGGGTAGCGTAAGAGGGAAAAGGTATATTTCTCTACATGGATCTCAAAGTCCAAAACCTATAAAACCCTTAACACTAAAATACTCAGAATCATTCAAAAAAAAAAAAAAAAGCAAGCTTCTCTCCACTAAGTTGGGCAATCTGGTTGACACCTTTTCAGTTAAAGTTTCAGATCTCATTTCCAGCCTTGAGCCGTATCAAAGATAAGGGCCAACACATATTGGCACTACTCAAGGTACTGACTACAGATATTAACCTATAGTCAGTGATGACCTTTTCTGACAGGTTTTAATATACTGACTTCTTACAGGCTTCGCACAGTCTTAATATACTATTTATTACCTAGCCCCAAAAGGTTGTGATTCATTTAGTAACAACTACTTTAAAATGAATCCAGTATATATTGCAATATGTTGAGAAGTGGCTTATGGCACCAGGGACTGTATAATTATTCCCTCCTAGCTATTCAGTTTTGCTGACAACAGGTAAAAATTGTGTAGACCTACACCCTATACAACCCTAAGGAGCCTTTCAATGCAACAAATTTTGAAAAAAAAATTAATAAAAAACGTTCTGAAAATGGCAGCAGACACAACCAAGGGGTTAGCAGATGGGGTACAGAAAAAAAAAGTGTGTGTGTGTGTGTGTGTGTGTTTAAAAGGATAACTTTTCTTTTGATGATTCTCTGAATTCATATGTTAATTTCTAATATTTCCTTTGTAAGAAGATATTAAAGATAATAAAATTCATCTTGCAGGAGATTGTATATATTAAACTCTTATTTACTTAGCTCTTCCCTTCCTCCTTCCCCCTCCCACACTGTGACTATCAAGGTTACAAACAAGCCCACAGAGATGTCAAGAAACAGGCTGGAAACCTGTACACTGCGTCTCCAGAGATATGCGGCTGGTTCACCATTCACAGCTATGTATTTCCCATCTGGCTCTCATGGCTAGGTGGCTTTGAGAATAACTTCACCCTTGTGCACCCCAGTTTCACAGTTTGAATACAAGTTCCCCCAATTTTCCCTAGTCAAAAATAATAATCAACTGAGAAATAATCTAAGCTGTGACATAAAAATGATCAGGACAAATCATCTAAGAGCAGTGGCCTCAGAGGGAAGTCCCAGGCCCAAAAAATGCGATGTAAAGAGAGACAGAAAAGAAAGGAGTGGAATAGATTTCTTCTATAACTGAGATGCTACCACGGGGGGTTAATAAATATGAGTGAAATGTGGTACAGGGACAGAAAGGGAACTCAGCCTGTAAACTTCCCATGCCTAACCAAACCCCACCCAACCTGTTTATCAGTGCTGTCACATCTTCAGATGCACGGGTGCCACGGCAATCTTTGTTACGTCTGTGCCTTGGAAAGTGCTGCTTTTTACGGCTCTCTTTCTTCTGTGACACTCTAGTGAACAAGCAGGATGGGTCAGAATGAAAAGGCTTCAAAGTAAAGTTATCGTGTGAGTGCACTTAGTGAAGTCTAGCTGAGAAGTCTCCACTGGCACCAAGGGAGAAGTGGGGATGGTGCAAATACCTCATGTGTTGGAGAAAGGGGAACTTGGAGTTATGCTGTCACTCACCAAATGATAATAGCTTATTTAATGATCTCTAGTTTTCTTTCATTTCTCTGTACCTTAACAGGTCTCTCTAACTATTCCCTCTCTTTATTGCATGTCTTTTGCTCTGCTATCATTATTGGTAGACTTCTGTGTTTAGTGTCTGCAAAAATTAGGCAAGACAAAAATCACATGATTTAAGTCATTGAATTAAGGACTCTCACAAATATAAAGTAAATAGGTGATGTCAAATAGGAAAAGGAGCATAACACAATGCTATGTGCTTCCTAGTGGCCAGTACAAAACAAGAAATATGACAGACTACTTACCATTCATTGTGGAATGTGACTACATATTATGTATGTAATAATCTATGAGTATCGTTTCATGAATGTTATGAACTGAATGTCTATATCTCCTCTAAGTTCACATTTTAAATCCTAACCCACAATGTAATAGTATTAGGCAGTATTTGGAGGCCTTTGAGAGGTACTTGGGCATAAGAGAAGAACATACCTGATGGAATGATTACCCTTAAAAGAAGAGACACAAGGGCTTGTTTGTGCTCTCTATCTCTTCCATGCAAGAATACAAAAGATGATGATCTGCAGACCAAGAATAGTGAACTGCTTAAAATGGATCTGCTGGCACCTTAACCTTGAACTTCCTAGTCTCCAAAACTGAAAAATAAATTTATGTTGCTTAGAACCCACTCACTCAGTCTATAGCATTGTGTTATAGCAGTCCAAACCACTGAGATAAGTAGAGAAGACAAGCCACACCCAACACAATGGCCTGAAATGAACTTACTATGTGGCTCTTTCTGCAAGGATGAGCCCAAAACACAAATGCAAAGGTTTCCTTGGGCTACTAATAAAGGTATACAAATTTTCATATCAACATACCTTAATCTAACTTTTAGTGAAGTCAAAACATGTACTCCATGTTACATCATGGAGTAAAATTATTTATATGAGGTCCACATATATGGCTATGTTGTGGTCTTTACTTAGGCTTGAGAATCCAGGATGGATAGTTGGCACCTCCAAATTCACATCCAAGAAAGATCAGGATATAGTACAAACTGGGTGCAAGCATGTTTCTTAGAGGAAAGACACCAGCCTAATAAAGTGAAGGTGAGGTTGTCAGTAAGTCTCTCTGGAGATAGGTGGAGAAAGCTGAGATCTGGAGGCCAGAAGGAAGATATGGAAAGGTCAGGTAAGAAAGAACAAACTGGCAAGGGCCAAACAAAGGTTGAAATTGAGAAGTAAGCAAATGCATCAGAGTATAAAAGGGATGGGGGAGTCTAGACAAAGGACATAAATAATGGCCAATGCTCTAGGACATTCATTTTTATTTAAGACTCACAGCATCTTTTTTGGACTGGTGATTAAATATATAAAAAGAGCACTTAAAGTTTTTGTTTGTTTGTTTGTTTGTTTTAAATCTGGAGAGCAGGTTGTTTGATACTAAAGTCACAGGGCATGAATGCCTGAAGCACACTGAAATTCTGCATCAAAGTAACAAATCTTTTTATATAGAGGCCATTCAAGTGACAAAGAAAACATTTGCTTTCAAAAACTTAGAGTATGCTTTTTTTCCTCATCCATAAAGCAGATTACCCAGAAGGCATCATCAGAACATGATGATGGTGTTCAAATTCAATGTCACAAAACTTCTGTCCCAATTTCCCGATATGACCTCTCAGTGGTCACTCAGGGCTATAGGGTGTGGTCTCTACAAGAACTTGGCAGAGGGAATGAGTGGCAGCTGAAGTCCATGCCTGGGTCTCTGTTTCAGTATCCTAGCATCCCTGAACAGCAGCACTTTTTTCTAATTATTCCAAATGGTCCATTAGAGCTGGTAGGGACTCTGGGAGCCACGAAGGAAGAGCCAGGCCAGAGTCCAGGCAGAGGCAGGGGTTAGGCAGAAAGAGAGTAAGTGATCCACCTGAGACAGATATGCTAAAAGAAAAATTCCCAGAAGAGCCATTAGCAGCTGCAAAGTTAAAGGCTTGGGAAAGAAGCCATATTGGTGAACATCATCCTCACATGAAACTGAAATTATAAGTGAAAGACTGTTACAAACTGCTGAAGACTGTACTGTCACAATGATTGCTGTGTAGATATATTGAAATTTCAATATCAATTGTTAATATTGTATGGGAAATATTGCAGTAGTGATTAATAGCAAATTATAGAAGCCACTTAATAATACCTGTTTTACTTGTAACGTACAATAGCAATTGTTAACAGTAATTGTGATAATTTGCTCCCTGAGAATTGAGAACATTCAAATCAAGAAGAGACAAAGAAATGGAAAAAAAAATATATAGTGTCTGAAAGCCTGAATAAGCACAGGTGTGATAACTAGAAGTCAATTCTAACCAAAGAAAGAATGGTTGATAAGTGCTGGGGATGTCAAGGATGTTTCAAAAAATGTATAAAAGATTCTTAAAAAGCTGTACTCATAAATACACTCCATCAGTACTCAAAACCTGCTGGATGCTAGGCTGATGAAAGTGATAATCAAAAAAGAAATTGTTCAGGATGAGATATTGACAGAAAAATGTAAAAACCCATTAGTTTTCAAAGATTAACTATAGAAATGTTTAGAGGAATGGCTTTAGAGCAGTCAGATCTTAATTTGAATACTGCCTCTACTCTTTAATAACATGTAGCTTTGGGAAAGTCACCTAATATTTCATAAAAATAGTTTGGGGGCCAGATGGTGGGATAGCAGTAAAAACAGCACACTCAGCAAGAACGAGCCAATTGGGAATGTTCTGGGCTCACATCTGGAGACCTCCCTGAAAATGCCAGGCATGTATGTGTTCTTGATCTGGGGCTCGCTGCAGCTGAGAGCAGATCACAGCATCAAGACTCTAGAGGGGGTGCTATCACCGTCTCCCCCTGTCTCCCTCGCTCATGGAAGAAATAAATAAACTTTAATAATAATAATAGGTCAAAAGAGAAATATCAGCACTATTACATACTCTTTTACTTCTAAAAATTACTGAAGAAGCCAAAGAATTTCTGTATATGTGGGTTAAATCTATGAGTATTTTCCATATTAAGAAATCTAGCCAAAGAATTTAAAAATATATTTACTTTTTAATTTATTTAAATATAATAAAATGATTACATGTTATATTCTATGCAAAACAACCGGATTGCCAAAAATACACAGAATAATGTAAGATTTTGTGATTTATAAACTCCTTTTCTGTTCTGAATTAATATTGAGTTGTCAAAAAAATCATGACATATTTTTCTGTTTTTCTATGCAAAAAGTGTCACGACCTTTCCGACAACCCAATAGAAGGCAACTATAGTCTTATATCTGCTTCTTCATTCAGTCTGTTGTAATAGCTTATTCTGGCTGAGGTATATAAGAAAGTCTGGTTAAGAACAGTTATGTTTTGGGAGTAGGAAAGAAGATTTCAATATTCTTTTAAGATAACTATGGATGTTCTTCTTTGATACTACATCAAAATTTGACAAGAGGTGGTTTCTTAAAAGTTGTGATGTGAAATCTGAAATGAGATCAGCGAAGTTTGAATGGCCTGTTACATTAAACTTCATTGGTCTGTTGTACAGTTGAAATGGATTTTTGCTGATACAGCAGAAGTACTTTGTGCAAACATTCTGTTTTGTCACACACAATATTAAAAAGTCATCCATTCAAAGACATAATTTAATACAATTGGTACCTAAGTAAAACTTGTATTTTTTTTTCTGAGTGTGGGACAATGAAGACCATTATGACTATGAGCACAGTCCAGGAAGGGTCTTCATTTGTGTTATGGCGCATTATTGCTTTGTACTATCAGTGCCACACTAAGGCTGTAGGCATATTATTGTGAAAATAATTTACCCCCACAGAATGCTTGAAAGTGTGTTGGCAATACTTGGGGGTCCACAGATCACACTTTCATAACTGCTACATGTTACTTCAGAAACACCACAGGCTGGTGACCAGCAGTTAGCATAATGGCTATGTCGCTGGACTCCCACGTAGTCAACCGTGGTTCGAGTCCCGGACCCGGTGGCTTAAACTCATGCCGGGCGTGTGTGCATGTGTGCCCAAGATCCCAAGAGGAGAATGGAGGAGAAGGGACTGTGGCGTGGCCATCCCCCCTGGGGGGTGATTTCTCACTTTCTGTCTCTATGTCTCTCTTTGTCTGTTTGGCGAGCGCACGCGCCCTATAGCAAAAACCTCTTCAAAAAAAAAAAAAGAAACACAACAGGCTGGATAGATATACATAAAACAAAGCGAAAACCTTACACCCATTCTACACCAACTATAAAAACAACAGTATTATGCCCACTATGCTGTAAGAACTCATACTGACTAGTGAAACAGACACAGAGATAATTTCAAAATCATGTCTGAGAATTGTTAATGCAAGAGTATAAGCAGATCTAAAGAAGAGAGGTTGGATTCTTCTCAAAGACCAATCACGTAAATATCGAATTTATCTTTAAAATATTTTAAACAACTTCTGAATATAGAATCAGATATATTCATTTTATAACACTACAAAAAAGATAGTATATGTAATTAATAAAACTCTACACAGATTTAATAACAGATAATACTTTGACCTTTTGAGTCCTGTACTTTTCTATAAATATACACAATCCTTTACTTACATATTTGTGGTCATCTTATATATATTTATCGAGTTTTATTTACTGTTTTAAACTCAATATTGTCAATATTTTCCTCATAAACAAATGAGAGACATGTGATTTTATTTTTTTAATTTTTATAAAGAATTATTTTATTTAACTTTATTTATTTAATTTGACCAGAGAGGGATGGAGCAAGAAAGAAAGTGAGAGAAAGACAGAGAAAGTGAGAAAGCAAACTGCAAGGTCCAGGACTCAAACTGCGGTCAGCCATGTGAAAGTCCTATGCCCTTAACCACTATAACCACTATGTCACCTGCCGGCCCTGACATGTGACTTTAAACGATATCCTGATATGCTATTGGATGGGTAAATCACAATTCACTTTACTATCCTCTTACATTGGATTTATAATGTGGAGTTACTATAATTCAATATAAACATAAATCAGTTTCTGTATGTCAGCTTATTTCTCCCAGGATTTATTCCCTGGAACAGAGTCTCTGGGTAAATGGTAAGAGGAGTTCTCAGGTTCTTACCAATATAAAGCCAAATTGATGTCAGGAATATTATGCTTATCCAGTTCAATACACAAACAAAACATCTATCTTCCACCCTTCTCTCACGAGTTCCCATTTAAAAGGCAGACAAGATAGTTTTGAAAGACACCAGAACTTTCTTCGATATGAAAGTAAAAGTACCAACATCCTCCATTTGAGGAGTATGGAATCTGAGAAATACTTGAAACATAAAAAGCAGATGTTATCTGATTGTAGAATTATACAGGAAAGAGCACCATGGCCTCCAACACCAGGGCTCAGCCGAATTTTCCCCAGGGGAGCACTGCAGAAGCTTCAAGTTCCAAGTCGGAGAACACAAGGACAGAAAGTGGCTAGGGTGAGTCGTGTAGTGCATTAATTAAGGTAGGATGTTTAGAATTATTAGACCAGGTACCCCTCTGTCCCTCTGCAAATAGAGGCCAGTGACTTTTCCTTCAGGACTAACTCCAAATAAATTTCTTCCTAAGAAAATGAATCATCTCCCTGGGGAAGGTTGCACATAAGAATGTAAAAGGCATGAGAGAAAGAAGTAGAATATAATATAATACATGGCAAGAAATAACATTTGACCAAAAAAGTTCATTAAGATTCCCCATTCTGGGAACCAGCAAATGGTGTCATGGTTTTGTTACTGGACTCCCATGTAGTTGACCAGTTTGAGTCCCAGACTTGGAGGCTTAAAACTCATGCTGGGGTGGGACCAACAGTTGATGTAATGACTATGTCGCTGGACTCTCATGTAGTTGACTGCAGTTTGAATTCCGGAATTAGTGACTTAAACTCATGCTGGGCATGTGTGCGTGCATGCCAAAGATTCGGAGAGGAGAATGGAGGAGAAGGGATTATGGCATGGCCATCCAGTGTAGTGTCAACGAGCAATATTCAAACTTTAATGAGAGTTGGAAAACTGAACTGAAAGAAAAGTATGATCGTCATCTTTAGTTTAGAGTTAGGCTAAGAATGATGAACAATTTGGGGCTGGGAAGATTGTATCCAGCACAAAGAAAATGAGAATTTTATTAGCAAGGAAGATAGTTCATTTGAAATTAATAATGTCTGCTAACATATTTATGCTAATTTCAGATGTATAGGCTTTTTGTACTAAACTTATCATATTCAATATTCAAAGTTAATGCCAGTTTCCTAAAATTAGACATGCAGCATTCTAAATTTTTCATACTCTGTAATGGCATGTAAAGTATCTCTTCTCTTAAAATATGGAAGAACTCAGGTAAAATCATCCAATTTCAGAAACCTTTATAGAATAAATACTGTAATTTACTTCATATTATTTGTTAGGATTATTGGTCTATCAATTCTTTGATCCCTGCTACAAGTTTCATAATTTGTATGCTTATGTAAATTCACTTATATTCTCAAATGTAATGGCTTGGAGTTAAAGGTGTTTTTTTGTTATTGTTGTTCGTTTTTTTTTTTAAGAGAGATTTTTGTCATAGGGGCACATGTGCTTGCCAGAGAGACAGAAGGACAGAAAGACAGAAATAACCCATCAGGGATATGGCCGCACTGCAATCCCTTCTCTTCCATTCTCCTCCATTCTTCTCTCCTACACAAATGCTTGGTGTGAGTTTTAAGCTTCCAAGTCCAGGAGTTGAACAGTTGACTATGTGGGAGTCCAGTGATGTAACTACTATGCCATCTGCCTAAGGTGATATTATTTTTAAAAGAAATTTTTGAAGAGGCTTTTGCTTTAAGGGCACGTGTGTTCACTGGAGAGAAAGAGACAGCCACAGTGAGAGAAAGTGAGAACACCTCTCAGGGGAATGGTCCACCCCTTCTTTTCTACACTCCTCCCAGGATATGGGGCACAATCCCTTCTTCTCTATTTTGGGCACATACCACAACTGCCTGGCATGATTTTCAAGTCACCAGATCCAAGAACTGGAACTGCTGTCAGCTATGTGGTAGTCCAGTGATGTAACTGCTATGCCATCTGCTGACCCCAATATTATTGAAAAAAAATTAATATCTCATTCAGGTCATCTGTATCCTATTTCTAATTTTCAATATTTGTTTTGTTATCTCTTTTAATCTTACTGAATAATTTTTAATAATAATTTAAAAGAATAAGTTCTTAAATTTATTTTTTAATTTATTAATTTCTACCTTCCACTCCAACATTTTATCCTCTTGTGTTTGCATTAATTCATTTTTCTCTAAATTTGAAATTTGAATATTCAATTTATAAATTTACTCTCAGTTAATAATGAAAAGGGGAAAAACTAAAAGTTTTTCTCTTACGGTCTGCTTTGGTTGCATTGCTTAAAATATATTTCTAGTATTCATTTTCAGACTTAAAGTATGGATTTTTCAGTATGGAGAATATTTTTCTCTAAAAATTATTAATTTCCAGTCCATTTGCTTTCCTTAACATCTGTTAGAATATTTATATTATCAAGGATTATATCCTGTACAATTTTAAGTTTGAAGGAATTTTGTAAATAGGTGTTCCACAATTCTTTAAAAGAGGGTATGATCTTTGAAAGGCATGAAGTTTAATTGTATGTATATTATTTTTACCTGGTTAGTTTATCCTACTGGTGTTATTTTACTTCATCTTCTGTTGGCTGAATGAAATGTAAGTCTTCTAAAATACTGATTTCTGTTAATCTTGCTTGTTTTTCTAATACTGTTTGTCTCATTAATTTTTTTTTCTCTTTTGGAGACGTTTTTGCTGTAGGGCACATGCGTTCGCCAGAAAGACAGAGAGAGAGACAGAACGCGAGAAATCACCCCCCAGGGGGGGTGGCCACGCCGCAATCCCCTCTCCTCCATTCTCCTCTCGGAATCTTGGGCACGCACGCACACGCGCCCAGCCTGAGTTTAAGCCACCGGGTCTGGGACTCAAACTGCGGTCAACTACATGGGAGTCCAATGACATAGCCATTATGCCAACTGCTGGTCCCTCATTAATTTTTCTGATACAGTTTCACCACAACTATCTTTTAAATCAAAGAAAAATCATTTCTGGAAAAATAATTGGTCTGAAATTTACGTAACCACTTCTGCTCTCTTTCTACTTGTGTTTGTCTAGATATCACCCTTACTATTTATTCTTTTAAAATTCTCTTTCTCTGGCAAGTAGGAAACAGTGAGCCTTTTGTCTTCAACTAAATGTGGAAGTCTAATATGGTAACAGTTTATTTTAATTGCCAGAATTAATATATGTGGTTGTCTTCCATTGTATAGGTTTATGTTGCTTTTAAGTTTCTTTCTTTCCTTCATGAATACAAAAGACAGAGAGAGCGACAGAGAGAGGTGGGGGAGCATCCCCAGTAGGGTCTTCATGCCGCGGGTCCATACCCAGTTTTAGCCACTCCCAGATCGTGAACATGTGCATGCCTGGCAAGCTCAGGGGAGGGTCTGGATACGAACCTGTAGTGCCTGATACAGCCAGTCACGCATAGCACTGCGTTACCTCTGTGCTGACGTTCAGGCTCCAGTGCTGTTTGATAATGCATATTTTGATTTAGAACTTTTCATAGTTTTTATATTCTCTAGTTATTTGCAAGCTGTGTGGGACATTTTAGCTTTGCTAGTGGAATGCTTCAAATTTTCTTAATTATTCATTAGAGAGCACATGAATGAGAGAGAGAAGCATCCTCTATAGGGCTTGGTGACAACTCCATGCCCTGCCTCAGCCCACAGGATTCTGTGTCCAGCTTGTTCTCAGGCCCTGCCAGGCTGGGGACTCAAACCACAGTCAGTACATGGCTTCCATCTTCAGCGTGGTACTCTGTCAGCTGTATCAGAGAGTCTGGGCCCTTTCTATTTCTAAACTATAGATTCTGAATTAGCAATAACCGAAAGTCACCCTAGTCTCTTATTCTCTACCATTAAGAAATGAAGCTTTTTACCTCTCTCAATCCTCGATCCTCTGCTTTCAGGTCTTTAGTAAAGGCAATCTGTAGATTCAATTCATTTTTCATTATTTTGTTAAATTGTTTATAGTACTTTAATAATTTTTAAAACTATTGAATTTTATTGTCAAATTAAATATTATTATTTATATTAAACTCCTGGATTAACACAAGCTATTTTAAACAATTGTTTTTTTCGCTCTTAACGCCTAAATTTTCTGTCATCTTAATTTGCAGAAGTCTTGAAGTGATTCTTTTATCTTCTCAATTAAAAAGTTTTACTAGTAAATAACTAGACATATATGTATCTTTTCAACAATTTTGTGAATTACTTTGAGACCTATCCAAGCTAATCCTCTTATTTTTAAGTTATCACAGGTTGATCTCCATATTCTGGCAATGGACTTATTTTAAGTCTAGGCATTCGATGTTATGAGTTTTGTTTTGTCTTGATTAGTTTTTCCTTTGTGTCTAATGGAGATTTTAATGGGAATTAAAGAATTGCTCACAGATATCATTTTACCTAAGAACTTGAATATTTGCTTGACATTTGACAATTGATCTTGCTAAACATTTACTTTTGGGTTTTGAAAGTTGTTCTTAGAAAAGAGAGAAAGAGGGACCAGCAGGTGATGGGGTAGTTAAGGGCGCTCGACTCCCACAAGGCTGACAGCGGTTCGAGTCCCAGGCCTGGCAGCTTGCTTTCTGACTCCCCCACCCCCATCTCTCTTGGTCTGTCCTTCTCTGGTTGAATTAAAATAAATAAAGTTAAATAAAAAAATTTTTTTTAAAAAAAAAAGAAAGAAAGTGATTAAAGTGCAAGTAAGAAATAGAAAAAAAATAATAAAAGAGTCGGGGGGACGCAAACCTTACTGGACTGGGATAACAAGTCAACTCTTCAGAAATAAGAGCCTGCATAAAGAATGTGAATGTGGTAAGCGTGGTTAGGAAGGACACTGGTAAAGTTACCAGTTTGCTGGCTTGGAAAACACTTGAGCTCAGTTGCTTGCAGAGTAGAGTTTTTAAGACAAAATAGTGCTTTCAGATCTCACCCCCTCAGTCCAAATTCCAATCCTCATTTCTTCAAACCTCTGTCTGGTGAAAATGATCATACATTTATGTGCAGATTGCTCTATCCTCATTTCAAAGTCAACTCAAATTGACCTGGTCATTCAGATAGAAATTCTGTGTCCTTTCCTTGTGGTATGATAGACCCTAAGTTTGCTGGTTGCCAGTATCTATTTATTTAGTATATTTTCCTAAGCTGTGTGGATAAGGAGATAAGATATTCAGGGGGAATTAAAATGTTAATTATGTGTACAGGTTGGTAAATATGCTCAGCGATTTGAACTGATTCATTATATGAGCTTAAATTATTATTACAACAGTGAATGTCAACCATTCATGATCCATTACCCTCATCACAAAGTATCGACAACCAAATTCAGTCATGTGCTCTCCAAAAATTAATGACTACACTGTACTATAAAATTATTCTCAATTTGCTACTAAATAATTCCAAAAGAGTTCTTTTGTCACTGTAAGCATTCCCCCAAAATACTCATGCCCGGTTTCTCTTCTATCTAAATAACACAAGAGAAATTTCACATAACAGCATAGAATATGAGCTTAGTGACCTTCAGTATTTACCCCAGGTCAGAGAGCTAATAAGTAGCACAGACAAAATTAAAAGTGAGTGCTCCTGATAGCAAAACATGTTTTCTTTCCATTATGTTTTTGACGCCCTCTTTTGTAAATAACAATGCTTTATCTGTTTTATCACATCTACTTTTCCCAATGACCCTGATATATAGATTTTCTTTTTCCTATTTTACAGAGAGGGAATTGAGGTGAAGAAAAATTTTAATATATGATATTAGCACCTCCCGAGAGAACAAAACTGTATATTACTTCAAATCACTACACTTGGGGATATCTTCGGCAGCAAATGTGAAATCTATCCTGAAGTATTTTTGAAAAACAGCATCGTTATTTGGGAGAGTTGGGGCAATGAAAGATCAAGTTAGAATTCTTATTTCAAAAGGCAAAAAAGCAAAAGGTACTTTCCCAGTGACTGAGACTGAGCCGGAGTGAGCATGAAGAGATGCTTACATAGATTATTCTTGGTGTGACTTGCTCATTTGGCAGTCAGGATAGGACCCCACTACACATCAGCACTTCCTACTTATAAATACTGCAAATCATTCCCTCTCTGCAGCTGTCTTCTCAGCTAACCTCAGCATTTTGGGAAGGAGAGGGTCCCAATGAGCCAGTTACCATTTTGCTAAGGGCTAAGTGTGATTCTTTACGGCCCTATCTGTTTGTCCACTGCCTGTGACATGTGCCAATTCTGCTCATGTGAAACATAAATACTCCCATGATTCCATGAAAGAGTAGTCCCTAAAATAGGAGATGGGATTATATACATGTTATTACGGGAAATGGCTCAGTGAGAAATGGCCACATCTTTTACTGGGTAGGAAAGAAAACGACAGCGCTAACCTAAAAGGTAGAATATGTTTGGTTTTCCTAAAAGATATGTGTTTTTACATTATAGCCTTGTAGTTTAATCTAAAATACATCCATGAGATACTGATTGCTTAATCTGAACATACTAATTTTTAAGTCCCATACTTTCTTTCCTTTATGTCTATAAGAGAGATTTTTGCTGTAACGCATGTGCCCTCACTGGAGAGAAAGAGAAAGAGAAAGTGAGAAATCAACTCCCCAAGGGGACGATCACACCATAATCCTTTCTCTCCTGTTCTCTTAGGATTCTGGGAACACATGCACATAAGCCAGGCATGAGTTTCAAGTCACCAGATCCAGGACTTGAACCGCAGTCACCCGTGTGGGAGTCTAGTGACATAACCACTATGCCATCTGTTGGCACCAAGTCCTGAATTTCTTAAGTATGTTTCTAGCTAATGAGATATGGGGTCAGCCTTATACAAACAGCTACTCATGTCTTGATTACCAAGTTTGATTTCATCTGACCTGGTTAAATTTTCCAGATGACCCCATAAATAGAATCCCCTTTCCCTTTAGATTCTTGCACAGCAAGATCATTATTCTGTCAAAGATTCTATTCTATACATTTTCAAACATGTATTTAAATTTATTAATACCCTGGGATAGAAGTGCTATTATTCTAGTATTGCAATTGGTAACACCAAAATATTAGATATCAAGCATATGGGAAGCATACTATAAAATAAAGGTATGTCTAGTTCATTTCATAACTCTACTGATAAAATAAGAGCATTCAAATAAAAACTACATAAAGATTAATTAACTTCAGTGTGATGGTTAAGATTCTCTAGATAGTACTATTTGTTAGAGATTTATTTTCTTAATGAAAATATTCCACATTCCAAAGAAATCTTCAGCAGCTAATATCAGTATTTAAATATTTTAAATGCAACTCAAAATTACTGGAAAAAAAAGTAAAAGCTCAAAAGTGGGAGCAGCAGATGGCCTAATGGTCAGCTTGCTGGACTCCCACGTCGTTGACTGTGATTAGATCCCTGACCCAGCGGCTTCATGCATTGCCAATATACCAAGAGAATAGAGGAGGTGGGATTGTGGCATGGCCATCCCTGGGGGGTGATTTCTCACTTTCTGTCTCTGTATCTGTCTTCTGTCACTGGCAAGCACACACGCCCTATAGCAAAAACCTTTCTTAAAAAAAAAAATAAAATGCTCAAAATTATATGACTATCTAAATAATTTATAATTTGAATTAAAAATATTATTTCCATAAAAGATATATATCAAACACTTTGGTTCCGCAGATGAATAATTTAAAACTAATTAAATTTAAGAGAATACCCAAATTTAGTATATTTCTAATATTTGTTCAATGAGCTATTACTTGTAATGAGACTAAGAGAGTCAAAGCATGAGAGATTATTCTTGACCTCATTTTCAAAATTTGACTCATAATATTAATATAATTATAGCCTAATTTCTCTATGATAAATATTTAAAATGTCATATCTACATAATGAAGTAAATTCTTAAAGGACAGACGTAAATTCTATCCAGACATCAAAAATTATAATACATATGTGTATGTATATGTTTGTATGTATACTCATATTTGTATATATAAAATATATTGTATATACATTTTTTACTATTTTTATTATAAATAAACATGCCCAAGTGCCCTGTTTTTAGTTAAATTAAAATAAGAACAAAGTTTGAGTGACTCTGAAATATACTTTTTATCCTTTCACCATTAAGGAATATGAGCCTTGTCCAAGATCATAAACCCAGTAAATGGCAGTCTGCCTGCAGTCAAGGCCAACTCACCTACTATACCACACAACTGTTGAAATTACTTCAAAAATATTAAATAATCACCTGCAGAATATCCCCACTCCACTACAAAACAGAAATTCTCTAGAGAAATAAAGGAATAAATTAATAATGGAACACTACTTTATCAACAATCCTAAGATAAATTTGACATTTTAACATGGTAAAAGTTTGTCAGAATCAAAATGGAGTCATCAATGTCAACTTGTATTAAAAACCTGATTAAATCAAGCCAGAAAGTCTATAGAGGAGATGTTTTCTCATGTTAGCACGCCTAATAACAAAAATTGTTTTTATTAGAGAACTCTGCCAGAATCAGTCTTGCACAAAAATCACTGCAACATAACACAATTCTGTAAGGATACTATTTCTGCAAGGGTATGTGCTCAGAGACTACCTCTCCAAGCTTGGACTGACACTACCCTTGCTATTAATCCTGATAGCCAAAGGTAATTGTCCCCAAACAACTAGTGTAATTTCCTCTCTTCCTTCCATCTCACTCGTGTGTGTGTGTGTGTGTTAATTCATTAGAGGGCACGTGTGCTTGCCAGAGAAAGATGAAGAAAGACAGATTTAGAGGTAGAGGAAGAAAGTACCCCATATCACAATCCCTTCTTCATTTCTCCATCCTGTTGGAATTTTGGACACATCCACAAACATGCCTAGTGTGTTTTTCAAGTCACTGGGGTCATATTGAAACACACAGTTGGGCATGTAGGATCTGGCTCTGTTAGCCAACAGGCCAGTCTTGTGGATTTTGCCTTTAAAATCTGTCCAAGAATTGTAAGACCTGAGTGAGCATGTTTGGGGCTATCTAAATTATGCTCATCTGAACTCCTGGTGCATTCCTCAAACTTACATTCAAAATAAGTTGCTTAGTTTACATGCTTTACTCAAGGTTTACCATTTTAGATTGATGAGAGTTCTGAAGTTGAGATACTTAATAAAATTGATGACACACTTAGCATTTTTTGTTTTTTGTTTCTTGTTTTGGCCATAGGGGCATGTGGATTTCTGAGAAAGGCAAATTGCTATTAATATTTCTAAGCATTTCCTTTCAAATTCTTTTAATGCAGATTGTAACAGTTTGTGAATCACATTTTTATAAGTACTGTTTTAGGGTCTGTGAAATACTATAATAGCCAAGGTTTACTGTGTATAATTTTAAATCCATTTTAATCAATATTCTATTACATATAATTTTAAGTCACCATTAACCAATATATTTTCTTAAATAGTAGTGAAATTGAGGTAATAAAATTTAATATATCACTTTCTTTCTAAGAAAGAAATTAAATGGCTGAGAGCAAGGATAAAGAGGAAGAAGAAAGGAGAATGGATAATTCATCCTTCAGAAACATGGTTCATGAATAATCAAGGATTAGCTCGGTCAGTAAAGTATTTCTTACTTCCAATTATAGTTACTCAGTACCTTCTGCTATTGTGGGTTACTGTGGTTCTAGAGTTACTTTGCCACTAGTGAAAAACTTGTTTCTTTTCTCTAGTGAAATTTGTGTGTGAAAATGATTTGGTTGCTCCTTCAAAATGAACTATAATTGATGTTCTCATCCTAAAGACAAAACTGAACAATTTATGGCATGAACAACAAAATATGCCCTATCTTACTCTATGCTAAACAATCCAATTTTTTAAAAAAATAAAATATCTTGCAAGTAAAAAAGAAAAGATGATAAATCAGTCAAGAAACTTATTTAGGAATGAGGGTGGCAATCAATTAATGTCATAAACTAAGGTAAAAACCAAGCTTGATCTATTCAATCAGAACTTTCAGCTTAAATTATTAATCTTCTAACACTCGTTTTTGCTGTAATACTTTCTTTAGAGTAAGATTTTAAAATTCCTTTATGTGAGAGAAGTCTCAACGTACAGGCACTCTCTATCGGGCTAGTTCAGGACTCAGAAAACAACAAAGAACTTTCTCTAAGGAATTGTCTTGTTCACTGCTGTAGCCCCTGGGTACTCTATAGATGCCCAATGTGTATTTGTTGACTTTTGAATGAATACCAAAGAGCCAGCTTCAAGGGAAGAAAAGAGTACGCTATACTCTGATAACTCCATTTCTATATAAACAAAGCTTGTGCTGATCACAAGGAAATAAAAGAATTCACCTCTTCCAATCAAGTATGTGAATGGAACAAATGAAATCCAATTCTGATAACTTGATCAAAAAAAATGAGTTTCCCTATAGCATATCTCCCATCCCGTCAAGCTCTGAGGCTGAATAATAAATCCTGCCTATTAGAAAAGACACACATTGACTGGCCTGACTGGTTAGTAGGAATCCCAGCTATTGCTATGATCTAGCATAAGTCACAGTTAGGAGAGTGCTCTGGAGCCTCATTATTTAATTAAGAGCAGGAATTACAAGAGCACTAAATGCAATGAAGCAGCATAATTTGTAAGGGCTCTGAATTTATGGTTTTCATTAATTAACATAAAGTAGTGTAGGCAAGTGAAATCAAGTGATCTGCTCAGCTATTAGACTTTTGAGAGTTAATTAATATAACAGTACAGATCATTGAGCTTAGAAATTATGAGTAACATATAGAATTTTAAATAGTATCATGATGTTTTATAATTACAAGACACTTTTCTACTCCTTCAAGTTGTATTCTTTTGTAGCTTGGTCCCTTAACCTGAAGTCAAGATCAGATAAGGCCAAATCCATATAAAGGGAAAACAATTGGAAAATTTGTTAATTCAATTCTGCAAACACTTCCAATAAATGATTTGCTTATTTGCTTAATCAGCTGTGATGATTACAGACCATTAGCAGCCATTAATAAATAAAACTATTCGCCTTTCACAAGTGTACTTGAATTTCAGACTTCTTAAATTTCTCCCTAG
>NW_006159764.1:1575662-1587970 GCF_000334495.1 Tupaia belangeri chinensis
AGGGAAAGAAAGAAAATGTTGTTTGTTTGTTTGTTTGTTTTTTATGTGACCCTAGCTTAAAACACACTCAAGCACATTCTCAGTTCTTTGGAATTGAGGTAAACATGAGGGAAATTGGATGCTGTACAATTACCACCATTGCCTTTATGTATGTTCTACACAACCTGTCCTTTTCAGAGAGCTTCTTCTTAATTTTAGAGCTCTAGAGCATGGAGGAATATTGTTCCTCTTCGTCTGAGTGAAGAACTGTGTCGAGTCTTGCCATTCCCACTGGGATTTAACTTGTTAAAAATAGACACGCATTGTAACCTAAATAGTATTCTCTATGATGTCTTTACAGGCTTCTCTTAAATTTTAGTACAACTTAAAACATAGGAGGAGAAAATTGCACTTATAAGCCAGGACATCAATGATATCTATTTTTTTCTCTTTATGATGCATATTTTTGCAACTAAACAATTATTATCTACTAAGTGCCTAAAATCTCCCCAACACTTTACAAGTGCTTTACATAGATTATCACTGTTATAAAGAATCTTGAAAGGTAGGACCTTATGTTATTTTAAAAAAAAAAAAAAAGGAAAAAAGGAAACTGTTTTGGGCTGAATTGTATCCTCCTAAAATTCCTATGTCAAAGTCCTAATTGTCAGTGGCTTAGAATGTGACTGTGTTTGGAGAGAGAGCCTTTAAAGAACTAATTAAGGTAAAATGGGGTTGTATAGGTGGTTCCTAATCCAATATTACTAGTGTCCTTACCAAAAAAAGCAGAGATTAGAAAGCAGATGGCATACAGGTCAAAGGTGACCACATGCTGACCAGCGAGGGGATGGTCATCTGCAACCCAAGTAGAGGGGTCTCAGGAAAATCAACCCTGCCAACACCTTGATTTTGGATTGCCTAGCCTCTAGAACCATGGGATGATACATTTCTGCTGTGTAAACCACTCAATCTGATGTTTTATTATGGAAGCCCCAGCAGACTAATAAGGAAATAATGATATTGACATAACAACTCTCAATTCTTACAGTTAGGTATTTCACTTGATCTAATTTACTCACATTACCAATGTATAAGACATCTAGAAAATGGGTGGAAAAGATAGAAACTCATGCCACCTCTTTGCTCAAAGAGCAAACTCTTTCTCCACTAATTCAGTGAATAAACAGGAAAAAAAATTGTCAAGAGAAAATGTACTCAAAACTATATTATGAAAACAGATAAAAGTACTTACATTTTGAACTAAACTTAAGTGAAGCTTGGATCCCTGACCCTTGATACTCCCCTCACTAGCCTTGTCTCTAGCATAGCAGCTAACCATGAGCCCAGTTGGGAAATTACTGTAGTATACAGAATTATGTCACTGCTCCAAAAGATGCTAATTTCATGCCCAGTTTTGGGTTTTTGAATATTAAAGATTTTTTGTAGCAATCTGTATGTTCATCCTAATCTATAACAATGTAAGTTGAAACTTATTAATATACCCAAGAACTTTCTAAGAGTGAGAACTGTCTAATGTTATAATATATTCCTGTAAAGGAAGCAAGTCCTATTCAAGCTCAGATAGATGGTAGCTCACCCAGCAAGCATACTGAGTTATAAGATCATCTACACAGGAGAATAAAAGTGGATTTGCAAACTTTTGTGGTATTACAGAGCTATTCCCAAAGATGAAAAGGAATCCACATAGAGTATGGCTTCCTATTATTAAGCTGAATTGATTATGTAATGTTATATATTTTACTCATGACTCAAATTGTCTGTTTAAGAGGTAATGTCTTTTTTTTGGGGGGGGGATGATTTTTGCTATAGGGCAAGTTCACTCACCATAGAGACAGAGAGAGGTGGAGAGAGATAAAGTGAGAAATCACCCCCCACCCCCCGGAGGAATCCATGCCACAATGCCTTCTCCTCCATTCTCTTCTTGGGATGTTGGGTATGTGCGTGTGTGCGCATGCACACACACATGCCAGTGTGAGTTTCAAACCACCAGATTCAGGACTTGAACCAGGGAATAGCCATGTGGGAGTCCAACACCTTAACCACTACGCCAGCTGCTGGCCCCAGAGATAATTTCTAAAAGCTGGTGAAGGGGGACAGAAAACCTTCACAATAACCATTTTTTAAAAGATGGAGTCTCCTGTGTCTCAGTCCTCCTGCCTCAGCCTTCCTAGTGGCTAGGATAACAGACCCACGTCCAGCCATTAGGGTGGTTGAGAACCAAACCAGACTTCCCAAGTCACCTCAGCCTGTGAAGCAGCAGCAGCAATCCTCCACAGCTATTGGGATCGGGCCTGAACAGCTTCACTGTGGAAAACTTAACATACTAAACTGCACATATTTAGAGGCCAGCAAGTGGCATGGTGCTTAAGGTGCTGGACTCCCACAAGACAGACAGCAGTTTGAGTCCCAGACCCAGTGGTTTGAAACATATGCCAGGCATTTGAATGTGCATGCCCAGAACACCAAGAGGAGACTGAAGAAGGGATTGTGGTCACCCTCCCTTTCCCATTTTCCCTCCCTCTGTCTGTGTCTGGTGAGCACACGTACGCCCTAAAGCAAAAACAAAACAAAGCAAAAACAACTGCACGTATGTAAAATGTACAATCAGGTAAGTTTTGACACATGGACATGCCCATAAAATCTATACCAAAATTGACATAGCAACACCCTCATCCTTCCAAAAAGTTTCCTAGTGCTCTTCTGAAACTTCCTCTAGCCCTGCTCTGGCCTCCCCTGTTCCCTGGGCACCATGAGGCAAAAACTGATCTATTTTCTGTGGTTCCTAATTTATATTTCCTATAATTCTATAAAATGAGATTATGCATGCAGTATGTTCTCTGGTTTCCTTCATTAAACATAATTATTTCAAGATGGATGTACCCAAGTCATTAATATAGCTTTTTTTTTTCATTACTCGACACTATACCTTTATATGGACATATCCCAGATTGTTTATCAATTCACCTGCTCATGAACATGTTTTCTTCCAGTTATGGCTATTAGAAATAAAGCTTCTATGAACATTCATGTACAAATCTTTACAGGAACCTATGTTTTTATCTCTCTCATGTAAATACCCAGGAGAGGAACTGAGTGACACAGTAGATATGTGTTTAAATTTTTTAAGAAATTGCCAAAGTGTTTTACAAAGTGGTTTTACCATTCTACATTTCTACCAGTGGAATACAAAGTTCCAACTTTTCACATTCTTGCCAACATGGACAACTTTTTAATTTTAGACATTATAGTAGATGTGTAGCTATATTTTCTTGTGGTTTTAATTTGCATTTCTTAAATAACTTATAGTTGAACATCTTTTCATGTGCTTGCTTGCCATCTGGATGACTTCTTTGGTGATGTGTTTGTTTAAATTTTTGCCAATTTTAAAAATTGAGTCGTTCTCTTACTTTTCATAGTCCTCTATGCATCTGGAATATGTATCCTTTTCAGATATATGCTTGTGAAAAGTATTCTCCATTTCATAAATTATCTCTTCATTCCCTTAACAGCATATTTCTAAGAGAAGAAGTCTTTAATTTTGATGAAGTCTAATTTGTCCATTTGATTTTCTACAGAGTGAACTTCTGGCATCAAATCGGAAAATCTTTGCCTGATTCAAAATCAAAAAGATATTGTCTTATGTCTCCTTCAAGAAATTTTATAGATTTGTTCTACATTTATATCTATGATCATTTTGAAGTATTTTTCTCCTGTTCTCCTGTTTATTGGTTGCAGATGGAAACCCAAAAGTTCAAGCACTGTTTGTCAGGAGAAAAGAAAAGAACACACACACACATACACACACACAAGGAAAAAAAAAAAACAAGACTATCCCTCAGTCACTGAATTCTTTTTGGGGGGCTTTATAGAAAATCAGCTACTTCTATGCATATGTGTGGGCCTTTCTTAGACTCTTCTCTTCTGTTCCACTAATATTATCTTTATACAAACACGTCCTTGATAATCGTCTTGATCATTGTAGATGTGTAAATCTTGATATCGGGTCATCTCAGTTATCTATCTTGCCTTGTGCTGCAAAGTTGTTTGGGCTATTTGGGGTCCTTTATATACAATTTCATATGACTTGTAACATAAGCTAGTCAATTTCTATGAAAAAAAAGAAAGAAAGAAAGAAAGAAAGAAAGAAAGAAAGAAAGAAAGAAAGAAAGAAAGAAAGAAAGAACCGAATGGAACCCTGCTAAGGATTCTGATTGGTTTCCACTGAATCTATACATCAGCCTGGGGAGAACAGACTTTTAAACAGTGTCTACTGATCTGTGAACACAACGTATCTTCCCTTTTTGTTTAGGTCATCTTAATTTCTTTCAGTAACATTTGTCTTTTCAGTATATAAAGTTCTTTTACAACTTGTATCAAATTTTTCCCAAACTATTTCATTTTTTTTCAGTTTATTATAAATGGTATTGGTATGTTAGCTTGAATATTGTGAATTTTTTGCCAGTATATAGACATGTACTTAATTCTTAAATATTCACCTTATAGTCTGGAGTTTTAGTAATGTCCCTTATTGATTCTAGTATGCTTTTTGTAGATTTTGTTGTATTTTCTACACAGAAAATGAGGCCATCTGAAAATAAAGACAATTTTTGTTTCTTTTCTAATCAACACATCTTTAATTTTTATTTGCCTGATTTCAGTAACTAGGACCTCTATACATGGTGAATAGAAGCAGTCAGGCTTTTCCTCTTGTTCCTTATCTTATCAGAAAAACATTCAGTTATTTCACCATTCATTTTGATGTTAACTGTAAGTTTCTTGTAGATGGCCATAAGCAAGCCATAATCAAGCCTAGAAACTTCTCTTATATTTGCACTTTTTAGTTTGTTAATTTGTAACTATATTAAATTACATTTCTGATATAAAACCCACTTGGTCATTATGTATATTAGACTTCCTAAATATTTTGTTTAGAATGTTTACATCAATGTTCAGGAAGGATTTTGTTTTATAGTCTTATTTATTTTTTTTCTGAGAATGTTTTTGTTTGGCTTTGGTACCAGAACAATGCTGGTCACAAAGAATGAGAGTTGGAAATTAAATTTTATGAAAGAGTTTCTGGAGGATCGACATTATTTCCTTTTTAAGTGTTTGGTAGAATTTACCAATGAAGCCTTATGAGATCTGGCTTTTTCTTTGCTCTAGTGTTTAAAGTATAAATGCAATTACTTTATCTACAGATATAGGCCCATTCAGGTTTTGATTTTTTTTTTTAATTCCGAAAAGCACATGCGTATGAGAGAGATAGAGAAGAAATAAAAGCACCCCCACCTGAGGGTCCCTGGTCATGCCACAATTCTTTTCCCCCTAGTCCCCCTTCCCTTCAGGATCCTGGGCTTTTCTGCATGCCCAGCATGTTTTTCAGAACCAGGACTCAGCCCTGTTGGCCATGGGGGATCCAGCTTCCTCTAACTACAACCCAACTGTTATGCTATTGCGCCAGTCCCCAGTGAACTTATATCCGGAGTGAGCTTTGCCAATTTGTGTCTTCCAATGACCATACCCATTTTCTTTAGGTGGCTGAATTTATTGATGTAAAATTATTTAGATAACATTTCTATTATTCTTTTTTTTTTTTGAGGGTTTTTTGCTATAGGGCATGTGCACTAGCCAGAGAAAGAGAGAGAGACAGGGAGACCGGAAGCAAGAAATCAACCCCTAGGGTTGATGGCCATGCCACAATCCCTTCTCCTCCAGTCTCTTCTCAGGATCTTGGGTACACACGCACACATGCCTGGCGTGAGTTTAAGCCACTGGGTCTGGGACTCAAACCACGGTCAACTATGTGGGAGTCCAGTGACATAGCCATTATGCCAACTGCTGGTCCCCCTATTTTTCTTTTAATTAGTAAAGAATCTAAAGTGATGTTGCCTCTCATTACTGATGTAGATAATTTCCATCTTCACTCTTTTTTCCTGTTCATCTAAAAGAAAGTGTATCAATTTTCTTGATCTTGTCGAAGAGTCAATTTGTGGTTTTATTAATTTTCTCTATTATTTTTCTGTTTTGTTTTTTTTTCATTTCCTCTCTAATCCATAATATTTCCTTTTTCTGGTTTACTTTAGGTTTAATTTGCCTGTATTTTCCAACTTCTTAAGATAGAAACTAAACTCATTCACTGAAGAGCTTTCTTCATTTTCAAGGTAGGTAATTAGTACTAAAAACGTCCCTTTAAATACCACATTAGCAGCACCTCACAAATTCTGATTATGCTGTATTTTTATTTTCATCAGTTCAAGCTATTTATTATTTCTACTTTTGATTTCTTCCTTGACTCATGGGTTATTTAGAAGCATTATAGTTGATATTCAAGATTTGGGGACTTTTGACATATCTGTTACTAGTTTTATGTGATTTTTCTATTGTGTTCAAAAAATCTCTTTATTTGACTTGTGTCCTTTTAAATTTACTGAGATTTGTTTTATGGTCCAGGATCATCTATCTTGATAATTCCTCTGAGGTACTTGAAGAGTTCAGTTACTTGGCAACAGTTTGATTTCTTCAGATTTTGCTTTTATAATTCCTTAGATGAGTTCAAAACATTTCTTAGCCTAGAACTAATTACTCCAACTACTGAGCATTCTACCCAATAACCCATTAATTATGTTTTTTTTTTCACTATTGCTGGTAGGAATGGACATTTAGCCCTGTGAGCATCAGACAATGTTTCTTTTTCTTTGTTTTCTTATATGCTATAATTTTATTTTTTAATACTTTTTTATTATTCATACATTAAATTGCTATACATCATTTAGATTGTGAAGAGACTTTACCCAGCATGATATACATCTCAGTCCGGCCTAGTTGAGACTATTATAATCTTTCTTGTCAACAGATAATAAACCTTATCTGTGTCCCACAAGTGTCTTACCTCTCCATTCCCCCCAAAATTTCCTTTCCTACACTATTCTCTTCCCACACTCTCTTTCCACTTTGTCTCTAGTGTCCATTACAATTTTTAATACTTTCATGTTCTCCAATATTTCAGTCTCTACCAGAGTGTGGACAGTCAGTATATGCTAAGTGGAGATATACAGTGTCTCTCTTTCATAGCCTGACTTGCTTCACTGAGCAACAGGTAATAACCCTCCAAATAGACAGGTGGGATTACATCAGATTAAGTAGTTTCTGCACAGCCGAGGACATTGTAATTAGTGTGAATCGACAACCCTCGGAATCGGAGAGAATTTTTGTTAATTGTGCCTCAGATAAGGAACTGATAACCAGAATACACAGTGAACTCAAGCAGCTTACCCGGAAGAAAATTATTAACCCAATTAAAAGATGGAAAAATGAACTGAATAAACAACTCTCTAAGGAAGACAGTGTTTCTTTTCATCTTTTCACACAATTCTTTCCCAGTGGACTTTGATGGTCAGTCGTCAGACTCACAGGATCCTCTGAAAACTCTAGCATCCTCTCACTATGTAGTCTCTCTTTCTCATAGTCTGTCCTGGCACTTCTACTGCTGAGTCTCCTCAGCTCTCAGCTCTGTCTTCTCAACCTGGAAAGTCTAACTGGTTCTCCATGGACCCACCCCCTTATACAATGGCCTGGAAACTCTCGTGAGGCTATAAACTGGGGCAATCAGAGATACCATTTAATTTGTTTTCTATCTCTCAGATGACTGACTTTAATGGCCTGTCTTGTGCCTTGAAAGCTAATGTTTCATGTATCTTATCTGATTCGTGGGGGTTGTTTCAAGCAAGACTATAAATCCAGTTCTGCTACTCTATGATGACCAGAAATGGAACACCTTACTATTAACATTCTGAAATAGTTTTAAATTCATTTACCTTCTAGGAGAGTTACTCATGATGCAGTGTTACTTACAGTATGGACAGCACTAGTGGGTTTTTTTATAGGTAAAATCATGTACAGAGGGATTATTCTGAGCTTGAGCCATGGTACTGATAGAGAATCCAAAAAAGTGAGATAGATAATCCAGCATGAAGTTTTATTCCTTTATGATACCTTAAATAGTTAATAATTTCAAGTTGTTTTGTCAACTGAAAAAAATAACTAGGTTAGAGATGATCTTCCAATCTGCTCCTATTCAATCCAAAAACTTTATACTCTTGGGAAGGGTGGGAATGGGAGGAGTATTTAGACGAAATGGGCAAGGACCAAAATGAGAGATACATGGATCTGGAGGAAAGAAACGGGAGGTGGGAGTCACCAGATGTGTCCAGAGAAGAAAGTAACAGAGCACCCAGGGTACACATGAGGCCTACTGCCACTGCGTGCTATTGAGATTCTCCATGCTGCTTTGCCATAGCCACAGGTTGTCAAAGCCACTGTTAAAATGTCAGTTATATTAGGTTGTCTGGAAAGTCATGATGCATTTTTCTATGTTTTTTCTGTGCAAAAATGTATCATGGCTTTCCTGACAACCCAATAGTTTGGAAGGGCTAATCTCCATTATGTTCAGTGCATCTTTTATTATTGAACTGCTTCAGTACAATGTCACATCATCTCCCTAGTCAAGGGGAAAAAAATGGAAGGATTAAAATAAAGGAAAAAATTTGAACTCATAGCTTTGTGTAGAGGAAAAAAAAAATAAAAGATCAGATCAGCAGGCAGTATGGAGGTTAAGGTCGCTGGGGTCCACATGGCCAACTGCAATTCGAGTCCTGGACCTCGCAGCTTGCCCTACATCCCATGAGTGGAATGGAGAAAGGATTGAAGCATGGCTGTTCACCTGGGGAGTGAACGCCCAGCATGTTTTTCAAGCTGATAGAACTAAGCAAGTCCATGTGCCCTACAGCAAAATTTTAAAAAGAAAAAAAAAATTTGAACAGGTTAATCATGGAATTTCTCATACATTCATTCTAGCCTTGTTTGCTACTCTTTACAAATACAATATAATGTTTATGTAAATATATAAACTTCCCCCCAAAAAAATCCCTTGTTTCTTTTTTCTGATAGCTTTTAGATTATCAAGAGTCATTAGTTAAAAAGTGATATGTAACTGTACACCTACTGAAAAATCATTGTTGAATATATGATATTGAAATATACCAAATCATGGGTCAGCAGGTGACATGGTGGTTAAAGGTGCTGGACTCCCACATGGCCGACTGCAGTTCAAGTTCTGGACCTGATGGCTGGCTTGCTTTCTCTTTCTTTCTCTCTCTCTCTCTCTCTCTCTTTCTCTCTCCCTCCTTCCCTCCCTCCCTCCCTCCCTCTGATCAAACTGGAAAATAATGATAATAATAAAGTTAAATAAATTAATTCTTTTTAAAAAAGGAAATATACCAAATCATTGTATTTTTCCAGTGTTCCCTCTATCTAGAAAAACAAAATGATTTTGGAATTTAGAACAAGGAAAAAGCTGATCCTTCTTACATATGTGAATATATCTTTTTCCCTAGATAATGAACATAACCCACTATGGTTAATGCATTCCCTCTGCTGCTAGAAGCTCAGAACCAATATAATAGTTAATGGAGGGAAAATACATGGAATTCAAGCCACCCCACCTGCTCCTCTTCTAGACATCATTAATCAAGCAAGACAGCTTTCCCAGCTGAACTGACATCGACTCCGAATCTTTCTTAGCATTATATTCTAGGTATCCACAACCAATTGAGCAGAATTTATACACGACATGAAACGGCTTTAACCAGCCTCGATGATGACTACATTTGCTACCTCTCCCGCAGATGGTTTTTACATTTGTTTCCTGTGTATTTTATAAGTTTATTGACCTATGTCTTTCATCATAAGTATACTTAAATTATTACTAAAAATGAAAGTACACCATAGTTACCATGACTGCCAAAGGTTTAGAGTGCATTGTGAATGTACACATGAAATAGTCCTTGAGGATAATAAATATTTTACAAGAAAAGATTGGTAGCAATTTCAAATAAAAGAGTCAACATTTCATTATAAATAGTAAGACAATAGAAATTATTATTATAATTTTTCTTGAAAGGTAGAACTAAAAATTTTAAATACAAGTTTATTGAACTGCATATATCATTGTAACTGCAGCTCTCCATGTTTTGAAGCAAACAAAGACAGGATCAAACCAGCATGTCAGTATGAGAGGGCAGAATCCTTCTTTCCCCAGTCAACTTGCTTGTTAAAATTATTCAGCCTGATTTAGGGCTGTATAAATTGTGATCTGAGAATTGGTGCCAGGACACTAACTGTTCTTCAGGTCTACAGCTAACTAGGAACATAATTGAGAGTAGGTGTTTAGAAATCTGTAAAGCAATTGCTATGATATTTCTATTGCAGTCTACAAAATATCAGTGTAAATTAGTTTGAATAAAAAGAAGAGAAATCTGGTCTCCCACCACCGAAAGTTTTTTAAAAAAAATGACATTCCTTCAGATAATTAAAGATATTCACAGAGGAAATAGATGCAAAAACATTGACAGAATTTCTGATTTTGTGAAAATCAACCTTTTCCATGGCTAAGATGTGTCGTCTACAATACAAACATCGTAATGGTATCTATCTTATGGGATTGTTACTGGGATAGAATAAAATAATTTCCCAGGAGAACAGCCTGTCAGTGGTCACCTCATGCACAGTCCCCAAGAATAAATAGGTCGTTTCCTCACCATCTTGACAGCCAGGTGTAGCCAAGTGACTAAGTACTCAACAGTGCAATAGAAGTGAAAGTGATATGCATAACTTTCTTTTTTGACCCTTAAAGAGGAGAAAGGAGACTAGGAGAAGCATAAGCATGAGCATGCACTTTCTTGGATGTGTCACAGGGGCAAACTCTTTAAGGAAGCAGAGTGACAGCATGGGAGAAGCCTGGGCCTCAGCACCGCTCGGCAGGGCCCTTATGTCAGGTTGGGCTTTCACAGTTTGAGAATGAACTTCTCGTTTATCGAAACTCCAGCTATTGTGCTTCTTGTCCACACTCAGCCAAGCCAACAGCCCGACTGAGACTACATATGAAGCACATGGAACAGTATTTTACATACAGTATGCCTTGAATGATGGATAACCATTAATAGTTTTTTACATTAAAAACTCACTTTATTTATCTATTCATTTATTTATATATTTTTGATTCTTGACTGAGGGTATGTACATTAGCCAGAGAGAGAAAGAGAAAAACAGAGAGAAGGAAAGTGAAAAATCACCCCCTCGGAGATGGCCAAGCAGCAATCCCTTCTCCTCCATTCTCCTCTCAGGATTTGGGTCACGCACACAGACGCACAGACACACAGACACACAGACACACATCCCTGGTGTAATTTTTAAATCACCGGATCCAAGATCAAACAACAGTTGGTCATGTAGAAACCCAGTGCCTCAACCACCATGCCACCTGTTTGTGCCTGGTTTATGTATTGTTAAGTTTATTCATTTCTTTCATGATTTAAAGAGACAGGAACGGACTCAGAGAGAGAGAGAGAGAGAGAGAGCAATCCCCTCAGGGCTCGACAGCACAACCCCATGTCCTTAGCCAGCCGAAGATCACAGGCAAACACCCCTGTGGCACATCCAAGGAAGTGCACGCTCATGCTTACGCTCCTCCTAGTCTCCTTTCTCCTCTTTAAGGGTCCAAAAAGAAAGTTACGTGTATCACTTTCACTTCTGTTGCACTGTTGAGTACTTAATCACTTGGCTACACCTGGCTGTCAAGATGGTGAGGAAACGACCTATTTATTCTTGGGGACTGTGCATGAGGTGACCACTGACAGGCTGTTCTCCTGGGAAATTATTTTATTCTATCCCAGTAACAATCCCATAAGATAGATATATGAGGGAGGTCTCCAAGCATGACCCCAGAACCTTCCCACGTGGGAGTGCCTCACAGGGCACCAAACTTCACCACTGTCCCACTGTCGAGCGCCCAAACTTTCACTTCAGCAGCACTCTGTATGATAACCTATGACGATATTTTCACTTCAAACAGTTCTCCGGCACCACTTGTGGGCTTTATGAAGTCCCGTATCTTTTTATGTTACTATTTTCATTTCAAAATGGTTTGCATTTTACTGTTCAATATACTCGTGTCTAATATGCTGATGAAAGGCAGGTTATACTGTTATATTGATACACTGATCAGAAAAGCATTGACACAATAGGGGATGTCAAAACCGGTATCTGAGGGACCAGCAGTTAGCATAATGGCTATGTCGCTGGACTCCCATGTAGTTGACCACGGTTTGAGTCCCGGACCTGGTGGCTTAAACTCACACCAGGCATGTGTGCATGTGTGCCTAAGATCCTGAGAGGAGAAAGGAGGAGAAGGGATTGTGGCATGGCCACCCCCACTTGGGGGGGGGTGATTCCTCACTTTCTGTCTGTCTGGC
>NW_006159764.1:1588102-1589638 GCF_000334495.1 Tupaia belangeri chinensis
CTCTTCTAAAAAAAGACCACTCTTCTCATCAGCTATTTGTCTTCTGACTGGTTTGTTTAAGAAAAACAGGATAAATTCTTGATTCTCTTCCTTTCTTAACTAAAATTTCAAAATCTTACTTAACCACACAGCACGTTAAACAAGTTGAAGAAAGAGTTTTAGCTTTGCCCAGGATCCCCATAATATAAAACGTGCGATGACAAAAATTCCTTTTCATCTAGTGGCAATTAAATACCAGAGCAGAAAGGACGATTTCAAAACTGATAGTGGCACAAGGCAGGCTGAGCAGGTCATTGTCACCAGGGAGCTTAAGCAAAGAATGAAGATAGGCTCTCAGCTCAGATGTTCCACAAACGTTTCCCACCACAGGGACCCTTTGTTATCCCTAGGTTATCTTTCTCTAAGTTCGAAGAGGCCGATTTACTCCTCCAGTTCCTGCGACATCTGTGTCCTCAGTGGTAGTTCCCCCCGGGAGAAGCTACCTTGGTCTATGGAAAATGCCTTCCTGAGGACAAATGCTTGAGCCTGCGTAGTAACCCAGCCGTCATCCCAGTCCTCTCAAAATGTAGGCTGGAGCACATCCTTTCTCTGCTCACATTCTCCAAACTCCCATCTCTCTTACAGGGGAAGTAAAATTGTCAACAGAGCCTAAACAGCTTCCACGAAGTGCCCACCACCACCTGCAGTCTATACCCTCTACCCAGCTGTGCATCTCGGCTCTGTACAAACCAGCCTGTGCTATTGCTCGGTCATGCCAGATATGCTCCTGCTACTAGGGTCTGTGCATCGGTTGTCCCTTCTTTCTGGAATATTCTTCCACGAACAAGCTATATGGCTTGCTTCCGTACCTTCGTTGGGTGTTTCATCCAATTCTACAATCCCAGGGATACCTTCTGTGACCACTCTCTTGCAAATTGCCTATTTCCTTGACCCTCGCTTGTCTTCTATTGCCCTCGCCCACTTTGTTTTTCTTTTCTAACACATTACGAACTCAGGTACTGGAAATCTTACCGGTTGTTTAATGTCGGGCTGTCCCTACCTGGATGTGTTCCTTTAGGGCTAATCTTGGTGTGTTCTGTTACCTGCTGTATCACATCAAAGATACTCTATCAGACCAACCGACTGAGCACAGGGATAAATTGTTCTAGCTCCTCGTAAGTCTAAAAGCAGTGCTACTTCAGCAAACTTGGGTGGTTTTGATTTAAAGTAATTAGATATAGGACCTGATGCCTCATAATTATCTTTCAAGAAGCAGAAACCAAAGAAAATATGTAGAACTTAATGTACAAACAGGGAAAAAAAAAAAGAAGCCAGTCCAACCATAATGCTGTTTGTTTGTTTTTGATTTTAATTTTATACAGCATTTTACAAACAGAGATTTATTTAATCTTTCTCAAAACCTAGATTATGACAGGAAAATAAAAGTAAAATATCCCAAACGAAGAACAAACTCCTAGCTAAATAAAAAGTACCTCAGGAAGATTAATTACTGATAAGAACAAATTAGAGCAACTCCTCATGTCCCTGACATTCCTG
>NW_006159764.1:1589662-1609935 GCF_000334495.1 Tupaia belangeri chinensis
GCTGTGGGTGACCTTAGATATTCAAAACAAAGTCACAGAGTTGAAATCTTACAAAAAGCCCATCAGTTCTGAGATCTGAGGAAACTTCTTAGTAAAGAACAGACATTTTCCTCTTTCAGACAGTGTTCCTCAATGTGATTTCAATAGAATCTCGAAGCTTTGGGAGATGACAACAAAGAGCAGGTTCTGGTGTCAAATGCCGGTGTAAGCAAGGTTCTTAGCTTTAAAATTTCTGGGAGACTTAAAAGAGGATATATTTGCCAAAGGAAGTATCAGTAGATGGCAATTCCCACACCATTCCTCACACAAACGTCACACCACCGCCTACCTGTTTGGTTTTTGTTTTCCAGAGCATCCAGGGCAAATAGATTTTAGGTAACTGAGGACATGCAGACCTGAACCCAGAGACATGGAATGTGTGCAAAATTTGAGAACTGATGTAATAAACCTTAGTAGGTCTTTTTTTTTTTTTTGAGATTTTGGTTTTGTTTAGTTGCATTTTTTCCCAGAAACCATGCATCTTTCTTAGAGTACAACAGCTACATAGATATAAGGTAGAAGGAAAAAGGAAGGATATGAAAGAAACAGATAATGATAAGAAAACAGAAAAACCAGCAAGAACAGCAGTTACTACCTTCTTTGCTTTGCTAAAAGGCAAGGTAAGTCCAATGCTCTTCAATGACCCCTTGATTATCATAGTATTAAAACACAGTGCAAACGGCTCATGCCGTAGATAAAGGCTCCATTATGTCCAGAATCTGCTCTGCAAAAATGTGTATCAGTGTCCTAGGGTTTCCATGACAATAGTGCCACAAACCAGGTGCCTTAAAGCAACAGAATGTATTCCTCTACAGTTCTGAATGCTAGAAGTCCACATTTAAGTGTCGGTAGGGATAGTTCCTTTTGAAGAAACTGAGGAAGATTCCCTTCCATGTCTCTAACCTTAAATCTGGTGATTGCCAGCAACCCTGGGCATCCCGTGTTTTATTGCTGTCTCACTGCAAGTTCTAACTCCATCATCACACAGCATTCTCTTCTCTTTGTGTCTGTGTCCAATTTTCCCTGTTCTAATGAGGACATTGGTTATTACATTAGGGCCCATTCTAATCCAGTATGACCTTATTCTAACTTGCATACATTGCAAAGACGTTGTTTTTAAATAATGCCACAGGTTATGGAGGGACAAGAGACTGGGGAAATGCAGTTCAACCTAGTACAGAAGGTCAAGTGCATGGCTTGCATGGTAGAATTGTTTCCACTAAAATAATGACCTTTTTATAGTAAAATACTTTTTTGGCTAAAGAAGGAATGATTTGAAGACAAATAAGTGCATGAAAGAAGCTTATTTTAAAGTCATCTGATAAAGAGAAGTCTTCTATACTAACCTGGAAAATTATCTCTCAAATTCTTTTAACTATTTCCATCCCCTATAAAATGTCCCCAAAGGACACACATGTGTCGTAGCAAACACACAGCCAAAGAAGGATGAAAGAAAAGCTAATCTTGAAAGTAAAATATTATTTCACCTTTAGGGGTACTCCTTTGGAAAATACTGCATTTTATATTCTATGCAACCTATGAGATCTGGCACCCAAATGCCCACCAACGCACGATGAACAGCCTGCTTACATCTCACCCACCATCGGAGGAAATTAATGTGGCATAACCTTCTTCATAGTTCCCACCAACACTGTAGTAAGTGATTTTCCCCAGACATCTCATATCTCTTCATTTACTTCTCCTTTAAGTTATTAGTTCTACTACTAAATTAAGGGTAAATAGGAAAAAAAAAAAAAAGGAGAAGCTGAACTCCACATACCTGCTTTATAACAAAGGAGAGAGCTGAAGGGCAGGTGCACTGGACAACTCTGATTGGCAATAGGGTGGCCTTTCAGACTTCATCACTTGCCTTCCCCATACCAAAATGCCCTCATGTCTCAGAACATTTTTTTAAGTCACTGAAAGCCACTGGGAGGAAAGTAAATCAAAATGAAATATCTGTAATTTGTAATAAAAGAACCACCATATCATGAGTCAGAGGGTTAATCTCATTTAAATTAAAGACTTTGACTTCTTATGAAGATGGAACTGTGAGTTCAGGTATAAAAACTCATTCGTTCTGCTTTGAATCCACTGCGATGAAGAAACACACACATTTACACATTCATGCGACAGAATGTCTATGTACGTACACTATTTAAAAAGACAAAAGTGAACTCAGAAACAAGATAAACGTCTTGGGATATAAATACGAAATAGTAAGCATAAGCTAGGCTCTAAGAATGGAAACAGGAAATTTCAAGGTAACGTAAAAATTTCGAGGTAGGGCAAAGAGAAAATCAAGAGCTAAGTGTTCCACCCATGTCAAGAGATGGGCCAGACTCGGGCTATGAAACCAGAGTTTGATTTTAATTTCCCTCATTTGCAAAAAGTGCATCGACAAAGTGGTGATTATTTCTCAGTGCTGTATCACACTACAGTCAGAGTAGGGAGTGGCAGCCTGAACTGCCTCTCACCCTGGCCCTGGGTCCAGGCATTTTTCTGACTCAGCAGCAAAATGTGTAAAACGCATAGGAATGGAGACCCAAGATGCAGTGTATGACCTGGTTCAGAAGAGAGAGGAGCTCGGTGTAGGTAATGGAGAAACCTATAGCTTGGCACGGCATATAAATACATAAACCCAAGGAGAGTAAACCCCAAACAAACAGCAGTAAGAACAGCAAACAAGAATCTTCCTATTCAAAAAGAGTTAGGGTTAGCTCCTTGGTACAGGGGTAATGTGCTGCTCAGGAGAGGCCAGGTCCCACGTGGGGACTGCAGTTCAAATCCCAGAGCTGTCAACTGGAAACAGGCCTGGCCAGCGAGTGCCCCAAGATCCAAGAGCAACAGGCTAAAGGAGGGCAGCCAAGGAACAGCCAGACTCTGCAGAAGGCATTTTCCTCTCTCTTCCCGTCTCCCTCTCTCCACTTTTCCCCCTCTCTCCCTTCTCTCCCCCTCCCTCTCTCCTGTTCTCATGTGCACATGCATGTGCTCTACCAGAAATAATGTTTTTAAATGGAGTTAAATGAAAATATCATATCATACATGGAAACGGCCACAAAATTGTTTCTCTAAACAATTGAGAAAAATCTGTTTTGGATGAATGTGAAGAATAAAAGTCTGAAAATTTTTTAAAAAGAACTATATTTTAAAATGCTTGTAGGAATAAAATGCATATATAATTCAATTATTAAAAATCAGAAATAATTATTCTGAGTCAGAGCAGATGGTTATGATGAAGATTGCTAAAATGGTAGAAAGAAAAGCACAATAACCAAAATAAAAATTAAAAAAAAAAAACAATCCTGAGCTGAACACAGTTAAAGAAACAATTGTCTCACTGACAGATTGTATCAGAGAAATACATCCTTCCAGAAACTATGAAAGGGAATTTTAGAAGACATGCAGAATAGTTTCAGAGGGTCTCTAATTTATCCAGGATAGGATAGGCTACGCTGCAGTAACAAACACCCCCTCTAATCACAGTGGCTTAATAAGAACTTACTTTTGTTTATCGCAGCCCTCGTTCACAATGGCTGAAGCAGAAGAGGCTGGACAGCTGCACAGAGGTTTTCTCTTTGATTCGATTGGGAAGTAACACAATCACTCCTGCGCTCTTTTTACTGGCCATAATTTGTTACATGGCTCTGCTTAACGGCAAAGAGTTAAGAAGTACGTTTACACACATATCCTTGAAGAAAGAGAACTTAGATATTGGTGGGTGCTAGTAATGTCGCTGTTTCCACATCACTAACAAGAGTTCCAGAAGTGGTAAGTTGAACTAATATAATAGCCAAAAGAAAAGAATCATAACGATGTTTGAGGATTTCCAAGAATTAGAGAAAAATGTGTTCTTGGATAGAATGTGAACACTGGAAAAGAATTGGGGAACGTATTTTTTTCTTAATTCACATTTAAACACATCAGAAGGGAACTATAGCATATTAAGGACAAAAAGGAAACTAAAAGTCTCCTAAGACAAAAGATAAATGACCTTAAAAGGGGGGGGGCAGCAGGTGGTTTGGTGGTTAAGGGTGCTGGACTCCCACATGGCCTACCGTGGTTCGAGTCCTGGACCTGGTGGCTTGCTTTCTCACTTTCTCCCTCTCTTACTCTGTCCTTCTCTGGTCAAATTAAAATAAATAAAAAATTAAATGAAAAATAATTTTTAAAAAATATAAATGATCTGTACTCAAGTGAAGATTAGACTAGATTCATCCATTTCCATAATAGCCAGAATATCCCAACTGCTGAGAGGAGATAATTATCAATCTAAAATTATATAGCCAGCTAAACTAATCTTAAAGAGTAAAGACAAATAATATCTAGGCATATAAAGACAAGGAGAATTGACTACCAACATACACACCCCATAAGAATTACTAAAGGATATATTTCAAGTAGCAGCAGGTGGTTTGGTGGTTAAGGGTGCTGGACTCCCACATGGCCTACCGTGGTTCGAGTCCTGGACCTGGTGGCTTGCTTTCTCACTTTCTCCCTCTCTTACTCTGTCCTTCTCTGGTCAAATTAAAATAAATAAAAAATTAAATGAAAAATAATTTTTAAAAAATATAAATGATCTGTACTCAAGTGAAGATTAGACTAGATTCATCCATTTCCATAATAGCCAGAATATCCCAACTGCTGAGAGGAGATAATTATCAATCTAAAATTATATAGCCAGCTAAACTAATCTTAAAGAGTAAAGACAAATAATATCTAGGCATATAAAGACAAGGAGAATTGACTACCAACATACACACCCCATAAGAATTACTAAAGGATATATTTCAAGTAGAAGAACAGCTTAGAAAGAAGGGTATGGTTTATATAAAACAGTGGCAAAGTAATTATAAAATAGTCAAGTGATTCTAATAAAACACTGAGTATAAAAAAATATCTAGAGGACTTCAAAAATACCAGTGAAACAAAATTTCAGACAGTAGACAATAGGAGAAGTGGACTGGGATGAGACTAGGAGCGAAGTTCCTTGTGTTCTGGAAAAAACAGTAAGTTCAAATTTTGCTAGGGAAAAAATTCATAAAATTAAGTACATATATTAAAGATTATATATATATATTACTATCCCCTAAATCCTATTTCCAAGTCTCTATAATACAAACAAAACAAAAGCAATATGGCCACTGCCATAGCCTCCTTTTGGTTTTATCAGTACAAAGAGTCTAAAGACACGATTGGCTAGCTGCAAAAAAGTGCTGCTTTCTAGGTGAAGAGTGAAGAGGACTCTAAGTGACAATCTTCACAAAGCTAGGACCACACGGTGATCTGCAGAGTAATGAATATAGGCCATTATGAGCGCAAAGCAAGGGGACATAGTTTTCGATCATGGGAGTCAAGTTTTACAGGCGGTATCTAAGTAAGACGGGAAGGGCAATGAAAACGGCAGGATGTAGACTGAGGGGAGAGAGAGTCCTGCTGGAGGAAGAAAAGGCAGAAGTAAGAAAACGGCATTCCAGCGTGGGACAGAGGAAGCAGTCCACCCGGGACATAGTGATTTCTACTAATGCAACTGTAATTTTAAAATGTCAGTGACAGAATACACTGGCCAAAATATTCTGTCAGTCTAATTCCTAAACATATATATATATATATATATATATGTGTATATTTATCTACCTACAGATATACATATATATACATATATATATGCATACATGTATGTATATCTGTTATTGAATTTAGTATTACATGTGATTCAAATAGACACATTTTGATGATTTATTCCTTCCATAAATATTTTGCATAGACGTTTTGAGAACAACCAGTGCACAACCAATTTCTACTTATGGAATTGTAGTTACTCCCCAATAGACGAGTACTAAACTATACACGTTCATTTCAAGTGTAACGTCCTGATAGTTCAGAATCTTTGAGCTTGCTTCTGTCTCTAGTTGCGTCTCTAATGCTGTACTATAATCTGTTTCCACGTTTTATTGGTTGATTCCAAATAAACAGTAGTAGCCCAGTCTTTGTGAAGAGTAAACAATGTACTTTGATTCTACCCTTCTATGGAACTACATGACATTTTTATTTAGGTTATACACTTAAAATAGTGAAACAATATAAACTATAAGGTGTAACATTTTCATTTGCTTGTAACATTTTTGCATTTGTGAAATACCATGTTCGAATTGAGTCCTTATGTTTAAATATGTGCTAATTTAAATGTTGTAAATGTAAGCAATGAATCAAGAAAATAATAATATTACTGAATACTTTGTTACTATTATAATAATAATTCTGTTATATAAAGGAAAGAGTACCAAAAACCACTCTACTCTGAGTGTGAAATTCACTATGTACACAAGTTATGACAGTGTGAAGTCACAGCTGTGAGTAATACAGTAACTGGTATTTATTTCAAATAGCTTTAAAGCTAAAGTTTTGTAAACAAAATTCTATTTTTATAAAATGTCTATATAAGATAAAAATTAAATCTGAATAAATTAAAGGTGCCCAAATTACTGCAGTTGTAATCTTTTTTAAAAAAGGAGGTATGGGGGGCCATCAGGTGGTTTGGAGGTGCTGGACTCCCACATGGGTGACCACAGTTTGAATCTCAGACCTGGCAGCTTGCTTTCTCACTTTCCCTCTCTCTCTCACTCTGTCCCTCTCTGGTTAAATTTAAATAACTCGATAAATAATAAAGTTCAATAAAAATAATTCTTTAAAGTAAAAAAAGAAAGGTGTATTCACTCACCAGAGAGACAGAGAGGAAAAGGAAGAAAACACCCTTCAATGAGGTGTGGTCATGCTTCAAATCCCTTCTCCTGTGTCCCTCCATCTTTCAGGATTTGACGCATATGCACCTGCTGTGTTTTTCAAGCCCCCATGGCTAGGATTCTATCCATACAGTCAGCCATGTGGGATCTGGGTCCCTTAACCACTAGGCCACAGGGTCATTCTATCTTGCTGTAATCGTTTTTTTTTTTTTAAAGAGAGAGATTGTTTGCTATAGGACACATGTGCTTGTCAGAGAGACAGAGAGACAGAAAGTGAGAGATAAGACGCCAGTGGAAATGGCCACACTGCAATCCCTTCTTCTCAGGATCTCAAGCACACATGCACATGTGCCTGGTATGAGATTTAAGCTTCTGGGTCCAGGACTTGAACCATGGTTGACTATGTGGGAGTCCAGTGACATAACCATTATGCCATCTGCTGGTCTAACTATAATCTTAATATATTTATAAAGAACAGTAGTTTCTCAAAATAGTGAATAAGTGGAGTTACAATAAAAATTCTGATGAGCTGACTCAGGCTTCCTCCGTAAGAGCAGTCAAATCAGAGGTCACGTAAACCCAAGAGTGATGAACTGAACCGGGGAGCAGTCACCCTTGGCAAGTGTTCCAGTCTCCCCTTCCCGAAATCTGCTACTTCATCCTAGCCCAAGAATCCACATGACACTGTCATAACTCACTATCTCGCCCCTTTTCTCCCATCTCTTCTCTTCTGCTCACCACATATCAGTGTTTTCTAACACACAAGAGAGTCCTTCCTACAGTCTACAGAAGCAGGACCTCTGCAAAGTGATCACAAAAGAATTTTACTGCCAGCCAAACTACAATGGCACTGAGACCTATTCCCTCACAGTGGATGACTGACCCAAAGAGACCCACCTGCTTTCTATCACAATAAGGCTCTTGGTTCTCAAAGCTCATTCAACCAACAGTGACCTTCTTACCTTTTTGTGTTTAAATCTTACTTATTCCTTAAGAACATAATTCATACATTCGCTTTATGACACCTTCCCAGTTTAACAGAGTTCCCCAAGCTCTGTTACTTACTAGATAAGTATATTTGGGCTACTTAGTTCTTTGACTCTCACATTCCTACCCTAGAAAATGGACAGAACAATGATACCAATCTCACAGACCCATGAGAATAAAATGAGACGAGGCAGTGCCTTGAAAACTATGAAACATCAAAGGAACAGCAGGTGGCACAATGGTTATATCGCTGGATTTCCACAAGGTAGACCGTGATTCTAGTCCCAGACCTGGTGGCTTAAGACTCAAGCCGGTGCGTGTGTGTGCGTGCCCAAGATCCCGAGAAGAGAATGGAGGAAAAGGGATTGCAGTGTGGCCATCCCCCCTGGGGGGTGATTTCTTGCTTTCTGTCTCTCTGTCTCTCTCTCTGTCTTTCCAGCGAGTGCATGCGCCCTATAGCGAAAACCTCTCAAAAAAAAAAGAACTTCCCCAATCTGCTTCTTGCCGCTGTCCGAAATACTACCGATCCTTTGGCTTCTCCAAAATTCAGTTAAACCACTACCACTGTCTTCTGTTTGATTCCTTATGGAGTTCTACAAATTCTGAGCACAGACTGAGAGTAAAATGGGATTGTACTAATAACCACTGATCAACATGGAAACACAGAGTTAAATCCAAAAAGAAAACTGCTTATCTCCAAAGAGAAAATTAAGTCACGTCTAAAATGAACAGCTCACCTCATCATGCAACTGCGAATGATGAAGTGCCTTCAGAGTTCAAGCAGTGCTCAAATCCTAAGCAACCTCTAACTTGCCATGGGGGTCTTGAATAAGCTGCTAAATTTCTCTAAGTCTCAACTCTTCCTTGAAAAACTGAGATAACTGGGACCAGCAGATGGTGTCATGGTTACATTGCTGGCCTCCCACATAGTCAATCACAGTTCAAGTCCCAGACACGGTGGCTTAAGACTCACACTGGGCACATGTGCATGCATGCCCAAAATTTTGAGAGAATGGAGGAGAAGGGATTGTGGCAAGGCCATCTCCCTGGGTGTGTGTGTGTGGGGGGTGAATTCTCACTTTCTGTATCTCTCTGTCCCTCTTTGTCTCTCTAGCAAGCTCACATACCCTATAGCAAAAATCTCTAAAAACAAAAACCTGAGGTAATCAGCAGCTCAAAATTGATAAAACACTAAATAAAGTAATGTAATGCTAACAGTTAGAGCCAAGACTAATACAGATATGCTCCAAAAGTGGCTGGCATTATCATTGATAATAATGCCAAGCGATGAAAAAGAATTCTCTAGATTTGTGGTATTGAATGTTTAAAAAGATATTATTTTACTTTACAAGGTCTTTTTTTTTTTTTTACTTTTTCAATTGAAGAATGATATTCAAAGAGAAAAGTGTATAAACTGCCAATGTACAACCTAATACATTTCTTAACTTGAATGTATCATGTAACCAGGTCAAGAAACAGTATTTTTGGCATCTCAGAAGCCTCTACCTTGTCCCACTTCCAGGTATTCCTGCAAGAATAACCACTATCTTAATTTCTTAGACCACAAGTTTTTCCAGGTTTAGAACTGCATGTCAATGGATTCATACTGGGCATACTTCATTTCTTTAGCATTGTTTCTGAAATCCACCCATATCATAATACATAAGTTTGGATGTGATGTTTTTCAGTTATATGCCTGTAAAACTAAAACAGTTTAAATCATAATTCTCTGAAAATAAAGCTATATATTGCTTACCTTTACCAATCTGGCTAATGAGCAAAAAATACAGTCCAAAAATACAGTTAGGTGTACAATAGCATTCTATGACTTTCACATCAAGTCATTTTTTAAAAATCTAGGAGACCATATCTTGCTGCTTCTAATATTCAGTACACTGTACACTGGATCCATCTAAGACAGGAGCTCAGGAAACAGGGGTGCACCACGAGGAAACGCACATAAACAGTAATTACTGCTCAAGTACATCCGAACTGTCATAAACAATAATACCTCTGGGTTTTCTTCTGCCGGGCATAACAAGTACCTCCAATGTCACCAGTTTCCAGATTTGACTCTGACATGGGACAGAGGAGAGTGGTGACAGATGGGCAAAATTTAGCATGCAGCTTGGACAGTCTACGGATGGAAGTCTTGTTATCTCTAACTGGCTGCCAAGTCCTGCATGTTGCTTTAGAGCAGACACCACTGGGAAACTCTGTAGCCTCAGCCAAAAACACAGACTTGAAAGAACCAGATTTCCTTACTGTGGATATTTGTAACATCTCACCCTCATCGGACTCTGCTGCAATTGTGGGGTAGTCACCGGGATGAGTCTGAAAGTGAAAAAGCATTTTGACACACCAGACCGGATGTTTTTGTAGACTGAGGACAGTGGTTTATTAGACATGGAATTTGCCATTTCTAAATCAATTCTTTGGCTTGCTAAAATATTTCAAAATCACTGTTTTTTGGGCCAAATCTTCCTTTAAATACCTTCCGAGAATCGGCTTTAAAGGACAATTCAGGCACTTAACATTTATTATCTAAAATATGTCCTCTATCTTTTAATTTTTCAATGTATCTAATCTAAATTTAAAAGTGAAACAAATAGTTTAACGAGTTACTATCGGGTCACAAAATTAATCATTTCTAATCCACAAATGAACTAACACAGCAAGTATAGCCCAGCGCTCTTCTGGTCAGTTTAGAGCAAGTGCATTGTCTGGAAAACATATCCTGGTTGAAATTAAATAAAGATATTTTAAGAGTAACATTTTGTAGGGACCAGCAGTTAGTGTAATGGCTATGTCGCTGGACTCCCATGTAGTCGACTGCGGTTCACATCCCAGACCTGGTGGCTTAAAACACACGCGGGCGCATGTGTGTGAGTGTCCAAGATCCTGAGAGGAGTATGGAGGAGAAGGGATTGCGGTGTGGCCATCCCCCTGGGGTGGGGGGGTGATTTCTTGCTTTCTGTCTCTATGTCTCTCTCTGTCTGTCAGATGAGCGCACACACCCTATAACAAAAACCTCTCCAAAAAAAAAAAAGTAACATTTTGTATCTTATATCCTCTATCTCTTACCAATTTGCCTACATAAGAGTAGGTTACATAGTTAGAACACTTTCTTGAATCCTGACCAAGGAAATATTTATAGAAAATATAATAAATGGATGACCAAAATGTTTCAGCTAGGATTTTTTTAACAGTATCTACAATAATGCTAGAATAGATTCTCATTTTATAATAAAGCCTTTTATAGATTTAATGACTTATTTTCCAATACCCTAGAAAATAGTTCATTCTCTTCCAAGGAGTTCATTTCTTTCGACACATTGGCTCACTTTTCAATCATAATCTTTACTACCCTGCAAATATGAGGGGCCTTCCAAAAGTTCATGGGAATGTATATTATGAAAATTTATGCATGGATTAAAAAAATCGTATTGTACTGGACCAGCAGGTGACATGGTAGAAGGTGCTAGACTCCCACATAATCAAATGTGGTTCAACTCCTGGACCTAGCAGCTTGAAAAATCACGATGGGGGGGACCAGCAGATGCTGTAATGGTTATGTCACTGGACTCCCACATAGTTGACCATGGTATGAGTCCCAGACCTAGCAGCTTAAAACTCACGCTGGCCACGCATGTGTGCATACCTAAAATACTGAGAGGAGAATGGAGGTGAAGGGGCTGCAGTATTGCCGTTCCCCTCCAAAGGGGTGATTTCTCACTTTCTGTCTCTCTGTCTCTCCAGTGAACATATGCACCCTATAGCAAAAATCTCTCTCCAAAAAAAAATTAAAAGAAAATTACACTGTGCACAAATGCACAAGTGTGTGTGTGTGTGTGTGTGTGTGTGTGTGTGTGTGTGCCCAAAATCCCAAGAGGAGAATGGAAGAGAAGAAACTTTGGCACGACCATCACCTCTAGGAGGTGATTTCTCACCTCCCTCTCACTGTAGGTCTCTCTCTCTCCCCAGCAAGTGCACATGCCTTATGAAAAAAAAACTAAAATAAATAAATAAATAAATAACCAAAACAAATTCATACTTTAATTCTACTTTTCTATGGACTTTTTGAATTTGTCTTGTATTCTTCCTCATCAGCTACAAGAGCATAAAATATCACTATGATTCTTTAACTAAATAACAAACGTCCGGAGGTAGGCAGCTGAGCTCCTACGTCTCACTACAAAGTGGAGACGTGAAGGATCCAGGCATTTCTATGTGAAGCCTTGCCTGTCTTGTCACGTAAACCAGCTGTGGTCGGTGAGATCTTAGTTGAAGTCAGGTCATCAGGAAAGTTATGGCATATTTTTCTGTTTTTCTAAGCAAAAATCCATCATGATTTTCCCGATGATCCAGTAGAAGAACATGGCAGTGATACCCGTCAGTTCAAGGTCTAAGTGAGACCACAAGCAGAGAGATGGAAGGTAAGATGTCAAAAATGGCTAAGCTAAGAATGTGTGCTCTCCTTGCCAAGAAAGTAAAGGCTTTTCTAAGCACTACCATGTGCCCTTAAGTCTCACCAGTCAGAGAGCGATCACATGGCTGGGGAAAAAAAAAAAAAAAAAGGATGCCATGAAATGCGTACATTGTCTTGGACTATACTACAAAGAAAGGAAATAGATCATAGGTAAGCGTCTAACACGTTTGTTCACAAAATCCTTCTAAATATTTTTGCACAAAAGAACTAGTGCTTAATTCTATAATGAAATTGTCCCTTTAAAGCCATTCTTCTCATAATAACAAAGCTCAAGTAAAGCCTATGTAAACCTAATTAAATGATAACGTAATATCAACCATGTTTCAACATCAGAATTTCATGTATGGTTCAAATATATTTCACTCTCTCTCAGACCAGCATTTGATAAATATTTTGCATGTATGATAGATACGATATTGGTTCAGTAATGTGCTAACGCCAGAATAGATTCCTATGTGTCATCATACCAGTATTTTACAGATTCTTCACCTTTCAGAGGACCCAAGAATTATCTCCACCATCCTAAGCTTTCTCTTAATCCCTAGGGCCAGCTGTGATGGAGAACGAATCTTTAAAATGTCTCTTGAGCCTGCTGCATTCTGATGCCTACACCCTGAAGGCAGTTCAAAAGGTCCCTAAAGTTAACTCGGAGTTCCGTGGCAGCCAGCCAGTGCAAGCTGTCGTATGATGCTGGTAGCTCTCAGCATCCTCTGGAGATGGCTGGATTGACATGAATCCACTACCTGCTAGAATAATCTAATTATGCTTAAAGGTTTCCACTGAAAAGGCTTTTCCTCCAGGTCCCTGTCACTGTCCCGGCGGGTGAAGTCAGCTATCCAACGACTTTCAAACACTCTCTGCATGTGGCTTTGTAACACATGAAGAATTTCCTGAAATGTCAATCCTAAGGGACAAGCATGTGTGTGTCACTGAAGCAATACATCCTAACCTCTGCACTTTCAGAAAAAAGCCAAAAGGCCACGATGAAATTACTCTTGCTACCCAAGAGCTGATAGTTGCAAAAAGAAGTTATACGTATGTTCGGAGAGTTATGCAGGTGGATTTGCACTATAGTGGCTCCTGAAAAGCCTGTCCTGTGAATAGAGACCTTTGAGTGTCTAAAGCCCAAAAATCTGGTAACATTCAGAACATATGGATATTCATTTAAATGGGAAAAAAGCTAAAAGAGTGACATTTCTTTTAACCCACAATTTTACAGCTGGAAGAAATCTTTTCCACTCTTAGATGGCATAATGTGACAATCCAAGCAACCGAGCTTAAGGTCTGTAAATTCACTGCTTTTCTTCTACTACCAAATTCCAAGAGTTATTAAACATCTCCTCTCACACTACTCTGGGCTTTATGAGCAAACCAGATTTGACGTTTAAAATGCTAGAAGCATCTGGATTATTTCAATTGATTTTCCTACTGGCAATTTTTGTAGCTCCCTATTATATTTTGACTTTCCATCTGACTCCACATACAGAATATGGGGGGGGGGAGTCTGAAGGATCTATATCTTTTTAATTTCTAATACTTTAAGATATTTTTCATTTAAAACATCTGCCCCATAGGTGTTGGCGCATAACCATACTGGATGTCAAAATGTGCCTTAACACCCAGCTGCTGAATTAACTTCACTAGTCCTGATTTCAATTTATATTTCTTAATCTCTGTCCCTCTCAGAAATGCTCTTTTATACCTTAGCAGCTGTTCTAAGAGCATAACACCACTCTGGCCCAAACTCCGATCATTAAGATCAAAGATACAAAAAGGGAAGCATGACTTTCGTCCAATGTTAAAACTTTTAATGATACACATTCAGGTGTTTTTATCTCAGGATCTGAAAGGGAATCTTTTTAATGGGGCTCCGTAATCATAATGGGTTCAGGAAGATACAAAAGAGCTCCAGGGCACTATTAGGTGGTTCAGCTCAGAATCATCAGAATCATAAGGCCACCGTGGACTCTGAAAAGGTGAGATGACATTGTAACTTGGGAGAAGCGCCTCTCTCCAGAACATAGTCACATTCACTGGATCTTGAGGAATTAGTCTGTCATCCCAAGCCACATGTTTTCTGCAGCTCGACATTTCCTTAAAACAGAATAGGAAACGTATGCCTCAGTTAGTACTTGGAATTCTTGCTGCGAACACGTTCGAAAGCAGGATTGTATCACATCCTAGGAAGTCACAAGGCAACATCACCATAAATGGGCACCGTCGAAAGAAATAGAGGGTTACAAATCAATGGAAGAATGCCAAGGAGCAGGCAACACTGGATTCTGGTCTCTAGTCAACTATTTACCACTGTTGCCTCAGGCAAGACTTTGTTTTTTATCTAGTGTGCTAATGACAGATGATCTTGTACAATCTTTTCCATTCATTCATCCAGTCAATCATCTGTCAGCCACTCAGCAAACATGGTAGACTGTTGTGTTTAGCATTGCACTGAGCAATAGTGAGAGCAGACATAGGCTGGTTCTAGATGCTAGCCAACAATTGTTGGCTGGTTCCTCTGCCAGCCAACAATCTCAGCATGTTGTCCTTTGCAAGAACAGGACTAGAATACAGAAAATGAAGCAATTGTATTATCGTCACCTCTCTACCTTCAGTAAGAAAAAGACACTATACAATAAAGGGAAAATGTTCTTAACCTAACTTCAGAATACTTAGGAAAATTTTCTCGATAGCTAAATAAATAATATTTACACTGCTTCAATGACATACTAATGTTGAATTTATATTCTGAACACATCTGACTGATCGTCTTACAAATATTACCTCGTTTAAGTCTCTCAACATTTAAAAATAGTTATTCTATCCTCATTTTATGGATTACCCCATAGAGATAAACTCAGAGAATTGGTACTTTTCCCAAATGGCAACGTTTGACTCTGAAGCCTCCCTTCTCGACCTGGAAAATAAAATAATTTCAAACTTGCTGCCTTTCTCAGCAAAACCTGCTTCAGTATTTGCGCACATACCTGTTAGTACTCAAAGCACAGATTTAGAAGGCACAGAACTGCAGGAATGGGAGAGATTTTAAAACCTTCTAGTCAATCCATTCATTTGTAGTTAAAACAGAGGCCTTGAAATTAGAGGTAAAGGACATATTAAATGAGAAACTGAAAGGAAAAGGTGAAAAACACTAAACAGGAACAAAGGGAGTGAAGTAACTCGCATTATCCACGTCAGATTTTGCAGGAATTAGATTTGATACTGTCTCCTTATTATGCAAAACCATGGAAAACATTTAACTAATTAATTATTCTTTTAGAATTATTTATTTAATTTTATATATTATTATTATTAATTTGCTATAGGGCATGTGCACTCACCAGAGAAACAAAGAGAGAAAGTGAGAAAGTAAGCCCTCGGGTCACGGACTTAAACTGCAGTCAGCCACGTGGGAGCCTGGCATCTTAACCACCATGACACCTGCTGGGCCTCACATTATTCATCTTTGTATTGTTAGTACTTAACAGAATCCTTGGAAAATAGTGAAAACAATATACATTTGGTCAGTTGACTTAAATGACATTATTTTTTCTTTTAGGTTTATTTCTTCTTGGAGAAAGAGAGGAGACAGCACCCCTAACCCAGTCCTGATAATGCAATCCACGCCCAGTCTCCATCAGTCCCCAGTCATGGGCATACATGTGGCTAATGTACCTGGGGAGGTCTCTGGACTCGAACTAGAAACCTGCCCATGTGGAATTGCATTTTACCACGGCACCACTGCCTCTGCTGCCAGTGTTTAAGCTACAGTCTCTCAAAGGTCAAAAGAGGCATGGGACGCTTTCATTTGTTTAAGGTTTACAAAAAATGAACAAATTACAAAACTGATATATTTTAAATGTCTGAGCCTTCCAGTTGATTTTTGTAATTATTCCTATGACAATATTTGGATATAAGGCTTAACGTACAGGTTCTAGCCCATGGGTAACAATGAAGTGCTATGAGCTACTGTCTCATCGGAGCCTAACCACTCTACAGACTGGGGGGTATTATTATTCCTGATTACACATCCACAAATATGCTAGGAAACTTTTACTATGTTCACACATTTGAAAGTAGTACAATACTTTATATTGTTATCACCTTAGACTTTTTAAAATCCAAGAGTGCTTACGTAAGATTCTTTAAAGTTAGTAAATACAAAACTAGTAATTTCAGACATTAAACCATTAAATGACTATAACAGTAAGCCAACAACATTTGAAGTTATCACAAAAAATTCTCCCCCTCTAGAGTATGGTGTTTATTTATGGAGTTCACCAATTCTAATAAACATATTTAGAGACACTGTAAGGATCATCCTTTTAAAATACACTTAGTAGAAATATTACCAAATTATGTGGATGCTTACAGATTCCTCATGTGTTGATTACCCAGATGCATGTTAGATTTTGCAGGAATTAGATTTGATATTATCTCCTTATTATGCAAAACCATGGAAAACATTTAATTAAAACTTAATTAAAATCTTCATGATGCTTCAACCCCGTGGAGTCCATTTTTCAACAACAAGCAGCAAAGAAAGCCTCCAGGACAAAATATTTCTGAAAAGTGATGCAGAGGAACTCGCTTTCCAGTGTCTAGACCTTCCTCACAGACCTTGGAGCTTCGCCACTAGTGAACAGCAGTTATTATTAAATATACAGTTCAAGGTAAGTTTTGAGGCTTCATTTCTTCTAGAGCTTTTAAATACAATTTCAAAACCAGAGAAAATTGATAGACTATGTGTCTACCCTATAGTAGATGCTGAATAAATATTTCATAAAACTCACAAATATTAGATATGTATATATTAAAAACCCTAATACCCTGAGGAAGATAATTTTTTACTCCATGGAGTCCATTTTTCAACAACAAGCAGCAATGAAGCCTCTAGAAAATACTGTTTTAGAACAATGGTGTAAAGGAACTCACTTTTCCTGATGAAGTGCATGGTCTAAAATATTTACAGTAAAAGAGTGAACTATTAGTTATAATTTTGTTTACATATATTGGGTTAGTGTGAAAGTCATGACACATTTTTGCATAAAAAAAAAACAGAAAAATATGTTATGGCTTTCTCAATGACCGAATGGATACTTCTTATAATAGGATGGATTATAGTAAGAATGGATCTACACAGAAGAGAAAAAATTCTCAAATGTGGTCTTATTCCCTAACGTCTAAGAAAATAGCCCCTTCTTCCCACATAGTTTTAATCCAAGTATTCATACTTGGCAATAAAAAGAAATTAACTGCTAAGCTCACCCCAGAGCCCAGCAGTGAGGCACTGCTTGGAAGAAATGAGATCGCACATGGCAAACTGAGTTTGATTCCAGGCCCCACCAGCTTGAGACACCCACCAGCCACACGTGCGGGTTTCCAGGATCATGATGAGTGCAGAAGGGAAAGAAAAATGATTGTAGCATGACCAGGCCCTGTGGCCCTATCGTCAGGAGGTGTTCTCTCTCTCTCTCTCTCTTTCTCTTTCCTGCATATGTATACACTCTCTGGCATTACAAAAAAAAAAAAATTTAAAAAGAGGGAGGAAACAAAAGGATTGCTGTTATATGCAACATCATGAATAAATCTTTTCTTAAAAAAAATAATTTGCCAGAGCGCATGTGTGCTCATGAGACAGAGATGGGGGGGGGAGAAAGCACCTCCCAAAAGGGGCATAGTCATGCCACAATCCCCTCTCCTCTCTCAATCCTCTTGGGTTCTTGTGCACGCATGTGCACACACACAAACCACACACACACACACACACACACACAGTGTTTTTCAGGCTTTCAGGGCCAGGATTTGAACCATTCAGTTGGCCAGGTGGGATCTAGTTCCCTTAACCAGTAGGCCATGGGACTAGTCCCCCTAGATGAATTTTAAAATACATGATACTGAGAGAATAAAGCAAGACAAAACAGAGGGCATACTTTATGATGCCACTTCTATGATGTTCTCGAACAGGCATAACTAAGCTCTGATGAAAGAAATCAGAACGGTGGTAGCCTGGGTGGTGGGAGGGCTAATTCGGGAATGACAGGAAGAAGCAGGACCAGCCCTAGATGTTGGATGTTCTATATTAATAGGTTACAGAAGTGCAAGCAATGTTCAAACCTTACGAGCTGTATGTTTACAATGTGTGTGTTTTATAGTATGCAAATTATACATTATGTTTTTAAAAATTAATAAATGCAGATACCGGACATAATTCTTCTTAAGGAGATGAGACCCGCAACTGCAAAGCCGCCATAGCAGTTTTCAGAACTCTCCATTCACAACTGCGTTCAGAGACGGCAACACATTTCTTTGCTCTCAGTGGCAGGAAACTTCCTAAGGGTGAAATTAACTTTTGGAAATCATCATTCAGGGTCAAGTCTGTACATTACAAGTGATTAAGCTGGAAAAGATTATTTTTGCTTGTCATGCTGGAGTAGTGACTAATTTAATGACACTGATTTTTCTCAGAAACTGATTATCCATACACAAACATAAACAGTTACTCACAAACAGATGATATGGTAAATATAATTTAAGCATTCCAAAGTCTTCTTGGTTAAATATGGAATCTGTGAAATGAGTGTCAAAACCTCCCTGTGCCACTATTAAAGGAGCCCTGCTTTAATCACACGTGGAAGGGATGGCAGGCATACTTGCGCTGGTAGGGCTACTTATACATACTTTGCGAAGCACCCTCCACACACGTCACGATGGCTTCAACTAAGATCCACACTAGAAAAGACATACCCATATTTTTCTTCTTTATGTAATGTCTGTAAGATACACATACTCTCGGGTGAAATTTTAATTTGCAATTTTACTCAAACTTAATACCTACTAACAGGAAAGAGGACTTACGTCTTTATTAAACTTTATTCACCATCTAATACATACAATACAGTGGTCACACACGTCTCCTCATTGTGCCTCCCTGTAAGAACGCGCCAGGACAGGCTGAATCTTCAACTCACCACGTGAGAGGGCAGTATTACTATCCTGCTCTTATTTTATTCCGTTATTGGGATAGAGAGCATAGATGTTCATAACATACAGCCCAAGTTAAGAGAATAAAAGAAGTAAATGCCAGAGTCACCAGAATCCAGTCAGTGTGTGTGGGTGGGTGGGGGGGGGGGGTGGGGGCTTGTGGGTGGGGGGGAATGGGTATTTAAACTCAAACAGGTTATACACAGTAATAAATCCTTTGTCTAAGAAGACCTATAAAATCTGAGTTTCCTGCCTTATCATTTTTATATTTTAACCAAAAAAAAAAAAAAAGATCTAAAACATAAGTTAGTTTGTGGAATAAGCAATCTATTTGAAGTTCTGGTTCTTTATCGGGTGTACCGACATTCAAATCAGGGTTCTGCTTTCTTTTGTCTGAATATGAAAGGTTTGAGCTAGACGCCCTCCCACGCCCTGCCTATGCTACCACTGTATTCTTCTTCAAAGCTGTTTGACATTAATGGAAAATAACCTGAAACCAGTCAAAATTGTTGCAGTGGTTGCCTTAAGTCAGTAACAGACATACGACCAAGTAGGTTAAGGAAATGCAGGTGTATGATCTTCAGTTCGCTTTTCACAAAATCACAGTTGTCTGCACAGATAACTCTGGAGAATGGATAATCATGCTCTGGGTATTCAAAAGAACTTTAGGATAATGCCGTTAAGTGATATATTACATCTGTTATTTAAAATTCATAGTTTCACAGTCATCGAATACACTATTAATCATTTTATTAAACATTTATCAACCACGCGCCTTGAAACCATATGGGCATTTCAGAGATTAGGTAAGTGGTTCAAAAAAATCTTTTCCTAGGCCGATTCCCCGGCCCAGCAGTAACACACTGCTCAAGAGAAGCAGGAGAACTGCACGTGATGACCAAGGCTCAAATCCCGGCCCCGGTCTGCCTGAAACACGCCAGGACAAGGAAGAGTGCCCAGCTCAGACAGACTGGGACCGAGAGAAGGTGACGATGGCATGACTAGATCCTGTAGCGGACGCTTTTCTCTCTACT
>NW_006159764.1:1610016-1616819 GCF_000334495.1 Tupaia belangeri chinensis
TGCCTCGATCCTGTAGCGTACGCTCTTCTCTCTCTTTCTCTCGTTCTGTCTCTCTCTTTCACTCTCATGTGCACACACTCTGTCATGAATAAAAGAGAAGAAAATTCTTTCCTCTAACAGAATGAAAGTACTGAGTACTACCATAAAGGGCAGAATTCTTCATTGTAGGTCTGCGTCTGTCCAATCCCACTCAACTTCACTGTCAAGCAAATTTTATATTCCAAGTTGTTCATCTCCCTGTGCCCACAGATTATCCTTTTCATATTTCCAAAGAAAGACATCTCGGACAGATGAAAATTTAAACTATTTTTACAACCTGGGGTGAGAGAGCAAACTGCCATAGTAATTCATTCAAAAACGTAATCACTCTCTTTGTCAAGAAATTATTTTTTATGTCAAACATAAATTATGTCATCCAAAAGCCCCTTTTCTTGTGCGTCTTCCTGTCTCGTGCCTCATTTGTCAGGTTCCTATTTTAATCTTGTGGATTGACTCTACAGATATTGAAGACCAGATACCATATCTGAATGAGTACCTAACCCAGAGTTGGCCAAACTGCAACCCAATGGCCAATTATGCTTTTCAAAATCATTTTACTGGGACACAGTTATGATCACTTATTTAGGATTGATGCATTGTCTAAAGTGCCTTATAGGCTTACAACAAAGACTATATGTCCTGCCAAACTAAAGAGCATTCACTCTCTGACTTTACAGAAACATTTGTGGACCTCTGACCAAGTCGATGAAGTTACTTAAAATGCATCTCACATTTCGTTTTACTTGTGAGCAAACGAGGCCTGGGCAGGTTTATCACATGCTCGCTGGCATTTTTAGAATCTCTCTCTATTCTAATGTGAGATATAAGAAGCCTGATGTAACTTCTAAATATTGGTAATTGCCAGATGTGTAAGTTTCATACAGATGTACAGTCAGGTCAGTGATCAATTTCCAGCACCAATTCCAAGCAAGGAAGCCCTTTTTAGTAAAAAGTGTTAAATCTTCCTTCATAGAGTCCACACAGAAACTCCTCTTTGTAAAGGAACACCAAAGCCAAGTATTCCTAGCATTCTGTCACTTCCCTATGATCCATCCCCTTTCCCTAGCAGATGGGTATACTGTGCATATCTGGGGAAACTATATCGCATGTTTCCAGTGCCAGAAAGCCATATAAATGAGTGGAAGAGGCTCAAGTGAGACTCTAGGGCATGGTGGGGTTTGTGGAGAACCTAAATGCACACAGCTGTCCAAATGCGTTAGCACTGCATCGGCAACTGCTCCAAATGGCTGCCGTGTGATAACAGGGGCCCAGGCTAGACAGGTCTTTGGATTTTTTTCCCAAGAGAATCAAAGAATCAATATTCAAATTTCTTAATATCCTGTGAGGAAGAACACTGTGAGGTTTAATACACTTCACTTGTGCTTACCTGAGGCTGCAACATATTTTAAGATACTCATCATCTAAATTATGTCTATTGAGAAGACTGGGTCTTAACTAAATCTATTTTAGAAAGGAAGAAACTGAGGGTTAAAAAGATTTCATTATTGGTCTAGGATTGCACTGAGTGCAGCTAGTCTAGGGCTACTTGCAGCATACCACTCCACGAATGCTTTCTGAGAAAGATTCAAGGGACCCACTGAAAACCTGAATAAAACTAAGGAACTGTCAGAAAAAAAAAATACATAAATGCAATTTCACACACATACGCGTGCACACACACACACACACACACACACACACAAGCAAACTGATTTGGGCCAGCCAGGTAGCATAATGGTTAAAGCGGTTGATCCCACATGGCTGACTGTGCAGTTCAAGTTTTAGCAACTTGTTAAATACGCTGGGTCACATGTGCATACATGCCCAAAACCCCGAGAGGAGAATGGAGGAAAAGGGATTGCAGCATGGCCACCCCAGAAAGTGAGTTCCCATTTTCTCTCTCTCTATCTCTTTGGTGAGGGCACATACTCTTTGGCAAAAACTTAAAAAAAGAACAAAATACAACAACAGCAAAACCATCTTCACTTGGGATTGGACTATATTCTTTCAAAAAAGAAAAAAAAATAGCTTAACATTTAAAAGATTTTATATGCATCACTTCTTCAGGAGTGTACAAACACCAAGTTTAGTATGTTTCAAATCTTCAACATGAGAATAGAGAATACTTCAATTATGCCAAAGCAAAAAAAAATCAAAAGCCTTAATAGCCTTTATTACATTCTACGTGGGTTTCATTCACTTCTTCCATTCATTTAGTTGACCATTATTTCACCTCATTTTAAAAGAGCAAATGTATCAAATAGAACATGTTCGCAAACTTATAACAAAGGTTATATGGCATTTGTTATGATTTAAAATAATCAGTGATCTTCTTCAAATAAATTAAAGGTTCTTTTAGTATAAATTATCATTTCACTTTAACCTTTTTCTTTTTAGAAGTTGTTGCCTTAGGGTGCATGCACTCGCTGGAGAGAGAGAAAGTGAGAGGGGAATTGAGAAATCATCCCCCAGGGAGTTGGCCACATCACAATCCCTTCTCCTCCAGTCTCCTCCCAAGATCTTTGGCACACACATACACATGCCCGGCATGATGTTCAAGCCACCAGGTCTGGGACTTGAACTGTGGTCAGCCATGTGGGAGTCCAGTGGCATAACCACTATGCCATCTACTGGCCCCTCACTAACCTTTTTAAGAGAGATGGTAAAAGGGTCTCCCCTCATGAGCAGATTGCCTTGCACCTATTTTCGAAAGCATCTTGCTAACCAGCTTCTTCTAGGGAAAGTGAGCACCTCCGCCTTCCTCCTAGAACACCAAGTCCACTGCCCTCACTGCCTTTGATGGGATCATTATTTGTGTATTATCCAACTATGCTGCTCATCTTTCAGACAGGACAGTGACTTAGGCTCTCAGCATAATTTTGACCTCAAAATGAGCATTTTTAATATTGGGTGGGTTAACATTGTTCTCACAAGATACTTGTCAGGCATGGGTTAAGTTCAGGGCTCTATTTAAAATATCATATCAAGATATAATCAAGGGGGACCAGCAGTTGGTGTAATGGCTATGTCACTGGTGTCCCATGTAGTAGATGCGGTTTGAGTCCCAGACCTAGATTCATGCAGGGCATGTGTGCGAGCGTGCCCAAGATCCCAAGGGGAGAAGAGAGGAGAAGGGGTAGCAGCAGGGCCATCCCCCCTGAGGAGTGATTTCTTGCTTTCTGTTTCTCTGTCTCTCTCTGTCTTTCTGGTGAGCACACATGCCCTATAGCAAAATTCTCTCTCAAAAAAAAAAAAAAGATATAATCAAGATAAGAATAGCTGAGCTGGCTCTGAGCACAATGGTTAAGCACAGTGCCTTGGGAGCCAGATCACAGAGGAATCCCAGCCCTGGAAGCCTGAAAAATATGCTGGGTGCATTTGCATATACATGCCCCAAATCCTGATGGAAAGTGAAAGAAAGGGATTACAGGGTGACCACATTCCACAGGGAGGTGCTTTCACTCTTTCTCTCTCTGTCTGTCTGCACAGGTGCAGGCCCTCTGACAAGTAAAAAATATGTAGTATTGTATAGGTATTTTGTTTCTTTTATAACTTTTTTATAGAAGGATTATATAAAATTAGCATAGAGAGACAATCATAAACTAGGTCCAAAGAGGGGCCTGGTAGAACAGAACCTAATATGAAAGAAATTTTCTATTGTCATTGATTTCACCCAAAAGTCTCCCATCTTCCTTTGGGATAGCAAATGGATAGGAAGCACACAAGTCAATTTATCTAAATGTTATTCCAGATAATGGGTCCAATTGAATACTTACTGTTATTTTTGTAAATTATATTACATTATATAAAAATGAAGACTAGAAAAGAAATTCTTAGGAGAAAATCAAACAAAATCAAGATCAAATTTTTAAAATATAAATTTTGTTCAATTCATGGTTCTCAATGTGAAATAATAAAACAGAGTTTTGTATATTTCCTGAATTTGCTTTCTAGAAGTCTACTTTACTCATTAGAATATATATCGGATTGGGCTAGCAGGTGGCATGGTGGTTAAGGGTGCTAGATTCCCACATGGCCAATCACAATTCAAGTCCCAGACATGGAGGTTAGCTTTCTCACGTTCTGTCTTTCTCTCTCACTCGCGCTCTCTCTCTCTCTCTCTCCCCCTCTCTGGTCAAATTAAAATAAATAAATAAAGTTAAATTTAAAATTTAATTTTTTTAAAGAAAGAATATATAGCAGATTTTACAAAAGGTTAAGGTGGAAAATTTCAGAGGACTCAATGGATAAATTATTGGCAAATTCAATATAGTTCTGCTATAGAGAATATAAATAGAGTCTTCCTACCTGGGGGGAGGGGTACAAAGACATATAGAAATGTATAGGAATCATGTTAAAAGGGCTGAAATTGGCAAGGCTGGAATAAAGTGCCATCAAAATAAAAACTGAGCATTAAGAATTACAGCACAGTGAATAAGTATCGTTGAGTAAGGAAAGTTCTTTCTTACAATAAAAATCTAACAAATCAATGCAGAAGGTATAATTAAATCTTAAAAATAGCATTTAGCAAGAATTATTACTAGACGTGAAAATCAGTAAGAAAAGTTCAAGAAGCAACAAATAATTCCTGTTGCCTCAAGGTATCTTCCCACTTGGTACCCAACAAAATACAAAAGGAAAAATAATAACTTCCCCATGTGAAACCTGCCATACACCCTTAACGGGCAACACACTTAATACCACAAGGAACAGACCCCACATTCCTCTTGAAATAAGGACAGAAACTATAACACCATTATCATTATCCTCCAGTCCAATGTCCATAGCCTACATCCATCCAGAAGAGATTATCAGCCAAACCCAAAATAAATTATCAGATATTTAAAAACATGTGGCCAGCAGATGGTGTAATGGTCATGTCATCGGACGCCAACGTAGTCCCAGTCCCAGCAGCTTAAAACTCACACCAGGGAGGAGGACTAGGGCTTCAGGACCGCCCTTCCGAATCTAGACGCATCCCCACCGTTCCTCCTCCTTGGACCCCAGGTTGGTAACCTAGGACTTTAAGGAGAACCCCCATCCCTCCCCACCTGCAATCCGGATCAAGCCGGCCAGCAATTCCGGACACCAGGTGGACTGAGACAGCAGGCCCAACCCTTCCGAATCTCCACGCATCCCCACCCTTCCTCCTCCTTGGAGCCCAGGTTGGTCGTCTCGGACTTTAAGGCAAATCCCCACCCCTCCACACCCGCAATCCGGATCGAGCCGGACAGCAGGTAGACTGAGGCTGCAGGCCCGACCCTTCCGAATCTCCACGCATCCCCACTGTTCCTCCTCCTTGGACCCCAGGTTGGTCTTGTGGGACTTTAAGGCGAACCCCCACTCCACCCAACCCGCAATCCAGATTGAGCCAGCGAGCAATTCTGGACACCAGGCGGACTGAGACTGCAGGCCCAAACCTTCTAAATCTCCACGCATCCCCACTGTTCTTCCTCTTCGGACCCCAGGTTGGTCGTCTGGGACTTTAAGGTGAACCCACACATCTCCCCACCCGCAATCCGGATCGATCCGGCCAGCAATTCCAGCCAGCAGGCTGTCTGAGGCTGCAGGCCCGACCCTTTCGAATCTCCACGCATCCCCACCCTTCCTCATCCTTGGACCCCAGGTTGGTCATCTGGGACTTTAAGTCAAACCCCCACCCCTCCCCACCCGCAATCCGGATCGAGCCGGCTAGCAGTTCCGGACACCAGGTGGACTGAGGCTGCAGGCCCGACCAACCTGGTCCTGTCACTCATCTTCTGACCCTTTTGCACGAGCCTTTGGACTCTGAATTTTGGTGATTTGAATAGCGCACGGCACATGTTGAGCGCCGCGCCATTTCCTTTTTTCGTTTTTTTTTTTTTTTTCTTTGCTCTTGGGGTGTTGCTTATTAGGTCAGTTGAAGGCTCACCACTCCTTAGAAACAGCGAGGACTTTGGCCCATCCAGGGCTAGTGGCAACAGTTTATGGTATTTGTAAGCAACAGGTAGGCCAACCATAAGATAAATCATCAATTTTCTAAGCCTGTAAAACTGTTAACAATCAGAGATACCTTAAACAAGTTAGGAAGAAGCATATAGATTACCTGATGACTAGGAACAATCGCATAGGCTCAAGAAATATAAGCAACCAACAAAAGGCCTCTCACTCAAGGGATATCATCAAGCCACATAACCCACAGTCAATACAATGGACATCGTGTACATGTCTGATAAGGAATTCAGAATATTTGTAGTGACCAAACTAACTGAGATGGAAGAGAAAAGAGACAAGGAGCTCCAGGAGATGAAGAAGTCCTTTAATGACTTGAAAGTAGGAAATGGATACCTCAAATAAGAACCAGATGGAACTTTTAGGATTGAAGAATGTGATACAGGAAATCAAAACCTCTTCAAGAGGTTCTGAAGGGAGTACTATACCAGGAAAACTAAAAAATCAGAGACAGTTATGCGAGAACAAAAAACAACCAAGAAAATGGCTCACTTAATGATAGGATCAGGTACGGAAATACCGATAATTACATTGAATGTCAATGGATTAAATTCTCCAGTTAAGAGACATAGACTGGCTGAATGGATAAGAAAACAGAAACCCTCTATCTGTTGCCTACAAGAAACTCACCTTATGGATAAAGACATACATAGACTAAAAGAAAAGGGCTGGAAAAAGATATTCCATGCAAATGGAAATCAAAAAAGGGCTGGAGTAGCGATATTGGTCTCAGACAAAATAGATTTCAAGACAAAGACTGTAAGAAGAGACAA
>NW_006159764.1:1620279-1657428 GCF_000334495.1 Tupaia belangeri chinensis
AGAACAATAGAGAGGCAGGATGTTAGTGAGAAACAGATATGGCTTATTAACTGTTGATGACATGTATAGTATTTTCAACTGGATTGGTCTGAGAAGTACTTCACGATGGGCAAAGTATTTTTACAAGCAAAATGAGAAATAGCAATTGACTGTTTTAAAAAATAATTAGAATAATAATAATACTGATTGGGGAAAACATAGAAAAGATATTGAATGTTGAAGCGGGGAGATTAATGTCTCTGTACTGACTGACATGCATGGCATTCCCTTTTGAAAAAGCAATGTAATACACTGTAAAGTTATATGTAATCCAATGTAATATAAAGAAGATTATGATGATAATAAAAATTAAAAAATAAAAAAATTCACACCAGGCACATGTGTGTGCATGTCCCAAATCCTGAGATTTTTGGAGGAGAAGGGACCGCAGCATGGCCATCTCCCCGGGGGAGGGGGGTAATTTCTTGTTTTCTGTCCCACTATCTCTCTTGTCTCTCTGACGAGCACATGCACCCTACAGAAAAAATTTCTCAAAAAAAAAGTATATTAAAATACAATGAAACACTTGCCATATAAATGAAGAAGTATTCCATATTACAAAGACTAAAAATATACTTTAGACAACAACACAGGATTTGAGATTTTCTTATACAAAAGAAAATAGAATAGAATTGTATACACGTTAATCTTCTGATTTCAGTGATTATTCTATGGTCATGTAAAAGAATGTATTCATCCTGAAGAGAACCCACTAAAGAGCTCAGAACAGTAAATAAAATGCATAAATATATATACATGTTTATGCACATACATTTGATTAAGTTTAATCAGTGGATCCTTTTTACCCTAACATGATTTAAATAATATACAAAGACTCATGTGGTTTATCTCACTTCTTTTTTTGTAATTTAGAAGTCATAAGACAAAACTAAAGCAATTCAAGCATAATTCACACTAATAAAACTACCACAGATAATCCTGAGTCACCACAGACAAACAGTCAGTTTGGTTTCTGTCAAATTTAACTCATAGTTCCTTTGCCACAGAAACAAAAAGATATATATTCTATATCCATGGGTACATTGATTATGTTTTGTTTTGGGGTTTTATAGGGTTTTTGCCATAAGGGCCCATGTACTCACTGGAGAGAGAGAGAAGGAAAGTGAGAAATCATGCCGCAATCCCTTCTCCTCTGTTCTCCTGTTGGGATTTTGGACACACACACGTGTGTGCCCAGAATGACTTTCAAGCTACCAGGTCTGAGACCCCAACCGTATCTGACCATGTGGGAATCCAGCACCTTAACCACCACATCACCTGCTGGCCCAATAGATGGATATTTTACACCAATGCATAAAGATAAAAATCCTTACCCTTGACCCTATTAGTAATTTTAAAAAAGCAAAACAACAAATAATACAACACCAAATGTAGGCTATATCGGTCAATTTGATGCCCTGACACCATCAAGTTTGCTATGAACACTGTGGTTTCGATTTTAGAGAAAACTGTCCATTTGGTAACGTGCATAAACCAGACGCCTGATATCGCCTGTGGTTCCTGCTTCCCACACAGCTCCCCCATGTCTGCAGATTTTCTGTATCAGACTCTCCGTCTTCCCAGCAATCTGTGTACCCCTCTGCTCCTCCACTAGCCTCCCAGTGAAATCCTTTTGGACTTTAAATAACCAGCCAGTTTCTGTTGCTTGGAATCCAAACTCTTAACTTAAAAAAGAATTTTTTTAAGTTATTAGAATTTCTAAAATCTCAATTTAAAATAAGTTTCTGCTAACTCTACTAATAGGAGCCCAATAGGGGTCTGTTTACATGTGAGCAAATCTCTTTGGGGCACTTGCAAGTGTGGAGAGAAGATTGGCTTCACATTCGGGCATGGCCTCTCTGGCTATTTAGAGATAGGCTTCCATGCAGATTAATTCCTACAAGAGGCAATTAAAGCTAAATTCTTTTGATGTGCTGGAAGTTGAGATAAAGATGAAAAACTACCCTACTCTCACTAAATTTGCTAAAACATTCTAATTGAACGTGTGGCTGTTTCCGGAGACTGTCCACCTGGAAGACGCTCTCTTTACCTGAACAACTGAAATCTCTGTTGGCAACCTACATTCTATCTCTAAAATATCCTCCTCCAACACTTTCTCCGAAAATAAAATTTCTTCCTCTAGGGGCTATTTTTTTTCTGCCACAAAGAAGTCTTTGTTTCCACAAAGCAAGAGGGTTTCATACTAAAAATTATAGTCAGTTTTTCTTTATGAATATAGACAGAAAAGTAATTGAAAATGCTGCTAATTAAAAGGAAAGTTATCGTTTTCCTTTTAGCTGCAAATAATATCAAAGTACGTCCAATGACTAAGAAGTACAGTAATAGCTACTCTATTATGATGGTAATGCAAGGACATCCCATTGGTGGTTAAAATTCCCAAAACTATAATTGGGTCCAAATGTATTTTTACATAGGCCCTTGTTGATGCTCAGATGTGCAAATGCAATTGTGTCTGTAACTTGGACGCAAATTTACTGAAGTTATAACCCATCCCAGGTACTGTTTCATGATAATTATGTTTTAAGAAAATGTTCTTCTCACTAGTCATCTGTACATTTGAACATTTAATAATTTTTAAGGTTTATTTGTTTTCAGAGAGAGAGAGAGACAGGCACCCCCAAGAGTGTTTAACAGCCTACAGGTACAGGCACACATGTTCACACCAGGTGTACTGAGGGAAGTCCCACAGCAGGATTCCAGGACCTTTCTCAGGTAGATCAAGTTGTGTTACTATTGTAGCACCACCTAGCCCCAGAGTTTATAATTCCTAAAAAAAAAAAAAAGGACATTGCAGAGATTTTCTTTTCTACAATACCGATTTGAGTAAGTCAACCCCCTTGTAATCTTTTAGTGATTCATAGGTTCCCAGACGATAAAAGCAGACATCATGAAATGATATATAAGACACTTGACAATATGTTTGCTCCTCCTTTTTCCATGTTGTTCCTTTTCTACATTCTCCCATCATATCACCCCTAAATCTTCACATATTGCCCTCTCATATCCCAGTGCCTTCGCATATTCTCTTCCCATTTCCCGAATCCTGTCTATCTGTTCAGAGACTACTCATGAACGAAGATAGAACGCTTAGGTCGAACTGTCCAAGGAGCCTGGAGGAGAATTGAGTTTGATGATCGAAGTGAACATTTATCCACGGTAATGAGTAGACTAGAGAATGATTTTCTATCATGTACTATGAACAAAGCACTGTTCCAGAATGGGAATAAGACACGAAACAAAACCAACAAACACGACTCCCATTGAAGAGCCGGCAGTCTAGTATGCGACAACAGAAAACAAATGAGAGAAGTACTTTGTATGGTCTGCCAGAAGTGACCCAGAGGGGAAGAAAAGATTCAGCATGGTAAGAGTGTTGGAGAGTACCAGAGAGGCAGTGGTCATTTTAAAAATAGAGAAGATATCCTCATGATATAGAGACACAATTGCATGAGGGAATCCTCGTGCAGATATTTATGAGACAAGTCTAAGAGTGACAGAAGTTGAGCAAGTGTCCGTGCAAAGGCTTGAGGCAGGGGCTGGCTCGATACATGTGAATCACAGAGGCCAGCATGTCTGGAAAGGAGAGGGAGAAGAAGTTAGAGGATGTGGATTCAGAGAGGGAGCAGGGTGGTGGAGACAGAGCACGTCAGTTCTTACAACCCCTGGGGAAGCAGAGGGACACTGCAGCATTGGCCACAGAATTACCACGCTCTGACCACTGTTGATAGCATCATCCTGGCCCCTTTGTAAGAAGAAAAAGAAAAGCAAAGGTGAGAGATGGTAAGGATGGTAACAGTGGGACATGATCTGAACACAGAGACAAAACAACTTTCTGAAAGATTGGGCGTGGGATATTAAGAGAGAGAGAGAGAGGTTAAGGATGACATCCAGATTTTTGACTTAAGCAACTAGAAGAAAGTATTATCTTCAAGAAGCAAAAGACCCTGGGAGTGAGTTCAGGAGAAGATGAGAAGTTCAGTTTGAGACAGGTCCAGTTCTCTTTAAAAAGTCAACTGCAGTCAACTATGTGGGAGTCCAGTGACACACCATTATGCCATTTACTGCTCCCCCAAAAGTTCTTAAAAATAGCAAAATTCCAATAGAATATATGATTAAATCTTCCTTTAAAAAAAAAAAAAAAGCCTTTCTTGGACAATTCTATCAAATGTCATTGAGTAATGTGACACCTACGGGCAAAGGGGAGCTCAGAGACTCTTTTCCAGAATACAAAGAGACTTCAGAAAGTTGACAGAGAAATGGTATTGAAAAACAAGCTTATTTGGGTGCAAAATAATTTTGAAATCCACACATAGTATTTTAACAATACATTTTCCATGAACGTTTCGACCACTGTATTTTAGGAGACACACAGGTATTAGAGCTCAGACAGAAATGCCTGTTCCACACATTTTGTACTGTTTTCCTCCTTGCCGGGTGGGGCGTAGCTATACTTACAACGGACTCCTTAGACAGCTTCCATCTACTTGCCTGTCAATTAAGAAAGCTGTCATCACCTAAAGAGCTAGAGCTTTCAATTACTTATTTGAGAAATCGTCATTTCCCAAAATGGCAAATTATCATAAATGTGACATTTTCTGCTTTCTTCAAATCTCCAAATTTATTTCATGGTTAAACAGTTAAAGTAAAAAATATTTACAGTTAGGGGACCAGCAGTTAGCGTAATGGCTATGTCACTGGACTCTCACATAGTCATTGGCGGTTTGCGTCCCAGACCCGGTGGTTTAAACTCACGCCAGGTGCGTGTGCATATGTACCCAAGATCCTGAGAGGAGAATGAAGGAGAAGGGATTGAGGTGTGGCCAACCCCCCGGGGAGTGATTTCTCGCTTTCTGTCTCTCTGTCTGTCTCTGTTTGTCTGGCGAGTGCACGGGCCCTATAGCAAAAAATCTCTCCTATATATATATATAAATATATATAGGACAAAACCTGCTACATCAATTGAAATAAATTGGTGTCACCTGTCACATGTCAACCAACATGAAACATACACACACGCCCCTCGGCAGTCTCTTGTTGAATGGATCAGGAAGAGTAGAAGGAAGGGCTTCCTATGAATCTGTCCAAACTCTACCACAGCCAATAAAAAATTAAAATATGTGTCTCCCAGGACTGAAAGGCAGAATGAAAGCTGGAAAGACATCATTATTAATGCAAGGAGCAAAGCACAAAGCCAGATTTGAGGTGGGTTCTTTTTTAATATAAAGTGACATTTCCTCTAACCTCTGGACCATGAGCCTGCATGTCTGATATAGATAATTCCTTCAGAAATTGAGAACACCAAATCTGTGTGGGATACTAGTAAATGGGGGTTGAAAATGAGGGACCGTTTGGAGTTCCTGTTTGTCTCTGAATCAGTTCTGCAATGTTCTGATTATATTTTCATGCATTGGCCCGTAGTTGGGTATTAATAGGATTTTTTGACAATTATGTGTAAAGGATGCAAAAGCAGCACTTATAGTCTGTCTGATGAATATTGTCTTTTCAAACTCTGTCAGCTTTCCTAAGCTTGGAAATAGCACAAGATTACTGTGAGGGAAAACAGATTCAGGTCAGCAACCCTGAATATAAAAGCTCCACTTGCAATATATTTGTAATAGTGAGAAAAGCAATTGCCCATGAATTCCTGGTGAACCAAAAGCAATTAGATTTACAAAAAAAGGAAGCTGTTAGAAATAAGTTTGCCATGAAACAATAGCAACAAACACTATCCCCATTACTGAAGTCCATCAGAACTGATAGTGCTTGTATCAGAATATTCCAAACTTGTTAAAAATAAATGGCATCATTTTTATTCAAGGTGACTAAGAAATAAAGTTGGTGTTTTCAACTTTGTGGCTACAATGGCTGGGGCCTGCAAGAATGCATTTAAGAAGTGAATTCGAAATCTGTCAGACATAGTAGGGTTTAAATCTCTCAACAAAATGAAATCTAAAACTATCCCTTTAATGCAAGCTGGGAAAGAGAGTGTGGGTAACAGTTTAATCAACCCCCAGCAGCTAAATGGATAGATGAGAGTAGACAGGAGAAGCAGAAATGCCCAGCACAGAGAAGAGTGGGAAGGAAAAAATGAGCAATATCTCGTATTATAGACAGTGCTTTTCTTCTAGACTCACAGAATTCTTCAAATGGCTTCTCTAATTAATCCCTGTACCATTTTATGGAGGATTTGTATGGGACAGGGGTGGTAGGCTATACTTTATAGCCTATTAAATATAAAGAAACAGAAAGAGTAAGTCCCAGCCTGGCCAGTCATCCAGGTGAGAAGGTCAGACACAGAATCAGACTTCCCTGTGTTCTGCAACCCAGTCACAGCAAATCTGTGCATCCCACCGTCTTATTTAGGTAGGCGTTCTCAGATGAGCGAGGACTAAAAATATAACCAAATACAAATAAAATCGTCCAAATGGACCTTAAGAAGTTCTTTTCTTTTAAGTCATACTGTAAAAGACAAGCAACTCTTTTTATTTAATGTCCTTTGGATTGCTTAGTGGACACCATGTAGGACAAATCCTCTAACAGTTTTGTACCTCAACCTAGTAACTCTAAGCTATATGCAAAGGGAGTTAGGACTCGGTCCACTTGTGTTACTACACAAAAACAAAACAAAACAAAAACAAACAAAAAACAAAGCCAAAAAAATTCCACACAAAATGTATTTATTGAATCACACAAAGAAATTAAGAAAATGATTACCAATTATCTTGGCAAGAATTCCTTAATTAATTGCCAGCACTAATACCATGTTATCGTCCCCATTATTAAAACAACGTGACTTCTATTAAAAAGTATTCATTAAAGATTCATTCGTTTCTTATTGCATCCTGCTGTTTCATATCTTCTGTCGCTAAAGGGCTACTTTCTAGAGGATGACACACCGCTGTGGGGAGAAGCCACTGACGATGGGATTTATGTGGAGAGACAACACGCTTCTGAACGCCCCCTCCAGAATATTACAAGGATATTATTTATAAGAGCAAACAGTAAATGCCTAGAGGTCTGAAGCCTGAGTATGCGTGTGTGCTTGCACACCCACTTACACTCTAAACTGAGTGGTTTCTGCAAGCACCCCATTCTCTTGGGCATACTAAGCACCTTCTTAAGAGGACAACACCAACAGTTTCTCGGAAAGAGAAACTCGTCCTTAAACTCAAACCGGGTATGTGTGCATGCGTGCCCAAGATTCCAACAGGAGAAGAGGAGAATGGAGGAGAAGGGATTGCGGCATGGCCATCCATGCTGGGGGGTGATTTCTCGCTTTCTGTCTCTCTGTCTCTGTCTTGGGGGGAGGGGGGTTGCATGTGCCCTATAGCAAAAACCTCTCCAAAAAAAAACCAAAAAACTGTAACTTGTAGATACTCCTCTCATTGACTCACAGCAGGGGTTCTGGAAGAGGGGCAACTGCACTGCCCTCCAGGGGACTGTGGCACCATCTGCAATGTGTTTGCTCATATTTGGGAGGCTGTGCTGTCAGCACTTAATGGACCAGCAGTTAGCGTAATGGATAGAGGACAGAGACTTGCATAAGACTTGTGTGCAGCGGAAGCCCCACACGAAGAATCAGCTGGTCCAAAATGTCAACAGTGCTGGGTGGAGAAATTCTGATTCAGAGAAAAAATATCCAATTTCTGTGACCAGTCGTCATCACTGCTCTTAGCAAGTTCAGTCATGGACATAAAAGAATCTTAAGTTGCTACTTAGGTAATGCTACTAAGATCATTAGAACTTAAGAGATTCTTCTCTACATTTCTCCCTATAAATGAGCAACATAGGAATAGAGTAATTAGCTAAGAATTTTTTATAATTGCCATTTAATGCCCCCACCTTCAATCTCTACCCACAACCCACCCCTGATGCTAAGACTAACATTATAAGTTAGAAAGAATAAAATCCTGTGTCTGACATATTTGAATCGAAGCCAAGGAGAAAAAAACAAACCTTAGTCTGCAACCTCCCTTGGGAAATCTTTGTTCATTTTAATACTTGTTCAGTCAGCTGTCTGACTGAATGACAAGGTTTTTATCTCTAATGTGAGTGGCTTTGAAGGCTACTTGCATTATCCATTCCTCAGCAACTGCTGCTGAAACCACAACGTTGCAAACTGATAATTAAATCCAGCTGCCTCTACTATGAATTCAATCATATCAACATTAGCAGCAATCTTAGTGGTTGTTGGTGGGTTTCTTTTTCCATTTCGAGACAACATAATTAACTTCACTAGCCTTCTTAGATTAAACAAAACTCAGAGCTAAAGAATTCTATGAATCAAACTACTTCGAATACTAGTCGTGTAAAGGTTGAAGCATCAGGATGCAGACTGGGTGCCAAGGTGTCGCTGACCTGAGTCTAGCCATTCGACCTAATACATATTAATATCATGTTCGGCCTATAGGTACCGTTTCAGATTTCACTTGCTAAAGTCCATGTTAACTGACAATTTATTGGTCATAAAAAATTAAATCCACAGCCTGTAAACAAGACATAGTTCATAGTGTAAAAGCGCCAACTCGTCATACCATGTACCCACTAACACAATATCAAAGTGTTTTCAAAGCATTTGGACTGACAATGCAAAGAAATGTGACCTAATTATAAAATAATCTGTCAGAGTTCACATATTCAAAATGTCCTGAATATTAAATTATGATGGCATCCATATAAGGACCTAGTCCAAAATGCACTTTAATATAAGTAATTTAATTGGCTGGGAAGACTTCACTTTAAGATATTCATGTGATTAGACTGCCCCCACCTAAGTAACTCAGGATAATCTGCCCATCTCGAGGGCCTTAACCCTAATTACATCTCAAATCTTTTTTGCCATATAAGGTAATACATCCACAGGTTCTGGAAACGCTAACAGATTTTTTTTTGGGGGGGGGGGGACAGGGGAAGCAGAGGTGTTATGCTATCTACTACAATGACAGTTTACTGATTTTTACACTTTTTAAAGTTATTTTTTCTCTTAATTTTGCTATTGGGCATGTATGCTCATGGAGAGGCCATCTGGCAGGAGGGCATTTTACCTGCTCTGCCTACTCTGGACACAGGTATCTTAACCAGGAATACCAGTTTTGATCGACACGTGAAGATATGAAGATATTTCTTTTGGGGAGTCAGCAGGTGGCATAGTGGTTAAGACACTAGACTCCCACATGGCCGACAGTGACTCAAGTCTCAGACCTGGCGGCTTGACATTCACACCAAGTATGTGTGTGTGCATGCCCCAAATCTCAGGAAAATAGAGGAGAAGGGATAGTGGCAGGGCCATCACCCTGGGGGTGGTGGTGATTTCTCACTTTCCCTCTCACTGCCTTTCTGCGCTGTCTCTCTCTGGCAAGTGCACCTGCCCGATACAAAAAAAAAATAATAATAATCCTTAACATTTCCCAAAAGAACTTTGTAGAGTTAAGAATAAACTTACTGTGAATGACTAAATCTACAGTAGGCGATAGACTATCAACAGTTTACTTAAATGGAATATACACACCCATAATAACTAAGAATTATGCAAATACAGACTGTATCGTGGCTCATTCACTCAACAAATAATCACTGGATGCTTCCTGTGTGTGAGGTGCTGTTTATGCACTGAGATATCCAGCAGGGAGCAAAACACATAGAAACTCCTACCCTTAAGAAGTTTCCATTCAGTTGGAGTAAACAATAACTCAGGATACACAGTATAAGAGACAGTGTTAAATATCCAGGGGAAAAAAAATGAAGTTGCACAGGAGACAAGATGCAAGAGCAATGGCAGGGACAAGGAAGCCAAGTTTTCAATATGGAGGCAAGGGCATGCCTCCCAGAGAAGGAAACAGTGTTCCATCGTGGACAGCAGGTGTCAGTCACCGTATGAATCTGGACCAGATCAAGGGAGACTCTTCTACCAGGACTTACTTTGATTCCTATTTTATTGGCATTTTGGTCAGACATCATCTGCTGCTGGTCATCTGAATCCCATGTTGCAGTAAGTAATGTATTCATCTTGGTTTGTCTGACTAATTTGTATCACTAACACCCAAGATGTCTCTCTCCATATTAGTAGTTTTTCAAAGCTTACGCTTTGAAGTCCACTGTGTATCAATAATGTTGGCTATTTCTATATCGATTGACAGAAGTTTGGATACACACGAATGTAGGCATTTTAATGAAGCACAACTCTCCTCCATTGCATGTACTTCGAAATATCTATCATCTTTTAAAATTCCTTTCTCAGCAGTGGGAGGGTTCTGTGTTGGCAACATGGCATTTAGATTTACTCTAAGTCATGAGGATAGTCACCATTTCTGAATAGCAGTGCATGATATACAGCTGGTACTCTGTAAACATGTGTTGAATATGCGCCCTCATATATAGCAGGTGTTATGCATACAGTATAATCCTCATTTTAAACTCACAAGGTGAGACTTATGGTCCCTATTTTACTTGTAACAGGATGCGAAAGGTTGAATGGTCTCCCAAAGCGTGCAGAGCTGATAGGCATAAAGGCAGATGAGGCTGCCTCTAGGGCTGGTGATTTCATCCACCCCTTCACTCCTCACCTAAGAACTATCATAGTACTCCTCACCCCACCACACAGTCACTGTGGCATAGGTCATGCCCTCCTGCCTAACTGATTAATCTACTCTATAACTGTATATAAGAATGACAGTGCGTTAAGATATAAAGCAAAATGGGTGTTATTTAGAATCCTTTGGGGGTAAACCATTCCAGGTCAAAACAGTTAAAGAGATCTAAATAGTTCATTTCTAAACTTTCATATCTTTAATAGTTATTTTAAAAATAGAAGCACTAAGGGCCAGCAGGTGGTATGGTGGTTAAAAGTGCTGGACTCCCACATGGCTGACTACAGTTCGAGTCTCAAGACCTGGCGGCTTTCTTTCTCACTTTCTCTCACTCTTTCTTTCTCTCTCTGTCTTTCTCTCTCTCTCTCTCTCTCTCTCTCTCTCTCTCTCCTCTCAAATATATAAAGTGCTGGACTCCCACATGGCTGACTACAGTTCGAGTCTCAAGACCTGGCGGCTTTCTTTCTCACTTTCTCTCACTCTTTCTTTCTCTCTCTGTCTTTCTCTCTCTCTCTCTCTCTCTCTCTGGTCAAATTTAAATAAATAAATAAAGTTAAGAAAATAATTCTTTAAAAAAATAGAAGCACATCTGAAGTATTTCATGAATGCCCCCTTGCTTCTTAAGTGCAAGACACCTAGCAGACGTTAGGTGATATCCTCACAGTTCGGGATCATGCTTGGGTTATCAGTTATTCACTATGTTCAGCATGTCCTTGTAGATAGCGGCCCATAGGGACATAGTTTGTCCCATGAGGATAAGCAGGTCTAGAAAAAGTCCACTCGATCTGGTGACTCTGATTTTATCCCTTCAACAGAAAGGCAAATGAAGAATGTAACTGGCTGCGAGGCACTGGAGCATGGCTATCTTTCTGCCACTGTCAGCTGGTGATGGTGGTGGCGCTGGTAGTTTAGTGGGTGCTGGTACACGTCAGGCACAGTATCAAGTGACTTCCTTGTTTTTAATTTTACCTTTAATCATTCAGTAACCCTATCAGGTAAGAACTGTTCCTCTTTTTAATTTTAAAGATAAAGAAATTGAGATAGAAAAAATTAACTCCTCCAATGTCACCTAAAAGACACCCGTAGAACTTATCTAAGATGTTGTAGTGTCTAATTCCAGAATACATCACCACACTGTTGCCTCAAATTAAATGATGAAGCATTCAGTATTTGGGATTTTTGCCTTCCAGAAAATAATTCTCTTATTCCCTGCTGCTGGCTGTTCACCATCACATTAGCAGAGAATATTAGAGCAGAGAATATTAACTAACTGTGATTAGCTAATGAAGCCAATCGAAGACAATTCCTCTGGTGCTTGTACTCACCTGAGGCATGGAGTGTGGTGGTGATGAGCTTCGACTCTGGAGACAGGTTTCTTGAGTTTGAATCTGGGCATTTCTGCTTACTAGCTGTGTATACCTTTAACAAAGTTACATAACAACACTGTGCTATGGCTTTAAAAGTGATTGTGAGTTGCTATAACATGGGCTCAACCCAAATGTCCAAGAACAGATGAGTGGATGGGAAGATGTGGCATATGTACTCTATGGACTACTACTCAGCCATAAAAACTGAGACCCTGACATGTGCTATGAAGTGGATGAATATGGAAGACTTAACGCTAAGCCAAGCAGGCCAGACTATGAAAGGTAGGCATCGTATGTCCCCACCCAATATATACCGAATGTCGGTGCTCTATAGCAGAAATGGAAAGATTGGAAGGCATAATGGGCAGGGAGGGCAACTGTGGATACTTGAGACAGTATAGGGGAATAATGAGGGTACATAATAGGAGGTGGGAGGGAGGGGACTGGGGAATAAACAACGCATTTAATAGGCACAAAAATGAAGTTATCTGCTCACAATAATATATATGGTAATGTTTTTGACTTGACTGATATGCACTATATTCATGCTGAGGAAAAACCATATTGCACTCCGTAAAGCTGTACAGTGATTAAATGTAAATTTAAAAAATATACATAAAGTGGACTGTATTACTTCATACAGACATTAGAAGGACTTAACATTTTACCTGAAAAAAGGCTTGCCACAGCACCTGGAAAATACTAAGTGCCCCAAAAATAAAGTTATTAGAATCTAATCTGCATTAATAAGTAGGAAAACATTCTGTCATTTAAAAACTCATGGAGTAATATCATGGCTGTAATTTTGCCCATCAAATTCAGCAACTGGAAAATTCTAGTACAACAAATGGAAATCATAGGGACCAGCAGTTGGCAAAATGGCTATGTTGCTGGACTCCCATGTAGTCGACCGCAGTACAAATCCTGGACCCAGTGACTTAAACTCCAGGCGTGTGTGTGTGCGTGCCCAAGATCCCAAGAGGAGATTGGAGGGGAAAAGATTGCAGCATGGCTATTCCCCCTGGAGGGGGGTGATTTCTCGTTTTCTGCCTCTCTGTCTCTCTCTGTCTTTCTCGCAAGTGCATGCACTCTATAACAAAATCCTCTCCAAAAAAGAAAAAGAAATCATTACACAGCTTCACTGGCATTCCAGAAAGCCTCAAGCCAAACAACCTAGGATATAGTCTTAAGCACTGTCACTAACCAGAATCATAGCTGGCACTCAAACATACAGAAGATACTGAGATTTTCAGGGGGTTTGCCCCTAGCGTCTTGGGCATATGTGCCTGTCTGAAAACTAGTAAATGACTTAGAGCATTTAACAAATTATCATGTCTTTGTTGATGAGTCTGTTCTCAGCTCTTTATAGTCACATGCCAGTTTTTCAAAATAGTTCATGGTATAATCTAGATCATTGAATTTGGGGGCCAAAACTTTTACTTCAACTATTTTCAAAGCCTTTTCCAAAACTGGTTACATAATTTCCTGAGTTAGTAGACAGGATGTAGTGAAGAACCAGTCCCAAATAAACTATGAGCTGGTCGGCATCAAGTATATACTGTGAAGAATGCGAAGACATGTAGGACATGATCTCAAGCTTAAAGCGTTTATTTGAGAGGACAAGATTCAAACCACAGATTATGACAATGGGGGAAGGATCACGTATTAGTCTGCTTGGGCTGTCATAACAAAATACCATAGACTGGGTGGCTTGAACAATTTATTTCTCACAGCTCTGGAGGACAGAAGTCCGCGTTTAAGGTGCCAGCAAAGTAGGTGTTATCCCAAGGTCTTTTCTCTTGATGGGCAAATGGTCATCGTCTCACTTCAAAGACCTTCTCCTTGTGCCCTTGGAGAAAGCAAGCTCTCTGGTGTCTCTTTTTATAAGGACACTATTCCTGGGACCAGCAGGTGGCGTAATGGTTACGTCACTGGACTCCCCATATAGTCTACCACAGTTTGAGTCCCAGATTCAGCAGCTTAAACTCAAGCGAGGCAATTGTGCGAGCATGCCCAAGATCCTGAGAGGAGAATGGAGGAAAAGCGACTGCAGTGTGGCCATCCCTTCTACAGGGTGATTTCTTGTTTTCTGTCTCTGTCTTTCCAATGAGCATATGCACTCCACAGCAAAAATCTCCCTCTTCAGAAAAAAAAAAAAAAAAAAAAAAAAAAAAACAGTAATCCTATTCCTATTCTACCAAGGACCCACTCTTATAACCTCATGTAGCTGTACTGACTACCTTCTAGATCCTATCTACAAATACAGTCACAATGGAGGCTAAGCCTTGAACATATACATTTTGGCATACAAAATTCAGCCTGAGGCAGAGAAAAGGTAACAGACAGAAATAAAAATGTGATGAGTTCAATAAAATACAAAATAGTGAGTTAGTGAAATCAGAGTGAATTTCATAGAAAAATTGGGACTAAGGCCTAAAACTATTAACTTGAACTTATTATTCTCTGACTCCAGTATGCCAACTCCAGCCGACGCCGACAGTGGCTATGTCAAATTCTGCATTCAGAATGACCTTAAAGCCAAATCTCAACCCCATGTAAAATCAGTCTATAATCTGTACCAATGTCTACCATGGGGAAAGGGAGCAGGAAGTGAGAGGACCCCAGCTTTACCCCTCTGACAAGTTGTGCTTCTTCCTACACCTTTATTCCCCAGTTCTACTTCTCTTTGGATCCCCTGTCTACTTGCCTCTTTCTTCCCTTTCCAGTCTCCTTTTTTCTCAGCTTTTCTCACATTTCTTAGTTTTTCCACCAAAATGATCAGTGCTATCCTTTTGATTCATAAACCAACTAAACTCTAAGTCCCATTCAACTCTAAACATGCAGGTAACCTCAGTTTCTTTCTTTCTTTCTTTTTTAAATAGGTTTTACCATAGTGCCAGAGACAGAGAGTGACAGTGAGAGAGAAAGTGAGAGGAAAAGAAATCGTCCCCCAAGGGGGTATGGCCATGCTGCAATCCCTTTTTCTCCATTCTTCTCCTGGGATTTTGGGCATGCACACATACCCGTACAGTATGATTTTCAAGTTGCAGGGTCAGGGGCTCAAGCCACAGTTGGCCATGTGGGAGCATAGCGCCTTAACCACCATGCCACCTGCTGTTCCATCTCAGTTTCTTTATAGGTCAGTTCCTCACCACTGTTTTTGCTATTTAAGAACCCTGCTGTTTATCATTGTGGTCATCAGCACACCCACTATCGAGGTTTACTTAAGATAGATTCTCAACGTGTTGAGAGGAGCAAGCATGAAGGTTGCTAATGACGAGAAAGCAAGCTCTCTATCCTAATTCCAGGCTCTCTCTGACCCAGAATCCACAGGATGGGAAAGTAGAAAGACAACTTAGAAGCCAAATTTAATTTCTTCTTTGTACAAAGAACAATGATAAATCTGAGAATATTTAGCCATTTTCCTAGGGAAAACACAGAGATCATATAACAGAAAGAGGGCTAGAACCTAGGACTTCTCATCCCATGTTCTTCTGGAGAAATTGCTCTATCTCTACCCCTAAAAATAAATAAATAAATAAATAAATAAATAACAACAATGCTGTCTACAAGAGGCTATATCATCCTGCTGGTCTGTGCAACCTGTATTTCTTTTGCCTTCTCCTTCACTTACTCTATTTTTTTTTTGGGGGGGGGGAGAGGTTTTTGCTATAGGGCGCATGCGCTCACCAGACAGACAGAGACAGAGAGACAGAAAGGGAGAAATCATCCCCCAGAGGGGATGGTCACGCCGCAATCCCTTCTCCTCCATTCTCCTCTCAGGATCTTGGGCATGCACGCATACGCGCCCGGCGTGAGTTTTAAGCCACCGGGTCCGGGACGCGAACTGTGGTCGACTATGTGGGAGTAATGGCGACATAGCCATTACGCTAACTGCTGGTTCCCTCCTTCACATACTATATTACTAGACAATTTCTACGAGGCTCTTGCCCTGCTTACATATTTATTGGCATTTTCTTTGTAATGTAATATAGTGCACCTGTACTCAACAGACAGAAAGATGGAAAGTGAGAAATCACTCCCAGGGGAATGGCCATGCTTCAACTTCTTCTTCATTCTCGTCTCAGGATTTTAGGAATGCATGCACAGGTGCCTGGCATGATTTTCAAGACACCAGATCCAGGACTCAAACTATGCAGTCATGTGACCTACCCAGCTTAACTACCACACCGACCACACCACTGGCTAGCCTGACCAATAATCAAAAAACCCTTTATCAAAGCTTACCCTTCCTGTTACAATTCACTCGAGCATCTGCATTTCTGCAGTATGTAAAATGGAGGTATTCACACTCCATATATAAATTGACAGCTAGTGTTTTCATTAGCTCGCATCGTCAATTCAAAGTAGTGTTCCCTGCATCTAGTCAATACTGGTAGTTGTTGGAGACTCCTAAAAATAACAAGGGTCACCATTTTGGGAGCACTCACTGTGTGCCAGGACTTGAAGTGAGTGCCATGGGTACATCATCTTGTTCCATCTTTTTGTCAGTCCTGAAGTCAGGCATTATTACCTCCGCTTTACACGTGGGAGCACAGTAAGAACAATTCAAAGTGGGTGTGATCCCTTGGAGTGATTTTGTGAATGAATCACCAACTTCTTACAGTCATTCAAATAAATTCACATTATAAAGATATCCATCATTGTTTATCCCATGCTATTCTATCATGCTTATTCCATCAGATTCACAGGTTAAAAATAGCAACCCTCTCCTTTGTAAATATTTAGTTCTATTCATTTGAAGTGAAAAAGGTGCAATTGGCTTGCAGTTCAGGTAGATCTCCTGGGAAACAGTTTGATTTTATGTCCCTAATCCCCCCATGACCAAAACCCCCAACAGAATACAGGGAAGCCTCAGACACACTTCCTGGGCCATGCTAGTGGTTTTTCTCTGACTGGAAAGCACTGGTCCAGACCATGGTTAAACCTATGACCCCATGTTTCATTAGTATTGGCTTCTCACTGCTCTAACTGTCCCAGACAAATTTACATAATTACATGGCTGCTGAATATAAACTTGAAAAGCCTTCAAAGGAAACAGTTTACTCTCTATAAACATCAGTTTTCACACCTCAAAACCATTTCCTAGGCCCTTTATTCCAAATAAAAATTGCCTGAAAAATGTATACAGAACACTGAAGTGGTTCTTGTTGAGGCTTGCAATGGGATGTTTATGCCTATTTATAAACTTCTGCCATCAGAAATCTCTGTGCCTCTATAGTACCTTACTTGGTCTCTCTCTTCCATTTTGATTAGGAGAAAAATGCAAACTACTCTCTTCTCTCTCCACTTTTGCAAGGTTAGCTACCACTTTGAGCCACTAGCAATTGAAAGCTAGTAGCTAGAAAGTAATTTACTTCTTTGAGTCTCCCTCTTCAGAGCCAGTACAATCTGAGCACATTTCTGCACCAAAGACATTAAGGGAGAATTCCTTTTCAAGTGGTTATTCTTGAATTCATTTACTTTTGACACACACAATGAAATCCCAATTCTCCTGCAGGCTGCAGTGCCTTTGTTTGTTTTTTTTTGCACTGTCTATCTCCCTGTATCTTGGAATGAACAGCTGCAGAAGTTTCAGAAACTCGTGAGTGCTTCCTCAAGATGGACTATTACCACTGGAACTTAACCAGCTGATGATTTTTCAATCACTATTTTGCTGTTTCCTTTTTAGAGGGAGTGAAAAATGACAGAAGATCCTCACTTTCCAACAAGTTCCATGGAGCATTTACATCTGTGGCAAGTGCGCTTTCAAAGCAATAAAACTATTTCTGATGCATGGCCACTGTGATTCACAATGTGATAAAATCCTGACACGTCTTTTCAAATCTATAGAAAATACTCCTCTTGGCTAGGAGTCCTTTTAAAAACCAGAAGCAAAAGAAAAGGTGAATTTGCATTGCCCAGTGAAACCATGGGATCTCTGACAAGATGGATGACAACCGCGGCGTGAGGCTGGAAACCACAGCGGGGACCACAAACACTAATTCACACAGCACGACATCCGAAAGGCAGAAGACGGCTAAGATCATGGGCTCTGCGTCTGCGTGCCATTGCCCATAATCACAATGACCTGGTGCAATTTATTTCATTTCTCCTGGCCTGTATATTCTCATCTCTAAAATAGGGATGAAAATGAAATCCTTTCATAGAGCTTCTGTGGGGACAAAATATACGAATATCTTCCTCACTCAGGACCTCTCTTCCATTGTGATTAAAAGAAAAATGCAAATTACTCTCATCTATAATACTTATCACATTGTGCAGAACATAGCAAATATTTGCTATATTGTAACTGTTACATATGAAATGGGAGATCACCTAAAACTGTGGATTAAAATGAACTAAAGCCATGAACTATTATTTCTAATCTTGCGCTTATTCCTGATACCACCCATTTCAATACAGAAACTAAAAAGCCACTCAGAGAGATGAATCAATCCTTTTGCAACTGTGACCAGCCTGGAGAAAAATCTTTGAAGAACTACAAACAAAATTGGTAGTCTGTGCCCCCCTCATATCTTTGACTAACTTTTTCAAGTAAATCTCTCTCAGCTCCTTTTTCTTTCAAATGTTCTGCCTTCAGAATACGTCCATTTCCCTCTTGTTTCCAAGTATTAAATTAAATTTGCAGCATTGGATAAGTCATGTTTTATGATAAAGCATATAGCAAGGTCAGAATATTTCTGCTATTTAAACCTATATCTTGGTACTTTAGAGAATATGAATAATTATAATCTCAAACTCCAGCTTCACATTTTAGCCTCAAAGAAAGTCAGTATATGAAATAATGTCACTGCACCATAGGAATGTTTAGAAACCATTTCAGTATCGGGGCTTCGGTATAAATTAAACTTATTGACTATAACCAGCCAGTGTTTTGTATGTATTCCTCTGGGAGGAGAGACCTCTAAAGGAGACAGGACTGAAGACAGTGGCTACTGCGAGGTGACCAGGGCAGAGGCTCTTTCCAATGACTTATTCCTTAGGACGGAGACATGCAGGTTCTTCTGAGTGACACTGAGCAGGTGCATCAGGTAGACCCATTCCCCCAAGTCATGCCACCACAGGAAATAAAAATATCCCCCCAAATACCAGTGTGCTAGAAGATACAATGAGCAAGATGCACATCTAGACTATGGAACGACATCAAAGGCAAATTTATACTAAGTAGATTTGTCCCCATCTAGTTTCAGTCTGAAATAAGCCAATGTGGAAAAAGGTCTTATTTTCAAACGTCCATTACAATTTCATCTAAATACTAAGCTCACCTCTGGAGGAATACAAAGTAAGAATAAGCCAAATGTGTATATTTTTCTCTTCTCTTCACCCAATAATTTCTCTCTGAAATGACTAAAGAGAAATTAGGCCCACATCAGAGATTCTCGCTCTCATTTATTCAATAATAAGTATATGCTCAGGCTCTACTTTGGGGGAGACATCATCCAGAATTATTGCTTAGTAATCTATTAGATCTACATTTTTGGGGAGGAGGGCGAGGTTTTGGCTATAGGGCACAGAGAGAAGCAGAGAGACAGAAAGCAAGAAATCAAGCCCTAGGGGGGATGGCCACACTACAATCCCCTCTCCTCCATTCTCCTCTCGGGACCTTGTGCATGTGCACGCATACGCACCCAGAGAGAATTTAAACCACCGGGTCCAGGACTTGAACCACAGTTGACTACATGGGAGTCCAGCGACGTAGTCATTATGCCACCTGCTGGTCCCTAGATCTACATTTTAAAACCCAATTATAATCTGCTTAATGCTTATAGGGATGAGAACACTCAAACTTTTTTTGTTTTATTAAGTTAAGTTTTTAAGATGCTACAGTGGGTACTGGTTGCTGCTACTAGGCTGGGCAAGGCCACATGGGAAGCCTGAGTGTGACTCCTGACCACTCTGAAAGCTGGGCACAGTGGCAGGCACCTGCAGCCCCAGCTACTTTGGAGGCTGAGGCAGGAGGATTGCAACATAGTGATACCTTGCTTTAAAAAAGAAAGGAAAGAAAAGGAAGGAAGGAAGGAAAAAAAGAACTATCTGGCCTAAAACTGCCTTTGACAACTGCTCTGAACCTGGAAGAATTGTTTAAGTAATGTTAATTCCATAGAAAGTAACCACGAGTGCTGGCTATAGGGGTTGGGAATTAGGCAAGAGAAACGGGTCAAGCAGAGAGAGAATAAGTAACACAAGGGAGTCGTACTTGAGACGGTGGCAGGAGTGTTTCTGTGATCCTCCTCCGTGCTGCTAGAGCCAAGTACACAGTGTCACCAAAGACTGCTTCTCCTTGTGAAGAAAAAAAAAAAAAAATTGCAGAGTAGACAAAGAAACAAGACAACGAAATTGGAAGTCTTCCGATGGCAAATTATTAATGCCTTCTCTTCGAGAAATTGCAAGCAGGCAGAAAAAGGTCTAACCTGAAGAGAAGGATCAAAGACTGAAATAAAAGCTTTGATGCCCAAGTTACTCTGTAGCCCCAAAGCACTGTGGAGCCATGAATGCAGCCTAGAAGATTAACTCCAAACAAATTTGGGAATGACTTGTTCCTTAATCCCTGGGAGAATACAGGAATAGGATTAGGTAGTGATTAGTAGCCTCTGAAATTTAGTGATGACATTTAATGTCAGGCTAAATATTTGTATTTCCTTAGGGTTTTTTTTTTTTTTTTGCACTTGAGTTTTTATACTTAAAAATACATGCCCATGTGAGTGATTGGTTTTATAGCAGTCCCTCCTAATCTATGGATACATTTCAAGACATGCAGAGCATGCCTGAAAACAGGAGTAACACCAAATCCTACAGTTACCGTGCTTTTTCCTATACATACAAGCTTATGATAAAGTTTAATTTATAAATTAGGCACAGTAAAAGACTAAAAACAACTAATAATAAAGTAGAATAAGTATAATAATATTACACAATAAAATTTATGTCAATGTAGTCTTTCATTCTCTCTCTCTTAAAATACTGTATTGTATCGCAGGTAATTGAAACCTCAGAAAGCAAAACTATGGATAGAGAGGGAACTGTCGTATTTGAATAAAAGATTTATTTCTCAAAAGATAACATTACTGATTGGATTCTCTGGTATGATATGGCTCAAAGACTAAATAGACTGCCTTTTAATCCTAATTTTGCAGTTTCAAACTTAAAGCTACACAATTATCTGGGGCAAGTTAAGAGAAATTCTGATTCAGCCATTAATACATTAGCTCAACACACACACACATACACATACATTCAAAACTCAATTTGTTTCAAGCCCTTCGCTGCGGTTTAGTCCTGGCTTCCAATTACCATAAAGAGATCGTGGAATCTTAGACACTGAAGTTATCTTTAAGGTCATTTTTCTCTCTACCATTCTTTCTAATGTTGCAGTCTCCTTTATGCCAATACTGCTGTGTGGTCTTTCCTAATGTGGTTGTGTTTCTTCAATGGAGGAAACATTCTACTTCCCTGGGAATGAAGTTCATCCTCTTTTATTAAAAAAAAAAAAAAAAAGTGTAAATGAAGTGTGGCCCAATGTTATGTCCAAATAAAAACAAATAAGCTGAAGAAGAGGCCCCGCTGACTAACCCTGCATTTTCATGCATTTTCTTTTTACTTAGGAAAAATAGTGTGTAACTGGGTAAGTGACACTCATATGTTGTTAATGGTCAGCTACCAGAAAGATTGTCTTTAATGTAAAAGATTATTTAGAGTCAGAATGCTGAGTCTCACCTATCGATCCTCAGCTGATTCTCACAGGCAGAAGCTGAAGCCACAAGGACCACGAAAGCCACAAAGAAATCTCCTATGAGCCTGTTTTCTATCCAACCTGATTACTTCTTCCAGTGCGTGACAAAATCAGGATAAGTGACACTGTACTTAGATGTAACAAACTGGGGAAATAGGGTAGTTTTTTGTTTGTTTTTTTTTAAGGAAGGGAAATTTTTTTCAATATAGGGATGTGGGGACCATATTTCTTCAATATTTGAAAGGTTATTAGGTTGTTGCCATTATTTTTCTCAATTTTGTCTTTAGTATTCCCTTGTAGTAAAATACAATTGATCCAGAATGGTTAGACAACATTCTCGTTTTCTGAAAGATAAGGTCATGTATTTTAGAAGGACTTTGAAATATGATAAAAGGCAATGAAATAGGGAGAATATATTTGCAAACTACCCCTGAGGTAAGAGTCTGATCATCAGAATACACAGGAAACTGAAGAAGCTCACCCCCCCAAAAAAAATGATCAGACCAATTTAAAGATGAACAAATGAACTGAACACACATCTCTCTAAGGAAGACATATGAACAGCCAAGAAACATATCAAGAAATGTTCAACATCCCTTATTATAAAGGAGATGCAAATCAAAACCACAATGAGATATCACCTAACCCAACTCAGAAAGGCTAAGATGTAAAAAATGATAAGTGCTAGTGAGGCTGTAGTGAAAGAGAACTCTCCTACACTACTGATGGAATTGTAAATTAGTACAGTCACTATGGAGAACAATATGGAGGCTCATCAAAGACCTACATATAGACTAGCATATTATCCACCAATTCTACTCCTGGTATCTACCCAAGTACTAGGAATACACTCAACTAGAAAAGTACTTGCACAACCATGTTTACTGTGGCACTATTCACAATTGCTAAGACATGGAACCAAGCCAAATGTCCACAGATGAATAAATTGGAAAAGTGTTGCACATATATGCTATGGAATACTACTCAGCCATTAAAAATGAGATCCCAGCATTTAATAGAAAGTAGATGAATGGGGAAGATTTACTGGTAAGTGAAGAAGGCCAGACTATGAAAGAGAGACATTGCATGTCCCTATTGAATATATACAGAATGTCTGCACTCTATGGCAAAAACAGAAAGACTGGAAGATATAAAAACATGGAGAACAACCGTGGATACTAGAGTCAGTGTGGGAGGAGAGTAAGAAATGAAGAGGGTAAGAGGAAGGGAGTCCAGGGTAAAAAATAAATAAATAAATAAATAAAACATTTAAGTTACACAAAAATGGAAAATTATCTGTTGATGATAATATGCATGATAATAACTTTAACTGGACTAATATGCAGTATATTCATGCTGAGAAAATTAATTTTAAATGCTGCAATGATACAGTGATTGAATATATAAAAAAATTTAAAAATAGGTATTAATAGCATACGCCAAACAAAATACTGCTTACAGCTTCAGAAAGCATTCAAACATTTATCTTAATCAGTAAGAAAGTTTCTTGGGCTGTATCCATAGCCTAGTGGTTAAGGGAACCAAATTCCATATAGCTGATTGCATTCTAATTCCAGTCCCAGTAGCTTGAAAAATACAAGTGCATACCCCAAATTCCAACAGGGTGGAGGAACATACTTCACCCTACAGTGTGTGTGTGTGTGTGTGTGTGTGTGTGTGTGTGTGTGTGTGTATATAAATATAAGTATAAACATATATCTGTAAATACATAAGTATATATATAAATGTATATTATATATATTTTTATAAGTTTTATATGTAATATAAAACTTAATCACAACTTTTAAAAATAATTTCAAGTGACACTCAAGGGAAAAATTTTTTTCTTTAATTATGCCACAGTTATAGTGAGGCTAAGAGAATAAAAAACTTTTAAGAACTTTGAATAACATTATTCATATGCCCAATATATCAACTTATGCATTTTATTTTTTTGGAGAGGTTTTCACTATAGGGTGCATGCATTCGCCAGACAGACAGAGAGAGACAGAAAGACAGTGAGAAATCACCCCCCCCCCAGGGGGGATGGTCACGCTGCAATCCCTTCTCCTCCATTCTCCTCTCGGGATCTTGGGCACGCACGCACACGCGCCCTGCGTGAGTTTTAAGCCACCGGGTCTGGCACGTGAACCGCGGTCGACTACGTGGGAGTCCAGCGACATAGCCATTACGCTAACTGCTGGTTCCCAGCTTATGCATTCTTTACATTAGAATAGTTAGTCTTTTAACTTCCATATCTGTCCATTTGTTCCAATATAAGTCCTCTAAACAATTTGCTTCCTCTCAATTTCAACTAACAGTTCAATCTCTCTTTTTTTGCTTCCTTTTGCAACAAGACTTCTTCTCTAGGTGCCTTCAGCATTTACCTATAATCATCTAAGTTAACAATAAAGTTACCTTTAAGCTTACCTGAAGTTCACAATCTGATTCACTGTCAACCACATATTTTTTATACTTAATCACTGTACATCACTACAGCATACAAAATGAATTTTCCCAGCATGAATACCCTTCGTATCAGTCCAGCTAAAGATATTACCATATGCATTATCATCAACAGATCATTTTCCATTTTTGTGTCTGTTAAATGTTTTGCTTTTTCCTCCTGATTCCTTCCCTCCTCCCCATTACCCAACCCTTTCCAACGCTGTCTCTAATAACCACAGTTGCTCTTCACACTGTTAAACCTGAAGATCTTAGTTTCTGCTGTAAGAGAGCGGACATTCGGTATATATTAAGTGGGGACATACAACGCCTCTCATAGTCTGGCTTGCTTCACTTAGCAGTAAATCTTTTGTATTCATTCACTTTCTATCCAATGCCAGGATCTCATGTTTTTAGTGGTTGAGTAGTATTCCATAGTGTATATGTGCCACACTTTTTCAATCTATTCATCTCTTCTTGGACATTTGGGTTGATTCCATAGCTTAACAATTGTGAATAATGCTGCAATAAACATGGATGTGCAAGTGCTTTTCAAACTGAGTGCATTCCTACCATACATTTTATAGTCAAGGTGTTTAAGCTTTTCATTCTACATTTTTGTTTCTCAGTAACTAGGGATTATCACACCTAATACATTATCTGAGTATTTTTTCCTTTGTAAATGTGAGTAACCCAAGACCTACAGTCATGTACCTTTTATATCTTATGGAAAATAAACTATTCCTACATTAGGAATAAAATGAAGATCAGTATTTCTCTACTAAACTCCAGGTAAATGGAATAGAAAAAAAAAAAAAAGCTTTATTCTTCTCTTCGAGCATTTCTGACATGCCCTTCAGCTTGCTGTAATAGATTCTTGCTTCATTCACAGATTTATTTTGACCCTTTCCCTGGGTTGATGTAATATAAACATCTGAGCATTGTGGCAATTGCAGTATCTTGGACAAGATTATTTGTGATAATGAAAACTAAACAAGGGTCACTAAAATTCACAACAGAACAAAACATATTATCTTTTCTGTCCAAAGGAAACAAATAGCCCTTAGTGAAGTTACATAACTAAATCTCTAGCTGTTAAATAGGCTTTGGCATATAGCCCTTAAAATCATTTTTAAATAGAAGAATGGCTGCAACAAATGTTCAGTCTGAATGCAGGCTTGGCCCAGCTGCAGTGATTCAAGTGTGATTCTGGACCCACATGGAAGGCTCCAGTTCAGATCCCAGACTCACCTAAAACACTTCATGCCTATAATTCCAGCTAACTGGGAGGCTTGGGTAGGAGAATTATGGCATGGAAAGACCCTATTCAAAACTAGTCTCTATTGGTTAATAGATAAAAGGGTGTAGGGGAGGTAGGTGGAATGAACTGTAGTATGCTATAACACAGTAGAGTAAGGACAGTTGGTGACAATTCAATGGACGCTTCAAAATAGAAGGGTGGATTTCAAATGTACACGATGCAAGGAACAATAAATGTTTGAGAGGGTAGATAGGTTTATAACCCTGACTTGATCATTAAACCCTGTTGATGTTTTAGAAAACCACACTGCATATGAGTACCACTATTAAATATAACTCAGAAACTTTCATTTTAAAATGTACTTATCCCTCTTTTCCTCTTTTTCTCTCTCTTCTCACAAATAAAAAACAAAACTGCAGACATCTCTTAAAGCTTGAGGTCTCATGTACTTTATTTTCCTACTTTCACACATCCCCCAGTCTCCAGAATTGTTGAGAACTAACAGATTTTAACCCTATTAGCTTCACACGTGTCTTTTGTGGTTTAGCATCTGATTCAATAAACACGTGTGTTGAGCTATTGCTTGCAACTCACTTAGGCAGCACAGGCACTACTGTTCTTCTCTAAGGAGGGGGAACCATCATTCAGTACCATCCCGCACAGCCGGGCAGCCGCAGTCGAACTAAATTTTCTCTGTCCTACACTTACTTTTGTCCTATGTCACAGAACAAAAACCCAAAGTACTTCATTCCTGAAAGAGAAGAAAAAGGAGAGGAGACTTCCTTTGTGCAAGAGAAATTAGAGGGAACAGTCCCTACAATAGACCACTCTGACTTGTGACACCTATTGCAAGTTTGAGGGTTCCCAAAACCACTTTCACATTCAATAATTGGTTCGAATTCACAAAAGTTACTGCCCAAGGAAGACGTGCATCGGGTGAAATCCAGGTAAGCACCATTGGCCTCTCCTCACGGGAATAGAGTCTGTTACTTTCCCAGTGACAATGCCTGCTCAGATTATGGCCAACCAGGAATGCTCACCCAAGCCCCAAGCTCAGAGGTTTTGCTGAGGGTCTGTTATGTAGGCGTGATAGACAGACCTCCCATGTGACTGATGTTGCTCTCCAGTCCGGGCTCTTTGGGGACAACCAAAAGCCCCCAGCCTCAATCACATTGTTGGTCTTTCTGCTAGGCTGAGACCTCCTCCTTAACACTACCCGAGTTGCCCAGACCCACTCTAAGTTGTATTGTTAGAGTATCTGGTGACTCTGTCTTGCATGACATTTTAGGGATCAGAGATAACCTCCTCAAAGCTGAGGTCAAAAAGCAGAACTTTTTTGGATAAAATTAAATTCTTTACTACCCACCTTCATTTTCTTGCAACACCTTGAGTTGGGTCACTTATCTCAATGATAAACATTCACTATAATTACAACTGTGGCCTTAGGCACTTTAAAGGCTAAGAGAGAAATCTTTAACACGAAAGTGCTTAAGAAATCTCTTATATAGAAGAATATATGTGCGGGCAAGGGAAGGAATGGTGGTGGGTGTGAAAAGCAGTATGAGACCACGTCAGAAACCCACAGCTTAATAGTATGTACATGCGTCAACATGGCACAGGATGTCAAGGTGTTTGTATTTCAAAGGTCCCTGTTAAAAATGCAAATATGCTAACCTAGTAGTATCTATGAGTTCTTCAGTTTGAAGCTGTTTATTGGAAAAAGAACTAAATTTCAACAGGTGAAGGGGATGAGAGGGAAAACTATGAACTACGAAAACTGAATGAAAGTCCAAATGGAGAAAAATGAGATAGAAGTCCCCAAACCACTCTGCCTCCTCCATTTCTTAGTACAGCACAGAACGTAGTGCAGCAAAAGGAAGGACACTTAGGACCCACTGTGAGACTTGCTCATCCCGAAGACTATGAGACAATACCCAAAAGCATTAAAGGTTGGAATCTGGGTTCAAGTCCTGACTCAGCTACTTGCAAGCTGTGACTTGAGCGAATCAATTAAGCTTCCTGGGTCCCTGTCATCTGATCTGTAATTTGAGGATAATAGGAATTCCCTCACAGAGTGGTGTGAGCTTAAATGAGGTAACAGATGGGAAAGTACCTTGTTAAATGTATCTTTCTAACCACTATGCAAGTATGTTATTATTAGGTGAGCAGATTGGGAAACTAGCTTTAACTTTTTTATTTTACATATATTTGTACAAAATGGGAATACCAAAGCTATTTGTGTATACACGGGATCTTCAAAAAGTTCACAGAAAACGTGTATTATGAAAAAACTATGCATGGATTTTAAATATTTTTGCACCTAAAAAGGCTTGTATTTTACTTCAATTGCCACTAACTTTTGAAGTCCCTTCATACCACATACACTCAAGCATGTGAGTATGTGTGTGGTGGGTGTGGGGGTGTGTGTGTGTGGTGTGTGAGCATACTTGTATATTTTTCCCAGAACACAAAATACTACTACATCACAATTTAAAAAGCTATATAGGCGCATGACTTTGAATACACCAGGAAGTCACATGCCCTTCTGTGGAAGTCACGACACACATGAGTACAGCAAAGGCTCTGAAGCTATCTGCACGGAGAAGCACTATGTAGGGTTTACACAACACAATACTTCCCAAACTTATCAACACAGACACTCCATTTCATTTACTGAAAATTTTGAGAAACACAGTACATTAAAGGATTATTCATGTTCGAAAAATATGTCTGGGACCAGCAGATGGAGTAATGATTACATTGTTGGACTCCCACATAGACAATCGTGGTTTGAGTTCCGGACCAGGTCGATTAAAATTGACGCTGGGTGCGTGTGCATGCATTCCCAAAATCCCAGAAGAAAATGGAGGAGAAGGGATTATGGCATGGCCATCTCCCCTGGGAGGGTGATTTCTCACTTTCTGTCTCCCTGTCTCTCTGGTAAGAGCACACGTCCTGTTGCAAAAATCCCTCTAATAAAAAGAAAGGGAAAAAATATGTGTGTGTGTGTGTGTATATACATATGTAAATATATATACATAAATATATATATAATATACCCATACATGTAAATATGTGAATATATATAGTATATTATATATATATATATATATATATGTATATGTTGTTTTATATATATCTACAAAATATGCCCAGTCACAGTGGCACAAGCCGTACATGGCTAGGGTCAATGGGAGGCCCACGTTTGATGCTCTGACCAAGCTAGATAGTCCAGGCAAGGTGGTACTAGCATGCAGTCCTAGCTGATTGAGAGAATGTGGCAGGAAGAATCTTAAAGTAGCAAGACCCTGTCAAAAATACCTCTCTCCCTCTCTCTTCTATGGCTGCTCTCTCTCTCATAGTGTCCTGTACTTCCAACTTGTTATTATACTTCACCAGTTAGGAAGAAGGTACCAGCGCATAGGCTCCTGTTGAGAGAATAAGATCATAACCTCTGAGGCTAAATATGTACTTGTTCTCAAGTCTCTCAATTCTCTTGGCTGTCATTACTCTCCTTTTAGCTTACATAGGGTTAAGCCTTTAGCTTTGTTTTCTCCAGTTTTCTACTTTGCTTCTCTCAGGAAATGCACCACTAAATCACCCCCCAAAAATATCCTGTGTCCCTATTAACCTTAGGTCCCCAGAACGCTTCTGTCTGGAGAACACTGCTGATGGACAGGCACACCAACTACTCCCTTCCGTCTCCCACTCCTACCCTCTAAGTGGCAGATGGACATGAAAGCATAATGTCTTGGAGAGATGTTTCATCTTTACCCAACACAAAACACTCTAGTCACTTAAGGGAATTTTAATGATGGATTATCATACTTGCAGTTTCTAACACTGAGCAGCCTAAACTGTGGTAGAGAAGAGTAGACTGTTCCATTCCATTTATAACCATTACTAATAGGCTTTTATCGGAGGGGAAGGAATTTATGGTTTCAAAAATAACTGAGAAATGAAATTGCCCTGCCGAACCAAGTCATAAATCCCAGTGGTCTTTGCTGGTGGTGCTGTTGCTAGTGCATTTCTTGTTTACCGAGAAATAAATGAGCTTGAGTAAAATCTCACAACACATGCATGTGCACACACATTCTAGTCTTCAACTCTAAGTGGCAAATAAGAACTCAGTTACAGTAGTCTCCCCAAAAATACTGAATGCAGAATATGTAATTCTGCAATAAAGCATATTGCTATTTTTTAGCCAGGATTTCGTTTGTTTTTAAAACTATGTTAAGTTTACAATCGTGGTTTGAGTTCCGGACCAGGTCGATTAAAATTGACGCTGGGTGCGTGTGCATGCATTCCCAAAATCCCAGAAGAAAATGGAGGAGAAGGGATTATGGCATGGCCATCTCCCCTGGGAGGGTGATTTCTCACTTTCTGTCTCCCTGTCTCTCTGGTAAGAGCACACGTCCTGTTGCAAAAATCCCTCTAATAAAAAGAAAGGGAAAAAATATGTGTGTGTGTGTGTGTATATACATATGTAAATATATATACATAAATATATATATAATATACCCATACATGTAAATATGTGAATATATATAGTATATTATATATATATATATATATATGTATATGTTGTTTTATATATATCTACAAAATATGCCCAGTCACAGTGGCACAAGCCGTACATGGCTAGGGTCAATGGGAGGCCCACGTTTGATGCTCTGACCAAGCTAGATAGTCCAGGCAAGGTGGTACTAGCATGCAGTCCTAGCTGATTGAGAGAATGTGGCAGGAAGAATCTTAAAGTAGCAAGACCCTGTCAAAAATACCTCTCTCCCTCTCTCTTCTATGGCTGCTCTCTCTCTCATAGTGTCCTGTACTTCCAACTTGTTATTATACTTCACCAGTTAGGAAGAAGGTACCAGCGCATAGGCTCCTGTTGAGAGAATAAGATCATAACCTCTGAGGCTAAATATGTACTTGTTCTCAAGTCTCTCAATTCTCTTGGCTGTCATTACTCTCCTTTTAGCTTACATAGGGTTAAGCCTTTAGCTTTGTTTTCTCCAGTTTTCTACTTTGCTTCTCTCAGGAAATGCACCACTAAATCACCCCCCAAAAATATCCTGTGTCCCTATTAACCTTAGGTCCCCAGAACGCTTCTGTCTGGAGAACACTGCTGATGGACAGGCACACCAACTACTCCCTTCCGTCTCCCACTCCTACCCTCTAAGTGGCAGATGGACATGAAAGCATAATGTCTTGGAGAGATGTTTCATCTTTACCCAACACAAAACACTCTAGTCACTTAAGGGAATTTTAATGATGGATTATCATACTTGCAGTTTCTAACACTGAGCAGCCTAAACTGTGGTAGAGAAGAGTAGACTGTTCCATTCCATTTATAACCATTACTAATAGGCTTTTATCGGAGGGGAAGGAATTTATGGTTTCAAAAATAACTGAGAAATGAAATTGCCCTGCCGAACCAAGTCATAAATCCCAGTGGTCTTTGCTGGTGGTGCTGTTGCTAGTGCATTTCTTGTTTACCGAGAAATAAATGAGCTTGAGTAAAATCTCACAACACATGCATGTGCACACACATTCTAGTCTTCAACTCTAAGTGGCAAATAAGAACTCAGTTACAGTAGTCTCCCCAAAAATACTGAATGCAGAATATGTAATTCTGCAATAAAGCATATTGCTATTTTTTAGCCAGGATTTCGTTTGTTTTTAAAACTATGTTAAGTTTCTTAGGAGAAAATGGGGATCTAAACTTGTGAACAAACTAAAAAAAAGACATCTAAAAATCTTACTTTGTACTTGATAGAATGAGAAGTTTGATTTTAAAACAAGGAAAGAAAGAAGAATGTTGGCTGCAAGCAACAAAGAAGCAGAAATGACTACATGTTAGATTTGGCCTTTTTCTTTTTATTTGTCAGAGGGTACATGACTCATGTCGGGGGGGCGGGAGGTGGAGGGGTAGGGACAGAAAGCACCATCCATGGGGCATGGGGCATGGTCACACCACAATCCCGTCTCCATTTCTCACTCCTTTTGGAATTTTTAGCATGGTGTATTTTTCAAGTTGCCAGATCAGGAACTCAAACTGCACGGTCATCCATGTTCACCCTCGCCACCCTATCCGCCACGCCGCCATCTGGCCCTAGATTTCACCATTTTAATGACAAAACATTTTCCATTTGGGACGGTTCTATGTTGGGGGAATTTCAGCCTCTTCATATTGTATTTAGCTGAGTCTTTAAAATATACATTTGCACGTATAATAGCCATCTTAAAATCTTCAGTGGCATCACACATCTGCTGTTTAGCATGGCAATAATGTGTGACATGACATTAGCATCCAGTCTTAATCGCCAAGCCCCAACCCTCACTATACCTGGTTGAATGTATTCCTGAGAATGGTATTCATCACATTATAATCATTTATATACTTCTGTCTCCATAGCCAGCACATGGGTTTTTCAATAACAGAGCTGGGAGTGTTTCACACGGGTCTTAAATATCACTCAATACATGCATGTGTAATGTGCAAAACTTTGAACAGAGATAACATGTAGCTCTTTTTTGTTATAGGAAGATTATTTTCTAAGCATATTGACCAGGTTTAAACACTAACCATAAAGTGTAATCCCCTATGTCCCTTTCAGGTAAATGGTATGAACTATATTTCTCACAAACAAAAAGGCTCTTCCTTTTTAAACAGAAACATGGGACCAGCAGTTGGTGTAATGGCTGACTCCCATGTAGTCGACCATAATTGAGTCCCAGACCCAGTGGTTTAAACTCACACTGGGCACGTGTGCATGCTTGGCCCAGGATTCTGAGAGGAGAATGGAAGAGAAGGGATTGTGGTGTGGCCATCCACCCTGGGGGCGATTTTCCACTTTTTGTCTCTCTGTCTCTCTCTGTCTTTCTGGCAAGTGCATGCGCCCTATAGCAAAAACCTCTCCAAAAATAAATAAACAAATAAATAAATAGTAAATAGAAATATCGTATAGTGGATAAAAGACAAGCTCGGTAGGTAGACTGCTCATGCCCGCATGCTAACTTCCTCACTTATCACCTGTCTGATCTCGGGGAGGTTACTTTACTTCTCTTTCCACCCGGTGACTCATCTCGAAGAGGGAAGTACTAATGGCACGTATATTACAGGGCTGTTGTGAATATTAAACAAGACAACACGTGTAGAGCACCTTAGACAGTACCTAGCCTGTAGAAAGCATAATTTATGAGTTAGCTGTTTTATCATTAGTACCTATATTCAGCATGTTTTGGTTCATCACTAATTACACCGAATCAAATAACCCCGGACGGTGCTAGGTCATTCCCCTTCGAGGTTGTTATATTTAGGCAGTTTTCATGCTGTGTTTTAAAACTGTTTCTTATGGTTGCTAGCACTGATCATACAAAGCATTTCTAAGAGGTGTGTGAGTAAAAATATTTCCAAAGCTTCTATTTTCACATCAATGTTAGGGGAGCAAATCTCCCGCATGGATTCTGAAGAGCAGGATGCTCCTTTCCTGGGCACACAGGATGATCTGGTTACTGCTCTCCTTTACTCATAATCAGTGCACCCACCCCTTGTGATACGTGTCCGAACTCCTATCAGTACTGCCATACTGTCTGTCAAGCGATATAGTAGCAGAATACAGCTGCTTTAATTTGAACTTGCTGCAACCCTGCTGGGGAGCCAGGGGTCTCATGCAACTCATGTTTATATAATGAACAAAAGAACACATGGACTGGGGTCAGCAGGTGGCATGGAGGTTAAGATGCAGATTCCACAGGGCCGATTCTGTGATTCAATTCCCAGACCTAGTGGCTTGAAAATCACACAAGACACATGTCCATGTGTGCCCAAGATCCTGAGAGGAAAGCAGAGGAGAAAGGATTGAGGCACGGCCATTCCCTCTGAGGGGTGATTTCTCACTTTTCCTTTCTCAGTCTCTCTGTCTCTCTCTGGTGAGTGCATGCACCCCATAGCAAAAGAAAAAAAAATGGACTTACCACTGTCAGCCGATGTTAAGAATACATATCAACATAACTTCCTAATAGAACCTCATTTCATTTTATTCTATCTCCCAGTAACATTCATTTAGGATTGCAAATTAATAAGCATGTTCAATGAGTGCTTTTTGCATTTTTTCCAAATTAAAATCTCCTTTCCACACTAATTTTTAATTCAATTAAAATAAGTCATCAAGTTTTCTTAGCATGATTTGCTCTTTATAAACCCCCTGCCACTTTTTCCTCATTTTCATTGTTTCAGTAGACCAACTGCTGAAATGAAGCTGTGGATAAAGAGAAAATGTTTTGTACACTTTCTACACTCATTTGCTATGGTTGCCATAACAAAGTACCACAAACTGAGTCACTTAAGCAACACAAATGTATTGTCTCAGGAGAAATTCTGGAGGCTAAGCGTTCAAGATCACAGTGTCAGCAGGGTTGCGTCCTTCTGAGGGCAGTGAGCAAAAGTCTCTTCTATTCCTCACACTGAGCGTCTAGTGGCTTGTGGGTTATCTTTGTCATTTCTCGGCTTATAGGTGTACGACCCTAGCTCCGCTTTGATCTTCTGACATTCCCCTGGGTGCATGCCTCTATGGACGAATTTTCCCTTTTGATAAGAACTAGTCATTCCGGGTTTGGGGGGCCACCCTACTTCAGTGTAACCTCATCTTAACCAATTACATCTGCAACCACCTTATTTCCCAATAATGTCACATTCTGCGGTATGGGGTGGGGTGTGGGGGTCAGGACTTCAACATATAAATTTGAGGAGGCAGGGTCACAAGCTTATTACACTTGTCAAATTTAAAATGCGTTTGGAAACATGCATTTTAAGAAAATCTTTTGGCCTGACATTCTTTCGCATAGAACACAGACCATGCAGACAGCCTACTAGATTCCTTGACTGAAATGTACCAGTTGGCTCAAAATCATACCTGTAACACAGCACCCGAGACTTGCTCAAATTTCCACAATATGGGAGGAAAAGGAGCAGCAGGAACCTTTCCTCTTTCACTTTGCGCTCTCCGATGATTCTCAGAGAATTTGCAACCAATGACAGGAAGCAAAGCTTAGACGATTCTTCGCAGCTTACAAAATCACATACATTATCTCAGACAACTCTCAAAAATAATCTAGCAAACAATTATGTCAACTGTGATCATGAAGGTATCACGGATTGAATGCTAAGGATGCAGGCTGAACACATGGCTCTGGGTCCCAGATCCTCTGCTTCTTAGCTGTTTGGCCTTGGACAAATTTGTAAGCTGCCTCTGGATAAAAAGTGGGGCAACAAAGAGTATTCACCTCATAACTTAGTGGTAAGAATTAATCATTTAAAACACATAATAGTTTAGAATAGTGTCTGATACATGGTAGGCGGTCAGGAAAATTAGAGCTGTTTTCTTCTAGTAATGGTAACACTCTGAGGCTAGGGATAAACAAACGACTTCTCCAAGATAATGCGTGTAATCAATGGTGACATCAGCCCCAAACTCCTGTTGACTTTCCGTGCAGCAGACAGTATTCCAGCAACGCCCCATTTTCAATGTGCAGAAACATCACACTTTGAAATAGTAGAGACATTTGAGGACTCTGCCATGGGCAGAGGAGTAGATTACCAACCAAAACTGTATGCTTAAGACAACCAACTACAAGACTGCCTCCTCAGAGAACTGGAATTAGAGAAAGAAAGTCCTGGCAGATCCCCACCAGTTGGGCACCACTGAGTAAGGTTCTGAAACAGATGGCTGGCTGGAGCAAGAAAGGCTAAAGCAGCCACCCTGGACCTAAAATAGCCCATTCGTTGTTGTTGTTGGAAGATTTTTGCTATAGGACACATGTGCTCATCAGAGAGACAGAGAGAGAGAAAGTGAAAAATCACCCCCTGGGGGCACTGGGTATGCTGCAGTCCCTTCTCCTCCATTCTCCTCTTAGAATTTTGGGCATGCACACACATGAACCCAACATGAGTTTCAAGCTTCCGGGTCTGGGACTTGAACCACAGTGGGAGTCTAGCACCTGAACCACTATACCACCTGTGCCCCACACACAACTTACTGTGGCCAAGAGAACTACTACTTGAGTTATTATTCTTTTTCCTTGACCTTGTTGTTCTTTATCATGTCTCTGGCCTATATACTATTCTCTGACTCATCATGGTATTCTTTTTTTAAGAATTCATTGTATCTTGTCATTTCAAATCTTTTGAGATACCGTCCCTCACCTCCTGCTATGTCACACAAAGGTTCTCTCCTGTTTTGTTTCAGAAAAGAATCATCCTGCACCATAGCACTTATGAGCTCTGTCACGATCGCTGCTTTCCTAGTCTCTATGTCCCACCACACCAAAGACATCACATTTGTTTCGATGTCTGCAGTACCTATGCAGGTAAGTGCTATGGTGAAGGATGATTCTGTCCTGAAAGAAAACCGGAAAGAGCCTGTGTGTCACAGCAGTACCTAGCATACAGCCTGGCATATAAAAGGCTTACTAGATGATCGAATAAATGAATATATGAAGAAAAGAAAGTAGGAGGTCTTAGAGTCTTAGTATCAACCATTACGCATTATCAGTTAACCTGACTTCTAACCACAGACAAGGGAGAAGGGGTAAGTGTCAAGAATAGGTGTGACTTTGCGTGTGATTTCTATTAATCAGTTGTTCTGCCTGGATCCATAAAATTCAAAAAGAGAAAATTTCACCACCAGCTATCTACGCTGATTTGCATGTGTTCAAATCTTCAAAGTATTCCTTTTGATTCCTTTAATCAATAGCTATTTTAGAAAGCTCTTCATTACTTCCTAATTGTCCAAATTCATTTTCTTCATTTTTCATTATTAGAGGCAGATTTTTCAAATGCGTTAAGTAGATCAGCAATTTTAGAATCATTATTAACTTCGAGCACTTTTCTCAGCTAATAGTGTGCCCCTTCTCCCACTAGAACTAAAGTCTTTTTCTCCATTTTTAAAAGGCCATCTGGTTTATTATCTAGATTCCTTTATTCGTGCCTCTCAAATAAAGTAAACTTTACACTATACTAAGAGCAATCCAGGTTTCCAATAATCTGGATCCCAGACACTATCACACCCCCGGTTTTGGATAAAGCTGCAGCAATTCCTTATTTTTCAACATGTCAAGAAATAAATTATAAAGATTTGCCCAGGTTTTAATCCATTCCTTCCAAAAAAAAAACTTGTAAAGCCATTATCATGATCCACAAAACTTCTTACAAATATCTTAAATTAATGAACTGTAACACCATGTAGGAAATGGCTAAAGTCTGACTTCAGGTTGTGTATCGCTCAAGATTCAACATTGCCTTCAATTCAACATGACTTCCATAGAGAGAAGCACTGATAAAATCAGTAATGTGTACTGAGATCCCTGAAGGGCATTTTGTGTAGCTGGCCTTCTCTCAGAACTTCTGAGATTTTTTGTGTACAAACAGAATTGTGGGAAAGGCCTTTGCATTCTGTGTTCAAGATAATTCAGTATTTTTACCAACCCAAAGAAAAATAAGAATTCTAGCTACTTCAATTTTAGAAAGCACTTTATTATAATCATTTTGGCATATAGAAGTTGTTAAAAAATTAGAATAATCAAAATATCCACATACTAGTGTAGAAAATAAAGAATAAATTAATCCAGGTATAATTTCTAGACCATTATCATTACCATATGTCTTTTTTATTA